>NC_140175.1:28659799-28710193 GCF_963971535.1 Notolepis coatsorum | reverse complement strand
ATACTGAATGTTAATTCAGGTTGGCAGTTGACATCATTTGACAGTTGACAGGGGGCTGGAAAGTTGATTTAATAATAAAAAAAAAAAAAAATTTAATCAGATTAATCACTTTATTCAAATTGAGGATTTAGTTTGAGGATATAAAAAAAAATAATAATAATAATTTATAAAAAGAAAAATGTGAATACTATTTTAAATTAATTTTTTTTTATTAAAAACAAAGGTTCGAACGTCGAAGAACCCTGACGAAGTTTGAATCCCAAAAACAGGCTTCGGGGACAGCCTTACCAAACATATTTATATTATTCAAATGGACCTCAAACATGTTCCGTTGTTGTGATATGTCACAGTATGATAATAATAATAGAACATTCTAGAACATTTGTGATGTCACAGTATGATGTCATAATAGAACATTCTAGAACATTTGTGATGTCACAGTATGATGTCATAATAGAACATTCTAGAACATTTGTGATGTCACAGTATGATGTCATAATAGAACATTCTAGAACATTTGTGATGTCACAGTATGATGTCATAATAGAACATTCTAGAACATTTGTGTTCTATATATATTCAACAATTCGCTCACAATATCTCAGATCTCAGTATCACTTGTTGTTTCCGGCTACTTGTCTGTAAGCTTGAATACTGTATTTTGCGCATTTTGAAACAGGACTGAAGATATCAACTGTTAAACAACATAGATTGAAACCTGCATTTCTCAAACATGTTTAGCTGTGGGAAGATACCACTGGATGTATGCCAAGTCAACAACATCTGGGACCTTCTCAAGAATGCCATCCAGGAGATCCAGAGGAAGAGGAACAGCGGGCTGAGCTTCGAGGAGCTGTACAGGAACGTCTGCACCATGGTGCTACACAAGAACGGCGAGAAGCTCTACACGGGCCTGCGGGAGGTGGTCACCGAGCACCTCATCAACAAAGTACGAGAAGATGTCCTCAACTCTCTAAACAATAACTTTCTCCAAACACTGAATCAAGCCTGGATCGACCATCAGACTGCCATGGTGATGATCAGCGATATCCTCGGGTACATGGACTGTATCTATGTGCAGCAGAACAACGTGGATGACGTCTACAACCTGGGCCTCATCATCTTCCGGGACCAGGTGGTGCAATACGGCTGCATCCGGGACCACCTCCGACAGACCCTGTTGGACATGAATGCCTGCGAGAGGAAGGGAGAGGTGGTGGATAGGGGAGCGATCAGGAACGCCTGCCAGATGCTCATGATCCTGGGCCTGAAGGGCAGGTCGCTCTACGAGGAGGACTTAGAGGGCCCCTTCCTCGAGATGTCGGCCGAATTCTTCCAGATGGCTTTAACAGTCCTTAAAGCTTGAAATTCTCCCCCCTGTTACAGAGTTTAAAACCTTTATCTCCAACCTTTGTCAATAAAGTTGTACATGTTTTAATTAATTTGTTATCCTTGCTTTTTGTTCTATTATGACATCATACTGGGACATCACAAATGTTCTAGAATGTTCTATTATGACATCATACTGTGACATCACAAATGGTCTAGAATGTTCTATTATGACATCATACTGTGACATCACAAATGTTCTAGAATGTTCTATTATGACATCATACTGTGACATCACAAATGTTCAATTTGAATAAAGTGATTAATCTGATTAAATTAGTCTTTTTTCTTTTATTAAATCAACTTTCCAGCCCCCTGTCAACTGTCAAATGATGTCAACTGTCAACCTGAATTAACATTCAGTATTCAATATTGTCTGATTCAATATTAACATTCAGTATTCAAGTAGAACAGCTAGCTAGCCGTTGTAGACACTCACCTTGCCACAGCAAAGCAAGGCACCTTGGTTGAGAAATGCAGGCTTCAGTCTATGTTGTTTAGTCTGTGTTCAGTCCTGTTCAGTACTGTTTCAAATCCTCCAATGGAGACTTACTCTGACCTGCTAGGCCTAATGCACTGCTTGCTCTATTGTTCATTCCTTATTTATGGATAAATCTGTCAATGACGCCTTTCATTGATTGGTATTTAAAAACCCACACGAGGTATTGATCAATAGGAGCGGTCACGGGCCAGTGCATCGTCTGATGAAGATACTTTACATTTTGTCATTTATCTGAACACTTTTATCCAAAGTCACTTAGTTACAAGTTCTGTACAACAAGTCGGCAGGGAGGGTACAACTCTGGCAGCTAAGGGTCAGTGATATTGTTCATTAAACATTGTTGAACTCGAGTGTTACAGTCTTGAGTGCATAGTAGTAAAGACATACAGTATTGGCATAGTAGGTAGTAATATAGGCACGGTAGATTCTTTAGTATCAGAGTGCATACTAGTAAAATACGGTACTAAAGTTACTCGTTCTTTTTATTATTATTATTATTTAGTTATTAATTTAAAATTATATATATATATATCATTTTGCATTACAAAAATAAATGTCCATTTCAGATATTGATTTGAAAAGGTGTGTTTTTAGTCAATGGCAGGAAATTGAACGTCTTCTTTTTTTTATTATAAATTTTGTATGGTAGAGATATATAAATCATTGTGGTATAATGGTTTTTCTACTCTGCATAGCATGTGATGAACACACCATGCAGCACAGAGCATGTGGTACTGTAGACTACAACCCAATTCCTATACTATTAGTGAACTGCACTCCACAGCCAGACATATATGAGAGAGAGAGAGAGAGAGAGAGAGAGAGAGAGAGAGAGAGAGAGAGAGAGAGAGAGAGAGAGAGAGAGAGAGAGAGAGAGAGAGAGAGAGAGAGAGAGAGAGAGAGAGAGAGAGAGAGAGAGAGAGAGAGAGAGAGAGAGAGAGAGAGAGAGAGAGAGAGAGAGTTTGTATTGCCCAGAGCAGGTGATACCACCATGTGGAGCTCTCAGAATACACCAGGGCCCTCATGCATCAACGTGTTCTACGCACAGATCTGTGCGTAACCCGTGCGTACGATCATTTCTAAGCAAAGAGTGGGATTCATCAACTTCAACTTGAACTTGACTTCGTGCTTACATCTACGCACATTTCGGACCTGGCGTACCTCGCGCCCAGTGGTAGAATATATTATTACAACAAGGAAATGAGCTTCTGTGCATAATAACACTGGATGTTCTATGAACCGTAGTTCATTATAGTTCATTGTAAAATAGCAACAGTAGTGTAATTATGGTCAAAACCCTATAAATAGCATTTGGAATAATAGATCTTTCTCTCAGAATGAATGCAGCATGTCATATATGTTACGATGAATTGAAAATGGGGGACCCTGATGTAAACAAGACGAAAGTCTTTCTCTGGTCTGCATCCCCTTAACAATTGTATGTATTGAGCTGTACTGTACTGTACCCATTCTGCAATCTGTTAATAAAGTTCTCATTCATTCATTCATTCATGGTTTATATAGCGTTATCGGAATATACGGGGTGTAGGCTACTGACTGACTGCGCTCCGCGTAGCTTGATTGATTGATTGATTGAAAAGTTTATTAACAGATTGCAGAATGGGTACAGTGTACAGTACAGCTCAGTACATACAATTGTTAATTGGGGATGCAGACCAACTTTCGTCCTGTTTACATCAGGGTCCCCCATTTTCAATTCATCATAAATCATAAAGCTCAACTCGTTATTATTTTGCGCACAGACCGCCGAAACACGGGAACGTTTTGATTATATTTAAAAGGCTTTACGTTAAACGAAACAAGTGGAATTTCGAAGCTGTAAGCAGAATAAGTCATATGAATATAGTGTTCTTCCCCCTTTTTACTGTACAAGAAAGAATAGAAAACGCATTGCAATGACACCATGCAGATAGTGGACAGACTATATGATGGAATTCAAGTTCATGTATTGAAAGGCAGGATACATCATACATGCAGTGAGATTCATTGTTCTTGTATATGCTCTCGTATTATATTGTTTATATAGGCTACCCAATACTGACATCAAAATAGATTGTAGTAGTATGCCTCTAGAAATCATGCAGCAGGTAGAAAATTGACGGGAGATCCATCGCGATTTGGAATAGAATTGAGGAGAACTTTAATCCGTGGGTATTAATCAAACAACACGGGAAAAGGCAGTCATATTCCAGCGCGGTCTTTATTAGCCGACAACAAAATAGATGCCTCTAAAAATCATATAGCCAATCGAACACAACTAATAAAGGCATTCATATTGTACAGCACGGTTATAATGACACACAACACAACCAACGCCAAACAGTGGTCAACGAACGGTCTTTATTAGTATTTTGAGCTGTCCAGGCAGAATTGCAGCAATGGTCTTAGGGAGCCGTTGATATCTGACATCACCGTTTACAAATCCGCCTTTTATTTATCCACCTCCGTTACGAGGACCTCCACCTCGGTGTCTGTGTAGTTTCTCTTTTTCGTTCGCTTTGCCATCCTCCAACATTCCACGCACAGGGATTCCCTCATGGTATTTGAAGGGGAGGGCCTGACCATATTTGGTTGGTCGGGGCGGTTTTGGTATGCAAATACGTGAAAGCGTGCACGAGCTGCGGCGCAGGGCCAAGGTGGGATTCATCATGACAGGTGTGCGTCGAGCCTGCTTACGCACGTGTGATGAATGCCGACTTCCCTGTGCGTGCGCTAGTTCTAAATTCCGTGCTTACGTGTGGAAGTAGGTCAAGGTCAAAGTCCACGTTGATGAATGAGGGCCCAGGAGAGGCGACTAGAAGAGCACTCAGGGTGTTTTTCTGGTAATGTAATTTATTTTTTACATTGTGTGTGTGTGTGTGTGTGTGTGTGTGTGTGTGTGTGTGTGTGTGTGTGTGTGTGTGTGTGTGTGTGTGTGTGTGTGTGTGTGTGTGTGTGTGTGTGTGTGTGTGTGTGTGTCAGTGGAGGTTTCTCTATGACAACACGTGAAATACAAATTCACTCATAATTCATAATTATTATTAATTTACATATACCTATACCTATATATATATATATATATATATATATTTGTTTTATTATTATTATAATTTTTTTTTTTATTATAAATGTTTTCCTCTGTAAAATAAATGCCAGTGAATTTTTTTTCTTCAAAAATGGCCAAAATTGACCGCTCTGAGCAGGCCTGCACTGCAGTAATTATTCGTGCAGAATATCTGCACAGGTTGACCAGGGTTAATTAATAATAAATAATAGCGAATCAAAATAGGCTATTAACTTCATCTAAGCACGGTCTGTGCAGTTAAACTCTTGCCATTGAATGGATAACAAGGCTGTCAATCATTCAATCCACCAATCAGCTAATGGTTTCTCTTTTTCCGCTCTGCGGCTCTGCAGCTAGCATGGTTGACAGCCTTGTGGCCCAATCAGATAATGGTTTCTCTTGTGCCGTACTGCGGCTCTGCAGCGAGCTTGTTTTCAAAATAATTTTTATCTCAGTTTAAGAAGATAACTTGTTGGAGCTAACGTAGCTAAAGGGCTACCACTGCAGCTATCAGGCCCAGGGTGGAGTGTTTTGTTATTGTTCATGAACTTATTGTGCATCGTTTGATGATATATATATACACCTGCGATAAAAGCTAAACGTGACAACAACAACGTCATCGCCTCGCAGGCACTTTGAATTCTCTAGTACTGTAGATAGCGTTGCAATGGAGGAAGGAGATATTGTCGACTAGCTTGCTTGCTAGCTAACGTTACGCAAGTCTTGTGAATGTCTAAACAGGGCTGATGGCATTGATGAAGATGATATCAATAACAACAATGCCTCTCCATGGCCCTATCTGGAATGAATTAATGGAAAATATGACGTTGTGCAAGTCTTGCATGCAGCAGGCGCGGCTCATCTAAGGTAAGGGACAATAATAATGTTGTTGAAACTGCCGCCGTGCAGTTGTAACGTTATGCAAGTCTTGTGAATGTCTAAACAAACGGCATTGTTTGATTGATTGATTGAAAACTTTATTAATGACGCAATGAAGCATAATATAGCACTAGTTAGAGGGGAAATTCGGATTCCTCTCGGATTCATTCATTGAGCAGAACTGCAATTCGCTCAGCTGCAGAAACGTTGAGGAGACAATACCCACAGGACTTGGAGGAGAACTTTGTTTTCACTGTCTGTCTATTGTCTACACATTCTGCCGGGAATTGAATTTAATTGAATTGTAAAACTTTATTAACAGATTGCAGAATGGGTACAGTACAGTACGGCTCAATACATACAATTGTTAAGGGGATGCAGACCAGAGAAAGACTTTTGTCTTGTTTACATCAGGATCCCCCATTTTCAATTCATCATAACATATATGACATACATGACATACAGATAGACAGTACTGCTACATCTATACATTTATGACATGTACCAGACTTGCAAATACAGTACTGTTTGTGATATAAAAATAGTCCAGAAAAGGGAGTATATACATTTGACGTAGAAACTGTACATTGGAGGAGGTTGGGTAGGGGGGGGATGGGACTGTACATTGGAGGTGGGGGACATACACTGTATAACTGTACAAACAAAACTGTACATTGGAATATTGACAAAACCATACTTGGTCATTTACTGTACATTGAGCATACTGTGTTATTTTTTGATGGGCCCGAGCCATACTGTACATGGTCTGCTTGGTTTGATCAGGGGCCGCCGAGCCACTGTATACTGTACATGGTCTGCTTGGTTTGATCGGGCCGCCGAGCCACTGTATACTGTACATGGTCTGCTTGGTTTGATCGGGCCGCCGAGCCACTGTATACTGTACATGGTCTGCTTGGTTTGATCGGGCCGCCGAGCCACTGTATACTGTACATGGTCTGCTTGGTTTGATCGGGCCGCCGAGCCACTGTATACTGTACATGGTCTGCTTGGTTTGATCGGGCCGCCGAGCCACTGTATACTGTACGTCCCCAAAATGAATGGAAGCGAATGAGGAGCCTGACACCTGGGAGGAATGGGGGTGTTGCAGCGTTGGGGATGTTTAAAAAATATAATTTAATATATAATATAATAATTTGTGCTTCACCAAAAAATTTGGTCAGCAGCCTCCACTGGTGTGTGTGTGTGTGTGTGTGTGTGTGTGTGTGTGTGTGTGTGTGTGTGTGTGTGTGTGTGTGTGTGTGTGTGTGTGTGTGTGTGTGTGTGTGTGTGTGTGTGTGTGTGTTGTGTCTCTCTCTCAGACTTAGTATGTTGGTACAACACTCTTCAACGTCTGTCGACAGGCCCAGCAGCATCCATCATCCCACACGCGGGCCTCATCCTCCGGGGGCCACCAGGGGTCCCAGACTCAGCCACGGTCACAGACTGACAACCAGGCAAGCTGTGCGCCCAGCCGGGGGAGGAGCCGCCCGCCCGACACCGCGGCCCCCATGGGAGGCCTCGCGGGAGTCCAGTTGTTGTGTGGCGGCACCGCTACACGGGTACCTGGAGACGTGGCTGTGAGTGACAGCTCAGGTGGAACAGGTTTATAACAGGCAGCTTGACTTCAACCTGTGTGCGAATAGGTGTAGGGAGTACTATTTTGCTAAACCCCTTTTCCTACCAGTGGCTCAGGAGGTAGAGCGATGGTCTGGTAAGGTTCGATTCCCACTCCACCCGGGCAGCATGTCCTCGAGCGAGACATTTATCCCCTAATTGCTCCCGATGAGCAGGTTGGCACCTTGCACGGTTGCCTCCACCGTTGGTGTGTAAATGTGTGAGTGAATGGGTAAATGCGCTATATACATGCACCATTTACCATTTACCATGCTTGTCTCTCAAAGTCACCAGTCAGTCAGCCAGTCAGCCAGTCAGTCTGTCTGTCAGTGTCTCTCCCCGTCTCTTCTTTCAAAACACCAAATCAAATTATAATTATTTATTTATTCATACTTGAATACTGAATGTTAATATTGAATCAGACAATATTGAATACTGAATGTTAATTCAGGTTGACAGTTGACATCATTTGACAGTTGACAGGGGGCTGGAAAGTTGATTTAATAAAAGAAAAAAATACTAATTTAATCAGATTAATCACTTTATTCAAATTGAGGATTTAGTTTGAGGATATACAAAAAAAAATAATAATAATTTATAAAAAGAAAAATGAGAATACTTTTTTAAATTTAAATTTTTTAATTAAAAACGAAGGTTCGAACGTTGAAGAACCCTGACGAAGTTTGAATCCCAAAAACAGGCTTCGGGGACAGCCTTACCAAACATATTTATATTATTCAAATGGAACTCAAACATGGTCCGTTGTGATGTCACAGTATGATGTCATAATAGATCATTCTAGAACATTTGTGATGTCACAGTATGATGTCATAATAGAACATTCTAGAACATTTGGATTTCACAGTATGATGTCATAATAGACATTCTAGAACATGTGTGATGTCACAATATGATGTCATAATAGAACATTCTAGAACATTTGTGATGTCACAGTATGATGTCATAATAGAACATTCTAGAACATTTGTGATGTCACAATATGATGTCATAATAGAACATTCTAGAACATTTGTGATGTCACAGTATGATGTCATAATAGAACATTCTAGAACATTTGTGTTCTATATATATTCAACAATTATCTCAGAATATCTCAGATCTCAGTAGACAGTTCACTTGTTGTTTCCGGCTACTTGTCTGTAAGCTTGAATACTGTATTTTGCGCATTTTGAAACAGGACTGAAGATATCAACTGTTAAACAACATAGATTGAAACCTGCATTTCTCAAACATGTTTAGCTGTGGAAAGGTGCCACTGGGTCTGGATGTATGTCAAGTCAACAACATCTGGGACCTTCTCAAGAATGCCATCCAGGAGATCCAGAGGAAGAGCAACAGCGGGCTGAGCTTCGAGGAGCTGTACAGGAACGTCTGCACCATGGTGCTACACAAGAACGGCGAGAAGCTCTACACGGGCCTGCGGGAGGTGGTCACCGAGCACCTCATCAACAAAGTACGAGAAGATGTCCTCAACTCTCTAAACAATAACTTTCTCCAAACACTGAATCAAGCCTGGATCGACCATCAGACTGCCATGGTGACGATCAGAGATATCCTCTGGTACATGGACTGTATCTATGTGCAGCAGAACAACATGGATGACGTCTACAACATGGGCCTCATCATCTTCCGGGACCAGGTGGTGCAATACGGCTGCATCCGGGACCACCTCCGACAGACCCTGCTGGACAATGACATGATCGCCTGCGAGAGGAAGGGAGAGGTGGTGGATAGGGGAGCGATCAGGAACGCCTGCCGGATGCTCATGATCCTGGGCCTGAAGGGCAGGTCGGTCTACGAGGAGGACTTAGAGGGCCCCTTCCTCGAGATGTCGGCCGAATTCAATCAAATTTAAATCAGTTTGGACTGAAGTTTGAATCAACCTTTGTCAATCAAGGTGTACATTTAATTTATTTGTCATCCGTGCTTTTTGTTCTATTACGACATCATACTGTGACATCACAACTGTTCTAGAATGTTCTATTATGACATCATACTGGGACATCACAAATGTTCTAGAATGTGCTATTATGACATCATACTGTGACATCACAAATGTTGTAGAATGTTCTATTATGACATCATACTGTGACATCACAAATGTTCTAGAATGTTCTATTATGACACCATACTGTGACATCAACAAATGTTCTAGAATGTTCTATTATGATATCATACTGTGACATCACAAATGTTCTAGAATGTTCTATTATGACATCATACTGTGACATCACAAATGTTCTAGAATGTTCTATTATGACATCATACTGTGACATCACAAATGTTCAATTTGAATAAAGTGATTAATCTGATTAAATTAGTCTTTTTTCTTTTATTAAATCAACTTTCCAGCCCCCTGTCAACTGTCAAATGATGTCAACTGTCAACCTGAATTAACATTCAGTATTCAATATTGTCTGATTCAATATTAACATTCAGTATTCAAGTAGAACAGCTAGCTAGCCGTTGTGGACACTCACCTTTCCACAGCAAAGGCAAGGCACCTTGGTTGAGAAATGCAGGCTTCAGTCTATGTTGTTTAGTCTGTGTTCAGTCCTGTTCAGTACCGTTTCAAAGCCTCCAACGAGACTTACTCTGACCTGCTAGGCCTAATGCACTGCTTGCTCTATTGTTCATTCCTTATTTATGGGTAAATCTGTCAATAAAGCCTTTCATTGATTGGTATTTAAAAACCCACACGAGGTATTGATCAATAGGAGCGGTCACGGGCCAGTGCATCGTCTGATGAAGATACTTTACATTTTGTCATTTATCTGAACACTTTTATCCAAAGTCACTTAGTTACCAGTTCTGTACAACAAGTCGGCAGGGAGGGTACAACTCTGGCAGCTAAGGGTCAGTGATATTGTTCATTAAACATTGTTGAACTCGAGTGTTACAGTCTTGAGTGCATAGTAGTAGGGCTGGGCGATATGGCCTAAATATGATATCACGATATTTTCTGACCTTTCGGCGATACACGATACACATCACGATGTTTTTCTTTTTTACCCCAAACAATTCATTATGAGGCTTACCAAGACAGTATTTGAGTTTGCAAGCTAACATTAAAGACAAAATAAAATACCCATGCATTTAGCATTTTTATATTAGATTTAGATTATTAGATTATATATTGCATATGAGATATTATATGATTTAGATATGAAATATGATGAATTGAAAATGGGGGACCCTGATGTAAACAAGACTAAAGTCTTTCTCTGGTCTGCATCCCCTTAACAATTGTATGTATTGAGCTGTACTGTACCCATTCTGCAATATGTTAAAGTTTTAAATCAATCAATCAATAAATAGCATTTTAGCATTTTTATGAAACTACTGTATATATGTATGTCTCTAAATGTTTTGATGAATTGAAAATGGAGGACCCTTATGTAAAAAAGCCGAAAGTCTTTTTCTGGTCTTCATCCTCCTGTACTGTATTGTACCCATTCTGCAACCTTTTAATACAGTTTTCATTCATTCATTCTGACGGAAACATAATCATTTTGATTGACAGTCGAGTCTGCCAATGACGTCACACCGCTTGCACCCGCCCTGCTGTTCTTAGCACCAATCGGCAAGCGTTATGACTTCCTGAATGTCCCGTGTGCTGAAGTGAACACTGAACATCAACAAAGCTACTAACGTTAGCTCCCCGCGGCCGTCGAGTAGGAGACCAGTGCTTCACAGGATGCTAAATGAGGCATAATGATTTTACTACAACGAATGTTATAATAAAAGCCTTTCCATACATCTGTCTGATTGAAAACTTTATTAACAGACCGCGGAATGGGCATATCTCAGCACAGGCTGAGATATGAACGAGTAACGTGTGGACAGATTGACGCGACACAATCCTCTTGGGCAAAACATCACGATATCCACGATACGTTGAAAAAGTGTATCGTTAATGAACTGTACCCGATATTTATATAATATCGTCATATCGCCCAGCCCTACATAGTAGTAAAGACATACAGTATTGGCATAGTAGGTAGTAATATAGGCACGGTAGATTCTTTAGTATCAGAGTGCATACTAGTAAAATAAGGTACTAAGATTACTCATTCTTTTTATTATTATTATTATTTAGTTATTAATTTAAAATGATATATATCATTTTACATTACAAAAATAAATGTCCATTTCAGATATTGATTTGAAAAGGTGTGTTTTTAGTCAATGGCAGGAAATTGAACGTCTTCTTTTTTTTTATTATAAATTTTGTATGGTAGAGATATATAAATCATTGTGGTATAATGTTTTTTCTACTCTGCATAGCATGTGATGAACACACCATGCAGCACAGAGCATGTGGTACTGTAGACTACAACCCAATTCCTATACTATTAGTGAACTCACTACTGCACTCCACAGCCAGACATATATGAGAGAGAGAGAGAGAGAGAGAGAGAGAGAGAGCGAGAGCGAGAGCGAGAGAGAGAGGGAGAGAGAGAGAGAGAGAGAGAGAGATTGTATTGCCCAGAGCAGGTGATACCACCATGTGGAGCTCTCAGAATACACCAGGAGAGGCGACTAGAAGAGCACCCAGGGTGTTTTTCTGGTTGTATCGTTTATTTTTTACATTTTCCGGTTCAGATCAGAATAAACCAAATTTTATAAAGGTGACATTTACAAAAAGGACGCTCACATGCCGCCTACTGTGTGTGAGTCTACAAAGTCAGGCGTTCATCCGTTGGCTCGGAAGCGGTTAAAGTGTGTACATCTTTCTACTGTAGCGTTGGGAGAGAGCTGTTCACATTAAAGCACACGTAATTGATTGCACCGTCCGTTACTGAGTGGCATTGCCCTTTAACGCCTTTATGTTGGCGTAGCATCCAGCTGGCTAACTGACCTTTAATTGGGCAAGACACCAGCGGGGCGGAGACAAGTCAGCGTGAGTTCCTATTTGCTCTCTAAAAGCGATATTACACAGGCAACTTTTTGAGGCAATTGACGGAGACAGGCGGTATCGCCCTCAGCAGGTATAGAGAAAAGGGACAAAAAGATGGGTTTCTTACATATCTCTATGTGATTTATCAAGAAATATCTACAGCAAGAATTCTGGGACTCAACGAATCCAAAATGTCAATGTGGTTAGAAGTGGTGGAGAGAATAAAAGCTAGCTTATAATGGTGGTGTCTGGTTAGGAGTGAGGGATAATGGAGGTACTATCCAAGGAGGGGTCCGGGAGGGGGGGGGGGTTCGAGCTGGAGCATATGTATGTAGGGTTTTAGATAATAGGTATTAGGAGGAGTATATCCTGTATAAGACATTGGTACAATTGGTAATTTCGTTGGATATACACTGTATACGGTAAAATATTATTATATACTTTTTTTTGTTTTCTGTTACTGTACTTGCATGTCATTTTAGCCACCTTAATTGTTAGTTTCATTATGCATTGTGTGTTGAGTACTGACTTTTAACAATTTTGTTTTGCAATAATAATAATAAAAAAAATAAAAAAATAAAATAAAAACTATACTTAAATAAAATAATGTATTTGAAAAAAAAAAAAAATAAAAGATGGGGTCCATACTGTAGGCTATAAAGAATAAAAAAGATAATTAAACAATATGGTTGGTCAGCTACACGTAGTTGCTCATTGATATCTGTTGAATTTAGCTATTTTCATAGTTAGTTAGACACCTGTTGTGGTATATAGATGTGTTTCTCTGACATGGCAAATGGCTGCATTTATACAGCGTTTTTTATCCAAAGCGCTTTAAAATTAGTTTCTCACATTTTACCCATTCACTCCAACATTCCCACATCGACGGTGGAGGCAACCATGCAAGGTGCCAACCTGCTCATCGGGAGCAATTAGGGGGTTAAGTGTCTTGCTCAAGGACACGTGGACAGGCTGCCTCCGGGAGGAGCCGGAATCGAACCGGGAACCTCCGGATTACCAGACGACTGCTCCTGAGCCACTGTCGCTTCGGCATTGCCAGCATTGCAACTGTTATGAAACATGCATAGGCTAAGGCTACAGCTACCTCCAAGTTCACGCATAGCATTGCTATGTACCGGTTCGTTACCGGTTATGTACTGTTACTGTTAGAGACTGTGCTAGACAAGATAAGTATGAAATAAAATAGTATAGCATGTAAAATAGAAGTAAAAATAGAGGTCACGCTGTTCAGTATAGACATATGTACAATGTTCGATGCAGAATAGAAGTAACTGAGTTACCATACAATATACAATATACTATGCAATGTACTAGTATACAATACGCTATAGTGCAAAGCAGCAATGGGATGAGGTACAATTTACAGTAAGGTGTACGAGTTGCCGTGCAAATGCTTCTTACTGGCGCGCTCCAGAGACTGTTACCATACAATATACAATATACAGTACTATGCAATGTACTAATATACAATACGCTATAGTGCAAAGCAGCAATGGGATGAGGTACAATTTACAGTAAGGTGTACGAGTTCGTTGCAGTGCAAATGCTTCTTACTGTTGCGCTCCAGAGACTGTTACTGTACCATACAATATACAATATACTATGCAATGTACTAATATACAATACGCTATAGTGCAAAGCAGAAATGTAAGGTGTACGAGTTGCAGTGCAAATGCTTCTTACTGGCGCGCTCCAGAGACTGTTAAGCATTTTGGATAAAAGTATTCTGTACTTCTGTATGACAACAATGTATGCCTTTCAAATGTTAAATGATAAATGATTAAATGATACACACTGAAATCTACGCTCTCTCATCCTGCTTTCCACAACGCAACAATATTATTAAACAGCAGCTCTGTCTTTCAAATGTTAAATGATTAAATGATACACACTGAAATCTACGCTCTCTCATCCTGCTTTCCACAACGCGACAATATTATTAAACAGCAGCTCTGACTTTCAAATGTTAAATGATAAATGATTAAATGATACACACTGAAATCTACGCTCTCTCATCCTGCTTTCCACAACGCGACAATATTACAGCAGCGCGTCTGCACTCAGAAGATGGCGTGACAATATTGCTCTGACTTATTCGCAGCGGCAACGTGGCCGTCGCGGCCAATCAGGCGAACCCAGAAACCGAAATCCGACTAAATCCGTTGCGGAAGTGATACACGCGTACCGGAGTGCGATGCAATATATTGAATTATTACAACAAGGCCACACAGTCTCTTTTTAGTTTTTTCCCCCTCAATGCAGACCCCAGACCTGTATAGTAAGGATATAATGAAGCTGCCATTGGCCTCGAGCTCCGTCGACAATGGCATTTCTCTTGTGGTATACGAAAGAATAAGAAAGTCACTTATTATTCCAAGCACATTAGGTCACACAAAAACAAATTTCCTTCACTTGAGCAGGGGTTTTCATTAAACAGAATAATACAAAAAGAAATGTAATCAAATTTGGACTATTGTAGCTCTGAATAAATAACTGTGACCTTTCAGACACCCCCCCCCCCCCCCTCCCTCCCCTCCTTGTGGTGATATTCTTCCTTCTTTACTTCCGTCATCTACGTGAACAGGAGATGAAATAATGATGAGGGAGAGGAGGAGAAGAGCGCCGGCCTCGATCAAATATTCAGCATTGTCCTTCTGCTGGTGTGAGGACTGTTTGAAGTTTTAATTGAGGTGTCTTGGTTCACTCCCAGGGAGGCGTTGAGGGGGAGAGTGGCAGCATACTGACTAGGCTGTGTGGGAGGACCAGCCCACGCCACTCTGCCGTCCCCTCTCGCCCCGAGAACCAGCGCCGGTTCTCCACAGAGACACGAGAGGAGCCGAATGGCAGGGAGGGGAGAGGAGGATGCTCTCTCGTTCTCTCTTGTTCTCTCTCTCGCCTTCTCTCTCGTTCTCATTCTCGCGCTCTCGTTCTCTCTCTTTCGTTCTCTCTCTTTCGTTCTCTCTCTTTCGTTCTCTCTCTCTCCTCTCTCTCTCTCTCCTCTCTCTCCCCCCCAACCCCCGCCCCCCCCAACCCCTCGGAGACAAGTGTTAGATGCCGGTTAGTGGTTAGGGGATCTGAGCGTGAACTACGTGGGGATCTAAGAGGGAACAAGATCCCTGAGAGAGAGCAGAGAAGAGGATGAGGATGTGGGGGGAGGAGGAGAGGAAGAAGAGAGAGGAGGAGGAGGAGGCTTAGGAGACGGAGGTGTTGGCGATGAGGTGCTTTTGGGTGGTGTGTTCTGTCTGTGAGTGCAGACGTGCATCTATGAGAGAGAATGGAGGAGTGTTATGCGTGAGAAAGAGTATGTGAGACAGAAAGAGAGAGAGAGAGAATGAGTATGTGAGAGAGAGAGAGTATGTGAGACAGAAAGAGAGACAGAAAGAGTATGTGACAGAGAGAGAGAGATAAATAGTATGTGAGACAGAAAGAGAAGAGAGAGAGAGAAAGAGTTTGTGACAGAAAGAGAAGAGAGAGATAAAGAGTATGTGAGACAGAGAGAGAGAGAGAAAGAGAGCGAGAGCGAGAGCGAGAGCGAGAGAGAGAGAGAGAGAGAGAGAGAGTGAGTGAGAGAACATATGTATCTGCCAAGTCTAGCAAAACTGAGAGTGTGTATATGTGTATCTGTCTGTGTGTGTGTGTGTGTGTGTGTGTGTGTGTGTGTGTGTGTGTGTGTGTGTGTGTGTGTGTGTGTGTGTGTGTGTGTGTGTGTGTGTGTGTGTGTGTGTGTGTGTGTGAATGTGAAGGAGATAGCAGGGGTGGGACATAGAGAATAGAGTCCTGAAGACTCGTGGATTGTCTCAAATTTTCTGTCTGATTACACATTGACAAGCCAGAGCCCCACTGTGTTCGCACGCAACGCCAGGGCCTGTGGCCTCCGCTACCCCTTCCTGCATGGGCACTACCAAGGCGGAGGACGGGGAGGGGTTTATGATTAATTATGTCAAGCAGGGCTACCGAACATATGGCGCCCAAGGGCTTTCTGGTTTACTGGTTAGTCATTTTAATAACGACTGTAGTGTGTGTGTGTTAGGGCTGGGCCATGTGCCCAACATATAATATTTTCTGAATTTTTAACCTCTTTAGCCCGAGCGGTCCATCGCTCATAAATCAATCTCTCCAGACTGTATGACATTAAGTAGCTATTTTTCTTTCAAATGTATCCAAGAGTGAAGACCCTAACCATGTCACAACAGCAATCAGTGTATATTTTCAGCAATACGTTTGTTTACCAATAGGTTAACACATTGGGTGCCACGCCCCTTCCGGGATACGGCTATGCGGTGCCAAGGATTAACCTAATAGAATCCGTCACCTTGTTTGTAGAGCTATAACTATATTTTATATTATAGCTATGGATACAGTAATATGGTCGTTTGACACCGAGTTTCTTCCGGTCAAGATGCAAAAAAGATAAAAATAATCCATACGTTCCTGTTTTATACCGTGGTGAATATAAGTATAGTTATAGCGTGGTCTAGGGTAATTCCCAAAAGGCTACGTAATAGCCTTTAGCGTGTATTCTACTAAAAGTGTTCTCGTTTCTTCCCTGGACTAGCTACTGTTCTCAAATCAAGTCTAGATTATCGGTATTATGTTTCATCATGAATGCGTGAAGGGGGGGGGGGGGGGGGTAGTTTTTTGATGCTCTGATCGTCACCAACGGAATACGCTACACACACAAATTACACACACGCGCTCCGATCGCAATGAAGGAATTTTTGGATCACCGCAAGATTGATACCATATAGCCCTTAACTTTTTTTTTAAAGATTTATTTTTTGGCGTTTTATCTCTTTATTGCTACTGGGCAGTCCAGTAGAGAGAGACAGAGGAGGAATGGGAGACAGAGTGGGGGGAAGACATTTGGCAAATAACGACGGGTTCGGGAGTCGAACCCGGGTCGGCCGTGTCGCGGCTGAGCGCGCTATGTGGTTCGCCACTGGGGCGCCCCATATAGCCCTTACCTTGACTAGGATCTGCCCCAAAAAGAATATTCCAATTATCTGATCGCCATTCCAAGTATTGATGTTGATTGTGTTGCCAACATAATCCACCAAAGATGACGGTATAGTAAAAATGCATACCTTTGCATGTATCCTTAGCTGTATACATCATAATGGTATATCGTCCAGCCCTAGTGTGTGTGTGTGTGTGTGTGTGTGTGTGTGTGTGTGTGTGTGTGTGTGTGTGTGTGTCTTTCTGAGTGAGTGTGAGTATGAGTATGAGTGTGAGTGTGAGTGTGAGTGTGAGTGTGTGTGTGTGAGTGTGTGTGTGTGTGTGTGTGTGTGTGTGAGTGTGTGTGTGTGTGTGTGTGTGTGTGTGTGTGTGTGTGTGTGTGTGAGTGTGAGTGTGAGTGTGAGTGTGTGTGTGTGTGTGTGGGCTTGCCCCTGTCTTGCCACTTCCATCGATTTAGATGTGGCTAATTTGTTGAAGCCTAGCTTAGCACAATGAATGGAAGTGGACATGGCCGGTTAGCCTAGGCATTGTCCAACTAACACCTCTCTCGAAGGCTAACCGGCAATGTCCGCTTCCATTCATTGTGCTAAGCTAGGCTAACATGCAGCCAGATAGCTTTCTACTGAACACACAGAGAGGAAACTGGTATCTATCTTCTTGTCTCTCTCTGGAGAAGACAATACGCTAATTTACCAAAATGTTGGCGTGTTCATTTAACAGTGTGCTCCTCTCCACTAGAGTCCATTATTAATTTGCTATAATAGATTTAGATGTGGTTCATTTGCGAGAAATAGTATGTGAGACAGAGAGAGAGAGAGAGAGAGAGAGAGAGAGAGAGAGAGAGAGAGAGAGAGAGAGAGAGAGAGAGAGAGAGAGAGAGAGAGATAGATAGATAGATAGATAGATAGATAGATAGATAGATAGATAGATAGATAGATAGATAGATAGATAGATAGATAGATAGATAGATAGATAGATAGATAGATAGATAGAGAATGTGAGACAGAGAGAGAGAGACAGAAATAGTATGAGAGATAGAGAGAGAGAAAGAGTATGTGAGACAGAGAGAGAGATAGAGAGAGACAGAGAGAGTATGTGAGACAGAAAGAGAGAGAGAGAGAGACAGAGAGAGTATGTGAGACAGAAAGAGAGAGAGAGAGAGAGAGAGAGAGAGAGAGAGAGAGACAGAAAGAGTATGTGCTCCTCTCCACTAGAGTCCATCTCACAGGGCTGTGAGTGACACACTGACACACCAAGCTCTCTAACCACCACAGAGGTCAAAAGGCTACAGTACAGCAGTGAACTAGATCAAGAACGAGATCAAACACTCGTATGCAGACACATGAGTTTAACAAGGTCACATGGTTTGTGAAAAGGGGTCGTCAGGGAGTTTGATATTGGTTATTTTTGTGATGTACACTAAATAAATGAAGAAATTAGGTCATATAATGGATTTACAGAATACCCTTAAGTGGCACATTAGGCTGTATCCACTTAACACACATGGGTACTGGACTGTATATAATTATGTTATTGGTGAGTGTGCATATTAACCGGTTACTCTTGCATTCTTTAAAATCACAGTCACTTCGGTCATCCATTGTAGGACTAATTTATAAAACCAACCGTCCTTTCTCCACCAAAATAAACATGTTTTTAATACAAACAACTTGCCAGACAATCACAGCTTACTGTGATTAAGTCCTCATAAGATCTGGCCTACTTTATGTTCCTGTGTTATTAAGGCATCCATTACAACCCATGTTTAATGAATAGTTTAGGGTAGAAGGTAATGTGGTTATTAATAATGTGATCAACCCATTGCCAGTGACTCAATGAAAGAACCACGCAACGGAATGTTTGTCGAGCGTTTTTGTTTGGATGAATCAGATTAGGTAAATCTCCAGGGTCTAGTTGAGCTGCGTCGTGGTGAGTTTGACTCAGTGGCTCCAGTAGCTTCTGGCCTTATGTGCAAAATTGCCTAAAACATAATCTCCTCTGGGTGAGGTAGAATATAATGCATCATATCTTCAGACGCCTCAGAATTTGCCGTTTCATTTGGTATAATATACCAAACATATATATGCGTCTTTGGCGGTCAAGTGTTGGATTTCAAAGGACGCATATACGAGAAGATAGTGGTGATATATTAGAGGCTTGTATGCAGTGCGTAAAGGGAAAGGGGTAGTGTTGTGAAGGGCCAGATTAAACCGAATATATATATTTATTTATATATATATATTTAATTGTATTTGTATATTCTCTAATATTCCCTGATATCCCTTGTATATTCCTTGTACAATATGCATTGAATATCCATTCTAGCCTACTGAACATCCCATAATAGTCTCCATTATACTATTGGTCGAGACCTTGGTGCCAGGCTGCCATACCCCTCAGACCCAGTTCAAACGTACCGCTCCACATGTACGAACAAGTCCTAGTTCCGCGTAGGAATCTGACTACCGCACCACTAATGGGACTATTTGTTCATAGTGCGTATATATACTGCGCTACTAAAGTAGGACTTTCTTTTCAGTCCAGTTTCTTACCCTCCAATAGAGTCACAGACGTAAAGCCTCCCCGCGACGCCACGTGTGGGAGTAAGGCCAAGTTCGCCTACCATCGGTATTGAGACATCGTGTATATTAATATTTGAATAGTCATATTTGGCACTATATCGTCGAGTTGGACGTAGTCTATTAAGCTAATAATAGTCTGTTAATATATAGTGCTTCGTGCGGTGAGAATACTACCGTAGTCAGTACCCCATCGTTTCGGGCAGAGAACTGGCTGCTTACCCAGGGTGGTTGACCCCACGTGAAGCTGCACCCGAGGAGCCCCAGAGCCGACGAGCGAGTGGACCTGTATACCGGATTATTCTACCGACGACAGCCCGCCTTCCCAGGCACGGATTATGCTTTGTATACTTTGATTATTCCATGGATAAAGACCCCCGACACTGCCGTGTGTTGGAACCCCCCCCCCTGGAGAGGACGCAAGGTGAGGAGACGCTCTGCAAGACGAGGTCGCTTCACGTCTCTCCCCCGTGGACCGGAGAGAGCCGGCCCACAAAGAGTCCACCTGCTTTCATCTGTGGTCCAAGGATCGCCGGCGCATTGAACGGCACTACAGTGGGTTCACCTGGGATACCCTTGGCCGGATGAGGCAGTCGGATTCTACCCCCCCCCCTTTCCTACTCCTGTCGGCTTACAAGCGACCGGATTAACCCCCTCTAGTGTATCCAGTATATAATCATTAAAGTATCATTGCTGTTATTCCTTAAACTATTCCAGGTCGTATATGTACCACCTGCGCCTTCAGAGATTGGACATTCTCTATTGATATACCGACGAATACTCTTGCCATAAAAGTGCATACTAATTCCATTCATAAATGTGATTGATTTGATTAAGTGCTTGTTCTACACACCATCGCTGTGTAGAAATAAAGACCTATTTCTAATTCGTACATTTGTGTTGGATCCGTTTCATCTACGTGACAGTGTTCATCATAATATATTTATGCCGTGTACTGGGTGGCCGAATATTAAGTACAAAGGTAGTGGTAGTAAGTATCATATCTAGTAATACAGTCAGGGAATTGTACCCCTCAGTTACAATTGGTCCTTCGAGCCGGATGGTAATTAGTGTAATATTAATATAGTGTTATTAATATTGAAATGGCCTATGATGAACACTCCACGAAACGATCCTCCTAACCAACGCCCGCAGCGCGAACGACGGCTCCCTCAGTACTTAGAGGCCTACGCTGTCAGTCAACAACCTAGTCTTCTACTAACAGTAAACGCGGTAAAACTAGAAAGTAAAAGTATGTCTAACCCCAACGCCCAGACTACCCCGACCATAGAGGCCCCTACGGGCTCTAATGTAACTGACCAAGTTCACGGTGGGGACCAGTGGGAACCAGACATGACTTCACACCCCGCCAGTACTGAAGAAGTAGTCCCCGATGAGTCCCGGGAGGAATACAACGCTACCGAGAGAGAACTCGGCACGGAAGAAGACGGGGAGAGCACCGTGGAGATAGAGCTCCAAGGCTCCGCAAGGAGTACCCCGAGGGAAGGCTCCCCTATACAACCGCCTTCTCCCAGCGAGGCAGAGAGGACCCTACAGCAGGCCTTCCTCATCAGCCTGAACGCCGCTGCTGAACGCGACCGACTGCAGATCCAGCAGCGAAGCGAACACGAGCAGATACGTCTAGAAATAAGACGCATTCAGATGGAAGAGAATGTGGCCCGAGAACGAGCCGGTGCTCAACGGGACGCAGCGCGCGACAGACAGCAGTCGCAACTAATAGAACAGCTGATCAGACGGACAACACCCTCTCCCTCCGCCAGAGGCTCCAGGAACTCATCTAGACACACCTCCAGGGCGGCATCCCCTAGCCGAGTAAACAACCCTGAACTTGACCAACAGACGAGGTCTATACCCCCCACAGACCACCTCCCCCCACCGGTCCAAGCGAGACCTAGCAACCGGGAAGGAGCAGCATATCCTGTGGAGAGGCTAAACCAGAGACTACAAGCACTGGATGACCTAACTGAAGACGAAGAGGAAGAGGAGGAGAACCACGCCCGAAGACAGCACAGTACTCTACCGGACCAGGAGGTCCGGTACAGCCCAGGCTATACTCCCGCGGAGCTGCGCTACAGACCCCCGACTCTATACACGGGTGAGCACGACGCACGACCCGCACCGAGGAACAGCACCTGGACAAGCGGGCCATGGTACACTGCCGGTACCAGCCCATACCAAGGAGCGGGAGGAGACTCGCCTAGGAGGCCTCTCCCCCAACGCTCGCCGATGTATCCACAGTCAGCGTCATACATTGGCACGCCTATGGTACCCGACTTCACCCAAGAGAACCGGGCCCAGTATACAGAACTCTGCATGTGTCTGGAGACCATGTTGGTGGATGTATTGGATGAACGCCACAAATACGCCATCCTACTGAAGCACTTAAAGGTACCCCGCGCACATAATATAGCGCTCGCCTACGCGACTTCCACCACCCCATACACAGCAGCGCTGGTAGCATTGGACCAGAGGTATGGGCGCATATGGGATTACGTGATCCAGGAGATCCGACACATCGACCGCTTACCCCCAGCAATAGACAATCGAGCACTGGACGACCTGTCCATCAGAGTGCAGTCCCTGGTAGGGATGTTGGGAGCGCAAAGAGAGAAGGGGAGGCATGAACTTTACGCCAACTCAAATGTGGAAAGGATTCTGGAGAAGCTGCCGCCCGCTCGTCAGGAGCGCTTTAGGCGGCAGAGGGACCACAGAGACCCGAATGGCCCCGAACCGAACCTCCTCGATCTAGCAGACTTCCTGGCGAGAGAAGTCAGCAGCCTACGGCTAGATACATTCGGACGGAGCACCCCTGGCTCCAGAGAAGGAACCAGACGACTAAATGATGGAAGAAGATCGGTGACTGTGATGCACCAATCGGAGTCAGTACCGAGCAGCAGGAGCCACAGTACCCCCTCCAGAACGGAGAAGTGGAAGATAGTGTGCCCCTACTGTGAGAAAGAACACTGGCTAGCGCAATGTGACTCCTTCCCCAAGCTGAACGCGGAGGAAGCAGGTCAATGGATAAAGTCCAACAAGCGCTGTTTTCGCTGTGCGCGCTCACACATGGCAGCCGAATGCCGCTTAAAGAAAAGGTGCACCAAGTGCGATGGAGCCCATCTGGACATACTTCACGACAGTAACAGACGGCGCCCTTCACCCGCACCATCCAGCCGCAAAGCGAGCGTCATGTACATCGATCCCGCCAGCAGCAGTGGAGCCCGAGTACTCCTAAAAGTAGTGCGTGTGACACTAAGCTACCAGAATAAAGTCCTGGACACTTACGCCGTCCTCGATGACGGGTCAGAGAAGACCCTGCTGCTCGCCTCCGCTGCGGCCCAGCTAGGGCTGCGGGGAAGCGAGACCCAAATGACAATTCGGACAATAAGACGAGATTTGAAGACGATAAAGGGCGAGAATGTCTCATTCTCTATCGCAGCAAGCGGCCAGCCTGAGCGACGGTACCAGATTACAGACGCTTTCACCAGCCAAGAAATAGGACTGTCGCGGTACACATACCCAGTCGCCAAGCTGATGGAGAAATATGTACATCTGCGCAAGTTACCGATCCCGCTCATAGACAATGCTATGCCGACCCTGTTGATAGGCTCCGACCATGCAGACCTCATTGTCCCGATAGACCGGGTTCATACCGGACCCCGAGGCTGTCCTGCAGCAGTCGAGACCCGTTTGGGATGGACTCTCCAAGGCCCGCTCGCCAAATCTCTCAACCGAAGTACAGCCACTAGATGTCTCCACTCCCGAGTCA
Organism: Notolepis coatsorum; assembly: GCF_963971535.1. Classification (NCBI taxonomy): domain Eukaryota; kingdom Metazoa; phylum Chordata; class Actinopteri; order Aulopiformes; family Paralepididae; genus Notolepis; species Notolepis coatsorum. The sequence continues at coordinate 28,686,481 of NC_140175.1, read as the reverse complement.
CAGAGGGAGAAACCGCACTCCTGCAACACGTAGAGCGGCTATGGACCTTGGAACAAATGCCCTTTAAGAACGGAAAGAAAGACATTCGCTCTAAAGATGACATTTACGCCATTCACCTCCTCGAGACAGGGACCAAGAGAGTCCCGGTCAGCGGCGTGTTGAGATACGCCACGCCACTCCTGCGGCGAGAAGGAATGCCTACTTTCCACGCCAAGACAGACGCCACAGAACGGTACCTGCTGAACACGGAGCGGCGCTTAGCCAAGAACCCCGCCCAAGAGAGTGTATACCGCGATGAGATTAAGAAGCTCATCACAGCGGGACACGTCACAAAGATGGACATTAAAGAGGCTGACCAGACCACTGAATCGTGGTACGTGCCTCACCACAAGGTCCATCACAACGGTAAAGACCGCATAGTATTTAACTGCAGCTACCAGATCGGATCCCAAAATCTGAATAAAGAGTTACTGCCCGGTCCCACACTCGGCCCCTCCCTACTCGGCGTTCTACTCCGCTTCCGCCAGGAAAAGGTGGCCATCAGCGGGGACATTAAAGGAATGTTCCTGCAGGTGAGATTAGTAGAGGCGGACAAGCCCCTGTTACGGTTCCTATGGAGAGAGAAGCCAGGAGATGAGCACCCAGCCATCTACCAATGGGAAGTCCTCCCCTTCGGAACGATGTGCAGCCCCTGCTGTGCTACATTTGCACTACAGAAACATGTAGCAGAGGACCCAGCAGCGGACGAAGAGGTCCGACACAGCGTAAAGAACAGCTTCTACGTAGACAACTGTCTACAAAGCCTTTCAACCCAAGAAGAAGCCGAGGCTCTCCTGATTAAACTCCGCGCCTCATTGATCAAAGGCGGCTTTGATCTCAGGCAGTGGGCCAGCAGCGATCCGCAAGTACTGCGCAGCCTCTCCTCCGAGGACAAGGCAGCCAGCAGCGAGACCTGGATGGCTACAATCCCGGGAGAAGCCCAGGAGATGACCCTGGGATTGGTGTGGCGATTCAAAACAGATTCGCTTCACTACAGACACAAGCCCCTGACTACGGAGCAGGGAAGGCCGGCGGCGGCGCCGACCACCAGACGGAGTGTGTACACAACACTCGCCCGACAATATGACCCGCTAGGATGTATTCTACCGTACACCACCAGGGCAAAAATGATTGTACGAGCATTGTGGGACAAGGACCAGGGCTGGGACGACCCCATTCCCGCACACCTTGCATCCACCTGGAGAGAGTGGGAGATGGAGCTCCACTCACTCCCAGGCGTTAATATGCGCCGAAGCTACTTCCCACCCACGGTGAGGCCAGAGACATGTAAAATGGACTTACACGTCTTCAGTGACGCCTCAGAGGTCGCATACGGATCAGTAGCCTACTTGCGGGCCCAAGACCAGGGGGGAGAGATCTACACAGCATTTGTCCTCGCCCGCTCGAGAATAGCCCCACGCAAGCAACAATCTATCCCACGTCTAGAGCTCTGCGCAGCCCTAGCCGGAGCGCACCTAGCCACGCTCATCCAACGTGAGCTCACCATACCGGTGTCTAGAACAATCCTGTGGTCAGATTCCACGACGGTACTCGCCTGGATCAAATCGGACTCATGCAAGTACAAAGTCTTCGTGGGAGTCAGAGTCACCGAGATTCAAGACTTAACCGAAGAGTTAACCGGAGAAACAGAGTGGCGCTACGTTGATACAAAACAGAACCCAGCTGACGTCATCACCCGGGGGATGCCCCTGGATGGCCTCACCCGTCGCAATGTCTACAGTGACGGCCCCGCATTCCTAAGACTCCCGGAAGGACAGTGGCCCATGCCTATCCCGAGGGAAGCAAGTCCAGAGGAGGTGGAAAATAAGAAGTCTGTGTTCTGTGGATTGAGCACCGTAGCCTCCACCGACCCTAACATAGACGATTGCACGTCCATAGAGAGTGCACAACAAAGAACATTCCTGCGGTACCACCCGGAGTGCAAGTCCCCCGCTGATATGTCAGCAGCTAACTACGAGGAAGCAGAATTGCTTCTACTGCAGCGAGCCCAGAGAGACTCGTTCCCCGATGAATTGGCCTGTCTACAGGGAGGAAAGCCCGTCCCATCCGACAGCAGATTAATTCATCTGGCCCCCGAGAGCGACGCTCATACCCTCATCAGAGTGGGTGGTCGCCTACGCAGAGCCCCCACTCTACCGGATGACATTAAATACCCGATCGTATTGAACAGCCGACACAAGGTCACAGAGCTGATTATAAAGAAATACGATGAGGATGTACATCACGCAGGAGCAGAAAGAGTCTTCGCGGAAATCAGACGTCGTTACTGGATCCTACAAGGAAGAGAGGCGCTACGACGCTTCCAGCGAACATGTCTAGACTGCCGCAAGTGGCGCGCGCAGCCCAGCATACCATGGATGGCTGACCTTCCTCCATGTCGCCTCCGAATCGGTGACAAGCCATTCCACTCAACGGGTATGGACTGCTTTGGCCCGCTGCACATAAAGAAAGGAAGAGGAACCGAGAAGCGGTGGGGTATTGTATTCAAATGCATGACCACCAGAGCGATACACATCGAGCTTCTCCCGACCATGAGCACAGACTCATTCCTTATGGCCTTCCGTAGATTCACATCACGGAAAGGAAGACCGTCTACCCTATTGTCCGATCATGGGACAAACTTCAAAGGCGGCGAAAGAGAGCTGAGAGAGAGCTTCCAAGCTATGGGCCCAGAACTTAAGACCCACCTCGCTCCAGCACAGGTTGATTTCCAATTCAACCCCCCAAACGCACCCCACTTCGGTGGCACTTGGGAACGAGAAGTGCGCTCCATAAAGACAGCCCTGTACGCAGTACTTGGGGCCCAGACTGTGGCGGAAAAAGTCCTAATGACAGTCCTCACGGAGATTGAGGGAGTACTTAACTCGAAGCCCCTCGGATATGTCTCCAGTGATGTGGCGGATATCGACCCAGTTACCCCCAACACACTCCTGATGGGGCGGCTAGATCCTGCCTTACCCCAGACAATGTACCGGCCTGAAGAAGCGAACGGCCGACGAATGTGGAGGTACAGCCAAGTATTAGCCGACAAGTTTTGGAACAGTTTCCTACTGCACTACCTACCGTCTCTACAGACCCGCCAGAAGTGGGTAAAGGAGAGAGACAATTTGACAGAAGGAACAGTCGTCATGATTATTGATCAATCACTGCCCAGAGCTATGTGGCCGGCCGGCCGCGTAAGCAAAGTGATCACCGGTGCCGACGGCAAGGTCCGAGCAGCTGAAGTGCTCGTCCAGGGTCGCACTTACACCCGTCCCGTGGCGAGGCTCATAGAACTGCCTCGACTCCCAGACACAATCGATGATGACCATGACCCTACAACCCTATGACTTTGTGAAGTTGACTGACCCCTACAGCAAACCCTTATGTGTAAATAGACAACGCGATTAATCTGTCTTAGTTTAACTGATTAGGTCTGGGACCTATTCAGGGGGTGGCTGTTGTGAAGGGCCAGATTAAACCGAATATATATATTTATTTAGATATATATATTTAATTGTATTTGTATATTCTCTAATATTCCCTGATATCCCTTGTATATTCCTTGTACAATATGCATTGAATATCCATTCTAGCCTACTGAACATCCCATAATAGTCTCCATTATACTATTGGTCGAGACCTTGGTGCCAGGCTGCCATACCCCTCAGACCCAGTTCAAACGTACCGCTCCACATGTACGAACAAGTCCTAGTTCCGCGTAGGAATCTGACTACCGCACCACTAATGGGACTATTTGTTCATAGTGCGTATATATACTGCGCTACTAAAGTAGGACTTTCTTTTCAGTCCAGTTTCTTACCCTCCAATAGAGTCACAGACGTAAAGCCTCCCCGCGACGCCACGTGTGGGAGTAAGGCCAAGTTCGCCTACCATCGGTATTGAGACATCGTGTATATTAATATTTGAATAGTCATATTTGGCACTATATCGTCGAGTTGGACGTAGTCTATTAAGCTAATAATAGTCTGTTAATATATAGTGCTTCGTGCGGTGAGAATACTACCGTAGTCAGTACCCCATCGTTTCGGGCAGAGAACTGGCTGCTTACCCAGGGTGGTTGACCCCACGTGAAGCTGCACCCGAGGAGCCCCAGAGCCGACGAGCGAGTGGACCTGTATACCGGATTATTCTACCGACGACAGCCCGCCTTCCCAGGCACGGATTATGCTTTGTATACTTTGATTATTCCATGGATAAAGACCCCCGACACTGCCGTGTGTTGGAACCCCCCCCCCTGGAGAGGACGCAAGGTGAGGAGACGCTCTGCAAGACGAGGTCGCTTCACGTCTCTCCCCCGTGGACCGGAGAGAGCCGGCCCACAAAGAGTCCACCTGCTTTCATCTGTGGTCCAAGGATCGCCGGCGCATTGAACGGCACTACAGTGGGTTCACCTGGGATACCCTTGGCCGGATGAGGCAGTCGGATTCTACCCCCCCCCCCTTTCCTACTCCTGTCGGCTTACAAGCGACCGGATTAACCCCCTCTAGTGTATCCAGTATATAATCATTAAAGTATCATTGCAGTTATTCCTTAAACTATTACAGGTCGTATATGTACCACCTGCGCCTTCAGAGATTGGACATTCTCTATTGATATACCGACGAATACTCTTGCCATAAAAGTGCATACTAATTCCATTCATAAATGTGATTGATTTGATTAAGTGCTTGTTCTACACACCATCGCTGTGTAGAAATAAAGACCTATTTCTAATTCGTACATTTGTGTTGGATCCGTTTCATCTACGTGACAGTGTTCATCATAATATATTTATGCCGTGTACTGGGTGGCCGAATATTAAGTACAAAGGTAGTGGTAGTAAGTATCATATCTAGTAATACAATTGTACCCCTCAGTTACAGGTAGTGTTCAACGTCAGGTATTTGGTAAAAATGCACATTCACTGCAGAGTTAGTGAAATATACAGATTTCCTGGGAAATGTGTAGAATCACTGCAGCACGCTCCTTTCATATATTATATAATATTGTACATATCACTCACAAAATGGTGGGTGTACCGTGGAAAATTCCATTAGCTGAAGATGCACACCGAGGCGAGCACATTTGGTATAAACTAATGGATAAGCGAGCAGATTTACTGAGAGAACGGGACATATGTTCACCTGATGCAGACGGAGAGGCTGCAGACGTGATGTGTCTAGTGTGGTTAGAGAGGCTCTCGCTAAGACTTAACACATTGACGGCCAGCAGCAGGGGGCGCTGATCCCCCTTCATCGCCAGGTCTTTATTCAATGGATATAGTTTTAGACTGCGACATTTGCGAGTGCTTAAAATATATCTTATATTATATCTATGGGTCTAATAACGCCGTCGAGTCTCAGTGAGTTGCTTCCCGTCAACATGCCAGAGACAGATTGTTTTTTTCATCCGTACATTTCCGTTTTATACCGTTTTGAATAGAGTATGGTTTGGGTGCTTTTCAGTCATTCCAGGAAAAAGACGAGAAAAAGGCATTTTACTGGAATCCAGTCATCACGTTGTAATTTTTTGGCTGATTATCTAATCATCCTGAAATCAACGCTAGATTATCATTATTATGTCTCCTCGTGCATACATGAAATGACCGTCGTAGCGGGGCGCTCGCCCGCCCCCACCGCAGTCAACGGTAATAAGCACAACACGGTCCACACAGATAGCTGTGATCGCGGTAGAAATAAATGTCAGATCAACGATCAAATTTATATATAATGTTCTTACCTTGTATCTGATGTAATGCAAAAGAAATAATCCAAATATCTGATCGCAATTCCAAATACAGCTTGTGGAGGTCCGTACCACACTACCGACCATTTCACAATGACGGGCGGGCCAGGTTACTGTTTGATGCCATCGTTGTATAGAACTGGCTCGCCTGAGTATTTAAACCCCGCCCGCCCGGCTCAGATCGGCTCCTAAAACACACCAGACCATTTTCAATGAGATGCAATAGCTCCGTAAGGCAGTAGAGGGCGGTGTTGACCGTCTGCCAGCTCAGACAGGCTCTGAAGAGGATACCAGAGGCTGCAGCTATGAATTATGAATAGATATAACGAATAAACGAAATAACGATCCCAAAAACGAGTTAACTCGTTTCTGGCGCTGAACACATGGCGGGCAATAACGAGTTAACTCATTTCCGGTGCAGATTGTGTTAATGTCCTTCCGGCGTTCAACACATTTTTAGATGCAAAGCTCATCTATTATGACCCACCAACCCACTCACTCATACAGTTACTTACTCACAGTTAGCTCTACTCTAGTGGTGGCTCACAGAAAATGAGCTTCACATTAACTGCTTCTGCGCCAAGAACGAGTTTACTCGTTATTGCCTGCCAATCGAATTGCGCCAATAACGAGTTTACTAATTTCTATGATTGTTATTTCCTTTATTCGCTATTGCCATTCATAATTCATCCAGCAAGGCTCTGGGATACTCTGGACTCTGTCTGATATTGCAAAGGCGCAATACCGCCGCCTGGTGGATTTCGGGCAATGTTGCACCCACTCTAAACCAGATCCAGATGGGACGCTCTGTGCATCTGTGAAAATCTTACGGGTAGAGCTCTCTTGTTATGTGGATCCAACCAAACACTAGTGCATTGGATCGCTTTCGAGACACAAGATTCAATATGCTTTCAGCGTTTATTGCGTCGTACAAACAGAAAACGGATCTAGCCGATGGAAATCAAATAATTGGAATATTTTTTCTCCAGACTCATCGGCCACAGGTAAGATGAATCTAACGTTAATTCCAGCTCGATTGTCCATTTATTTCATTGCAATCCATCTGATCAACGTATGATGTCGTACTAAAGAAAGCCGTTACTGACAATCAAGGAATCATAAACGACCCCCCCCCCCCCCCCTTTCCTTCACCCGATGTTCAAGTTCAAGTTTCCTTTATTGCCACGCAACCAGGTTGGTGGTATTCTTGTTCGGTACAGGTCAGGGTGGATACATAATACAGTACAACATGACACAATAAATACATAAATACAGCACAGCACAACATAGCACAACATAAACACATAAACACACAGAAGAATCTAGTCCATCGGTCAGGAGCTTGGTTAGTGTGGGGGCGGAAGGGGGAGAGGGGGGCCAAGGGAGTTAAGGGTCCGAATGGCGGTGGGGAAGAAGCTGTCTTTGAAGTGGGTGGTTTTGGAAAGGATGGACTTAAAGCGCCTACCTGAGGGCAGGGGCTGAAACAGGGGGTGTGCTGGGTATGAGGGGTCCTTAGCTATTTTTCTGGCGCGGGTGGTTGTGCGGGAGTTGAAGATGGAGTCCAGGGAGGGAAGGTCACATCCTGTGATTTTGGAGGCCTTGTTGATGATGCGCTGACGTTTTTGTATGGATAGTTTTTGTGCGGAACTGTACCAGACTGTTATTGAAGAGGTGCCACACAGTCAAACTGTGTGGCAGACATTGTGTTAATGACACTATAATAATAATAATAATAATAATAATAATAATAATAATAATAATAATAATAATAATAATAATAATAATAATAATAATAATAATAATAATAATAATAATAATAATAATGATAATAATAATAATGATAATAACAATAATAATAATGATGATACTATGAATAATACTAATGATGAATAATAATGATACAACTACTACTAATAATAGTAATAATAATAGTAATAATAATAATAATAATAATAATAATATTAATAATAATAATAATAATAATAATAATAATAATAATAATAATAATAATAATAATAATAATAATAATAATAATAATAATAATAATAATAATAATAATAATAATAATAATAATAATAATAATAATAATAATAATAATAATAATAATAATAATAATAATAATAATAATAATAATAATAATAATAATAATAATAATAATAATAATAATAATAATAATAATAATAATAATAATAATAATAATAATAATAATAATAATAATAATAATAATAATAATAATAATAATAATAATAATAATAATAATAATAATAATAATAATAATAATAAATGTGACTTATATAGCGCTTTTCTTCAACTCAAAGTCACTTTACACTAAGATAAACATAATACAAACACACAAGGATGGTTGGGGGGGTATGAGAAGGCAATGGAGAAGAGATGGGTCTTGAGACAGTATTGGGAATACTGTCAGGGACTCTGAGTCTCTTATGTCTTGGGGGTAAAGTGTGTTCCAGAGCCTGGGAGCTGCCCTGGAGAAGAGCTCTCTCCCCAAACCTGCGACGGTTGGACTTGGGGGTGGAGAGAAGGTGAGGCTTAGGTGGATCTGAGGGGCCGAGAGGGTGAGTTGGGGGAGAGGAGGTCAGGGAAAAATTGGAAGTTGGTGAAGGGCTTTGTACGGAGGTGAAGTCCGAGGATTTTGTGGCTGATCCGGAGGGAGACAGGAAGCCAAAGGACGTCTTTGTCGCCATGTGTCTGTGTTTTACCGCCAGGACTTCACTGCACCAAAGTATGCACTTTAGGCCTATCTGTCCTCCTGTCTATTTATTACACACACAGATACACATACACACACACGCACACACAGGATACTCCTTTCATCTCCGTGTCATCTCACAGCCTGTACAGTACGTTGACAATCAGTGACCTAAATACACAGAGCGTGGAGGGGAGGAGGGGAGGAGGGGGAGGGAGTGTGTGGGGGGGGGGGGGGGGGGGGGGGGGGGGCAGTACGGTGTTGGCTGTGAATGAGCAGCGATGCCAAGGTATGATAGGGCTGTCTGGGCCTGAAGATAAAGGAGGAAGTTCCTCTCTCTGCAAGCCACAGTGGTCTCCTCTCCATCCACCATGCTGACTAGTGCACTGTGACTCTCTATCTATCTATCTCCACATCTCCTACCCATCAGATCACGACCCGCGCTGCCTCTACCCAGGGCTCCTGGTCGCCGTGTGGGCGTCCCGCACATCCAGCCCTCCCGGATAGTACGGCGTCGTGTGACTCACAGGGATGCCTGGTTTTTTAGTTTAGTTTGGGTTATTTGACAAAAGGATGAGTCTTAAAAAAAAACGATGTGCATTGAGTGTCAAGGATAACATTATAAAGTCCAGGACTTGTTTCCATCATGGTCCTTGCTGTTACTGGGACAATACCATACAATACAGATATTTACATGAAAAAAAAAAGACCTAGTCACCTATGACAATACTATCAAACAAGAAAGACTGTCAGGCTTTAAAACTGTGTAGGATCCAGGCCTGTTGGATTTGGATATATCAGCCAGTAATCACCTCGTCACCTGTGGCTCTGTGAAGTTTCTGCGTTGTGTTTATCTCTTTCTTATCATACTGACTGATACCCTCTCTCCTTCCCCGTTGATACATTCATCTCAAAAGAATTAAAGCCACACTGGGAACAGGATACCTTTCCTTGGAACGTTATATTTATTCCCATAAACATACTCTGTACAAGATAGAAAACAGTTCTGAAAGGTCCTTGAAAAATATATTGAATTCATTATCTCTACCGTCTCTTCTGCTTATTAGTCGTGGTTGAGGCCTAGTCGTTTGCCAAAGCTAGCCCTCATGGCCTAGGAGAGGGGGGAGGCCCCTCCCACCACCCTCTAGCTAGTGCTCTGTCTCTCTGTCCACGTCTATACGTCTCAGCTTCGTTTTCTAGTCTGAGTCAAACCGGAAGAACTCCCAGCTATAAACTATAGTCCTTAGCAACGGCTGACAGCCCATAGCAACCGCGCAATGCATCTCTGTCTCACCTACGACCCAAATCTCTCAGTCTCTCTCTCTCTACCCTGCCCCATCACCTATAAGCGATGACCCGACTCCCACAGCGCTGCACTGGTGTCTGTGGCTGGTGACCTTGGCCCTTATCTCTAAACACCCTGCCTGCTGCTCCCACTGTCTACCGTGCAAACACACACTGGCTGCCAGCTACTTTTAAAATCTATAGATCCGTCTGAGTAGATGCTGTCATCTACAGATATTTACATTATGTACACATTGAAAAACAGGGCTATACTATCACAGGCCTAGAACTGCGCCATGAGAATGAATGAATGAATGAAAACTTTATTTAACAGATTGCAGAATGGGTACAATACAGTACGGCTCAATACATACAATTGTTAAGGGGATGCAGACCTGAGAAAGACGTTTGTCTTGTTTCCATCAGGGTCCCCCATTTTCAATTCATATAGACATATATGACATACATGACATACAGATAGTCAGTACTGCTACATCTATACATTTATGACATACCAGATTTGCAAATACAGTACTGTTTGTGATACAGAAGGAGTCAAGAAAAGGGAGTATATACATTTGACGTAGAAACTGTACATTGGAGGTTGGGTGGGGGGGGTTGGGTACATTGGGATATTGACAACCATACTGGGTAATTTACATTGGAGGTGGTTGGGGGGGGGGCGGGGGGCATACTGTATAAACAAGTAACACTGTACATTGAGGGGGGGGGGGAGGAGACACTGTACAAACAAACACAATTGTACATTGAACTATTGACAAAACCATACTAGGTAAATGACTGTACATTGGAGGGGGTTGGAATGATTGGGTTAGGATATTTACAGGGGCCAGTGTTGAATTGCAGTCTCCCGTAGGTGTCCCTTGAGAGAGGTTTTGAAAGTGGGTAGTGATCCACATTCCTTTACAGCTTTGGGTAGGGCGTTCCACATTGATGTGGCATAATTGCGAAACGTGTTTAGTCCCTTATTTGAGCCGAATCTGGGTTTGACATGATTTGTGGAGCTCCCTCTGGTGTTGTGATCGTGGTATTCACTGACCTTTGGGAAGTATTTTGACATGTACATGGGTACCTTGGTCGTGTAGTGTATCTTGTAGACCAGGCCCATTGCAAGTTGTTGTACTCTGTCGTCTACTCTAAGCCATCCTAGGTTGTCGAAGTGGGCAGGGGTGAGGTGGGTTCTAGGAGTAAGGTCAAGCAGTAGTCTGACCAGTTTGTTTTGAGATGTTTGTAATTTTGTTTTTAGCGCCTTTGAGGTGCTTTGGTACCATGAGGTGCAAGCATAGTCGTAGTACCCCTGAATGAGTGCTCCTGCCAGAGTCTTCAGGGTGTTCTTGTTTACCAGAGAGGAGATCCGGTACAAGAATCGAGTTCGTTGGTTGACTTTTTTTATTACATTGGATGCCATTTTGTCACAGGAGAGATTAGCCTCTAGGATGGACCCCAGGTAGGTAATTTCATCTTTCCTTGTGACAATATTGTCACCCACTGTAACTGAGAAGCCGTCGGTCTTGCTGAGTTTGTTATTTGAACCGAAGAGAATGGACTCTGTTTTGCCCATGTGTAATGATAGTTTGTTATCAGCGAGCCATATGCAGATTCTGCCTAGTTCCGAGCTGAGGGTTTTTTCAACCTGTAACTTGTTCTTGTCAGAGACCAGCAGGGCTGAGTCGTCCGCAAACAGGAACAAGTTGCAGTCACAAGCTGACGACATGTCATTTGCATAAATTAGGAACAGTAGCGGTCCTAGTATGCTTCCTTGTGGAACACCACAGCTCACTGTGAGGGGGGGGGATAGGGTACCGTTTACCTCCACCATCTGTTCCCTCCCCTCAAGGTAGGATTGCATCCAGCTCACTGATAGACTATCAAAACCAATTGCTTTTAGCTTGTCAATCAGAATGGAGTGATTGACCGTGTCAAAGGCCTTTTGTAGGTCCAGCATGACCATGCCGCAGTATTTGCCTGCGTCCACCTCTTGTTTGATGTGGTCATTCAAATAGAGAAGGCATGTGTCAGTGGAGTGGGATGTTCTGAAGCCAGATTGGAATTCGTAGATTAGATTTTTTTCCGCTAGGTACTTTTCGACCTGTTCGTAGACTATTTTTTCCATGACTTTCGAGATGGAGGTGAGAATAGAAACAGGGCGGTAGTTGCCTGGGTCTAATTTGCTGCCCTTTTTGTGCAGAGGGGTCACCCTCGCAATTTTGAAGTCCTTGGGGACGTGTCCCTGTTTTATGGAGAGGTTTATTATGTGTGTGATGATTGGTGTGATGGCGGCTGCTGAGTCTCTGAGGAATTTGGAGGGGATGTTGTCATGGCCAGTGGCCTTGTTAGGTTGGAGGGCGCTCAGTTTATTGAGTACCTCATCTGTTGTTACCGTTTCCAGCTTGAAGTCGTCCTTGCGGACCCCTAGGTTTTTGTAGAAAGCTACTATGTGTTCTACCCCATAAAGCCCTGAGTGGGAGGGTAGTTTGTTTACCAGTGTTGTGGCTATGTTTGTGAAGAAAATGTTTAAGTAATTGGCTACATCCAGCTTGTCTGTGATGAGCGTGTTGTCAGTTTTTATGTTTATGTTTGAGAATCTGGTTTTAAGTTTTTTACTGCATCCTAGTTGATTATTGAGTAATTTCCAAAGTTCACGTGGTTTGTTTTTGTTTTCCTCAGTTTTGTCATTGATGAAATTCTTTTTTGCAGTTTTGATCATGGAGTTTACGTCGTTTCTTAGTCTGTTTCTTTCTAGTTTGAGTTCAGTCACGTGGGCTTGGAGTTCACTGCTCGTGCTTTTAGTAAGCTTTGACTGACTTTTACGAAACTCAGAGCATTTTTTGTCTCTGGTTTTCATAGCGGCCAGTATTTCGGAGTGCATCCACGGCTCAGCGCGATTTTTTACCCTGGTGGTTCTTAGGGGGGCCATGTCGTTTAGTATTGCTGAGAATTTGGTTTTGAAACCAAGCCATGTTTCGTCAACCAGTGTACCATTGAGTTCATCTGACCAGTCCAGACTCTCCAGAGGGAGGAACTGCGCCCTGAGAGGGAGGTTTGCCCTGAGTGGGAGGTTCGAAGTGGGTATCAAAGGTATAAAAATAAGGTATACAAATGGGTATCAAACAGGAGGGAAGACTGTCAGGTTTTAAAATGTAGATACCAAACAGAGAAGGTAAAGACGACTTTAAACTGTTAAACAGTAATCCAGAACTATTTTATTGCACTGTAAAAAAAAACTGATTTTATATGTCTGCACTTTATGTGCTCATTTCATGTCTATTCTATTCTACTACTTATTGCACTGCACTATTGCACTATTTTACTCTTTTTATTATTGTCTATTTTTTAAACTGAATCAAACCATAAACAAGGTGGCCTGTTGGGATGTTATATCCTAATGTGAAAAACTGTGATTTTATATGTCTGCACTTTATGTGCTCATTTTATGCCTGTCTTTTTTCTGTTGTGAAGCACTTTGAGCTGCAGTTTCTGTATGAAAGGCTACCATTTCTACATTCTCCATAAGATTGACTCTTTAAAAAAAATTAAAATTATATATAATAATATTAAATATTCAAAATATACAGTGATATACATTTTAGGACATACCGCCCACCCCTAGTTCTTATTAGGAAGAGCTGTGGGTGGAACAGCCCTCCCCCTTCTCGATCAACAGGATCAAGGTCAGCCGTGCAGTGCGGTGTCAGCAATCTAAGACATCAGATGTTATTATAATAACACATTGAATGGGCAAAAAAGTGCATAAAAGCATGAATGTGGGTTTATGAAAAATCCACAGGTTCTGCAGATAGCATGTAAAATAGGGTAATAAAACATGAGGCTGCAGGTTAGGCATATGATATAACTTAATAAAGGTTTACACTAGGTTTTTCTTTGTGTGGCTCCTCTAGACGTATTCTACCTTTATGAGTAATGCTTATATAAGTATAGCATTGTGTTGGAATACAATTTAAAATAAATATTTAAAAAGATTACCCTGACAATTAATGCTTGTATATCTTATCGTGTGTTGTCATGTTTGTTTATATGTTTGTTTAAAAAAGAATAAAAAAAAAAAAAAAAATACAAAAAGATTGCGCTCCTTAAACGCCACGTTCGCTTCGGATTGCGGGTAATCCCTGTGGGTGAAGCTCAGAAAGTCTGCATCAGAACCCTCATGGCCCTCATGGGACGGCCCCGTGCCCTCTTGTGCTTATAGAGTCTGCATCAGAACCCTCATGGCCCTCATGGGACGGCTCTGTGCCCTCTTGTGCTTATAGAGTCTGCATCAGAACCCTCATGGGACAAACCTGCGCCCTCCTGAGATTAACGAGAAGACGCTTCAAAGTCAGTGAGCCTGCAAGTCCAGATGTTACGAGTCAACCAGTGTCTGCCCACTCGAGGTCATACTATAGGGTGGTTTACTGGGTTGTTCCTACCGGTACCAATAACCACAACATCACACTCCCTCTTGGATGTTATTGCTTTTTTACACACAATCCTTTTAATAAGGTTAAACAGTCTTTATCTCGGTCTTCCACCAACAACAATTAGTCCCCCTGTTGCTAAGTAATGTTAGGTACCAGCTGTACTACTGTGGTTAGAATCAGTCATGGAATATCTCTTGTCCAAAATAAAATTTTCCGACATTTGCCAAATAAAAATGCACTACGCAATTAAATTAAGTAGCTGCGCAGAAACACATTAGTTCCGTTCACAATCTATTGACTTTACACCCCAAGCTGCCCCCATAGGGGCTAATGGAGCAGCGCAAACCATAGAGGAGTGACCTAAAGTGTTTGTGACACTATGTTGCTTCCGAATGGGAAAAGCTATGTGTGTTATTTGCAGGAGGGGGGGAAGAAGTCCCTCGGCAACTGTGCCCGATCCACCCCCCCATTTCATGCTTTGTCAACTCCAGGATATACTCACTCCAGCCGGCGAGGACGTAGAGCTGATATTATACAGCCACCAGCGGGAAACAGCAGCCTGGTTCACCATATTAACCCAGAGAGACCTCAATTAGGTAGAACCAGGCTTACACTTAACCCATTGAAACCGGGAAACACATTTGTGTGTATATGCAGGCTATATAATGCATTATTAGCAGGCATTTTAGGTCTAAATGGGCTAAAACACACATTCTCACCCACAAGTATAGTACTGTGGAGGAATATAGAGCTTGTCTCTTCCTCCTATCTCAGCCCCTCAGAGAACATGTCTTTAACCCTCCCCTCCCCTCCATTTGACCCATCTCATGGGGTTCCCCCTCCCCCTCCTCCCCCTCCTGACTATAAAGGAGTCCTTCCCACATCATTATTTCTTCTCCTTCCAGGTCTTGTAGCTGATAACCTGAGTGAGAACCACTCAAGCCATATCTCTAACTATTCTGTATGTATTGATCAATCTGGCTAATAAATCGTATTAACCGGATCCATTTGACTGAGTAAGTTATTCGTTATCTAAAACAGTACTATAGCATGTAAATGAGAATGCGGCGCGCGCGCGCACACACACGCACGCACGCACGCACGCACGCACGCACGCACGCACGCACGCACGCACGCACGCACGCACGCACGCACGCACGCACGCACGCGCACGCACGCACGCACGCACGCACGCACGCACGCACGCACGCACGCACGCACACACACACACACACACACACACACACACACACACACACACACACACACACACACACACACACACACACACACACACACACACACACACACACACACACACACACACACACACACACACACACACACACACACACACACACACACACACACACACACACACACACACACACACACACACACACACACACACTCACACACACACACACACACACACACACACACACACCAATGCCATTCATGTTCCACTGATCTACAGTATCAGTGATCTGTTCCAGGTGAGCTCACACATGGCTTCAAGCTCCATTCCAGGTCACGTAACATGAGCCCCTCTGACATGATACTAGTGTAAATATGGAAATTGCCAGCAAGGTAAGGGATCTCCGTCTGACCTCGAGCTCGCTTTACCCCAGTCGAGCGTGGTACGGTAAAAGCCCTCGCATAAACAAAGCTATTCCCGTCCTTTACTCTAAACAGAGGCATGTATAGCCCGCGACATCTCTCCATATCACCCCCCGGGGCTTTCGACACATCCAGCGCTATGAATCGGTCACATGTAATCATCACGATCCTCTTCTCGTCCCACTCTCCCGTTTTTCAGTCACACACACACACGCGCGTCGTAAATCATCCGCGCATCAATAGCGCGGGGCCAATTAATAACACTCTGAGTGCAAGGTTATTGCTAGCTTAAGTGTGTCCAACTGAATTACGCGCGGGACCCCGCTGATGAATCAATTACACGTTGCCCGACCGTCGATAAGAATGAAATGCATATCTGTTCTGGCAAAAAGAAAAGAGAAAAGAAAAAAGAAAGGTCAAGTGGAGCCGTCGTGCCGCACTGCGGCCTGATTAATTCAATATGACCCTTTAAACCTGCAGGTTAAAGCCAAAGACGCGGTGCTGGAGGACCTGCAGGTTAAAGCAAGAGGCCCTGGACGACCTATGACCCGGGAGTCAGAGCAGCCGCACCCGGAGGCCACATGCAGCCTGTGGTGGAGGTTCGCGGTGGACGCGAAGGGGCTCTAATCAAAGCTGACGCAACATCGCACTAAAAGCTGCCGCACGAAGGCTCTTGGTGGCCTCAGCCGGAGGCTCCCGCTCTGTAATGAATCACACACTTCAGTCTCTTTTTAATTTTTTTTTGCATCTACTTTTTCTCCTCCAATTTTTTGTATTTTTCTCCCATCCCAATTTAGTCGTTATGCTATCCCCCCCCCCCTCCCCTTCCCGGTCGTTGCACGCATTTGCCCCCCACTTGCCGGTCTAGGGAGCCCTGAAGTCTATCACATGCTTCCTCCGATACATAGGAGACAGCCAACAGCGAGGACTCTCACTGGGGAAGTGTAACACGTGGGAGGAATCTCTCTCTCTCTCTCTCTCTCTCTCTCCCCTCTCTCTCTCCCTCCCTCTCTCTCTCTCTCTCTCTCTCTCTCTCTCTCTCTCTCTCTCTCTCTCCCTCTCTCTCTCTCTCTCTCTCTCCTCCTCTCTCTCTCTCCTCTCTCTCTCTCTCTCTCTCTCTCTCTCTCTCTGATGAATGACACCTATCTCGGCGCGGCACATAATTATTCTCCATTAATCAGAAAGGAATGGGTGGCGTCACCACGGGAACCGTTGCCACTTCAGAGCCCTCTGTGCTGCTCTTTCACACCCGCCTACCCCCCACCAGCCCACCCACCCGACCAACCAGGCAGGACGCCAGGCAGGCAAGGAGCCAGGGTAGTGCTGGTGTCACCATAGCAACGAGCAGATTGACGGAGGGGCCGGGCGTTTGTGTAAACAGACTGGTAGAGAGAAGGTGCCAGAATGGATGGTCATAGTTCACTTCAAAGCTGCTCTTTCAAAGCAGACTGTGTACTCTGCTTTTCCCCCTGTGTGTGGTGTGTGTGTGTGTGTGTGTGTGTGTGTGTGTGTGTGTGTGTGTGTGTGTGTGTGTGTGTGTGTGTGTGTGTGTGTGTGTGTGTGTGTGTGTGTGTGTGTGTGTGTGTGTTTGTGTGTGTGTGTGTGTGTGTGTGTGTGTGTGTGTGTGTGTGTCTGTGTGTGAGTGTTGATGTGGGTGGGTGTTGATGTGGGTGGGTGTGAGTGAGTGAGTGAGTGAATGAGTGTGCGTGTTGATGTTGGTGGGTGTTGATGTGGGTGTGTGTGTGTGTGAGTGTTGATGTGGGTGTGAGTGAGTGAGTGAGCATGTGTGTTTGTGTGTGTGTGTGTGAGTGAGTGTTGATGTGGGTGGGTGTGAGTGAGTGAGCATGTGTGTGTGTGTGTGTGTGGGTGAGAGAGATTGTCTACTTACTCTGCCAGCTCCTCAAGGCTTCGGTACACATCATCCTCATTCAGAGCTGTGTCCTCCGATGGGAAGGTCCTAAACACACGCACGCACACACACAGAGAGAAGGGGGGGGGGGGGGGAAGAGTACACAGTCAGTACACAAGCATCCCAGGTAGATGAAGCGGCAGTGGGGCCGGTATCTCCCATCAGGCAGTTTGTCAGCCTCACTTCACATCACATCAATAATACAACAGCAGGGTGTATTCATGAGACCCTTCCATCACTTCATCCAGTCGGACAAAACACATCGACACACACACACACACACACACACACACACACACACACACACACACACACACACACACACACACACACACACACACACACACACACACACACACACACACACACACACACACACACACACACACACACACACACACACACACACACACACACACACACACACACACACACACACACACACACACACACACACACACACACACACACACACACACCTACACACACACACCTACACACACACATCCCCCAGTGTGTTGATATCTCCTTTAACAGCGTTATGGTGACAAGTCACAGAATGACTGAAAAGCCCTCTTAAGTCAGCATGTCATAAGGGAATCTGAAATGATTCAGCTGGATCAGTTTAAAAAATAATAACAATAACAATAACTCACTTTCGCTATATCCCCCCCCCCCCCCCCCCCCTGTGGGATGTGAACGCGTAGAATTCCCGCAGGTTGAATGATGGAATGTTAAAATGGATGACGAATCAATTAGCTGCTTAAAGAGGTGGGAGTCGGCAGTAATCTTTTCCCTCTTAGAAACTCATCAAAATGCCTAATGTGTAACATTAGCCGCGGAGGGGGAGAGAGAGATGGTGCTGACGGGGGCGGAAAGCGTGAGGTCTCGGGTCAAGTGAACGGCGGCTGGAAATCCACCAGAGCCAGCGCTGTGCGGCTGAGAGGTCTGGTCCACACGCCGCAATTAGGAACAATGTGTGCCACAATCTTTCGCACGCGACTGCAGCGGGGTTCGCCTGCGAAGGCAGCAGGGAACCACGTGTCGTCGTCGTGGATTATGGGAATGTTTCAAATGAAAAGCAAACAACAGACAAATCTCATTCATTCTATAATGCACTGCCACGCGTGGGTCGAAAGCCCGCTGGGAATTACTCTCGTTGAAGGTGAGGAAATGTCAGCTGCGCAGTGCGCACGCACTGAATTTTACTCCATTTTAACTAAATGACACCTCAGAGTGATATTTCCAAGACATCAGCGTTATTCTCAATCAGATCACGGGGGGTCTCTCTCTCTGTCTCTCTCTGTCTCTCCCTCTGTCTCTCTCTGTGTCTCTCTCTCTGTCTCTCTCTGTCTCTCTCTGTCTCTCCCTCTGTCTCTCTCTCTGTCTCTCTCTCTCTCTCTCTGTCTCTCTCTGTCTCTCCCTCTGTCTCTCTCTCTCTGTCTCTCTCTGTCTCTCCCTCTGTCTCTCTCTGTCTCTCTCTGTCTCTCTCTCTCTGTCTCTCTCTGTCTCTCTGTCTCTGTCTCTCTCTCTCTCTCTCTCTCTCTCTGTCTCTCTCTGTCTCTCCCTCTGTCTCTCTCTGTGTCTCTCTCTCGTTGTCTCTCTCTGTGTCTCTATTTGTCTCTCTCTGTGTCTCTCTCTGTGTCTGTCTCTCTCTGTCTCTCAATTCAATTCAATTCAAATAGGCTTTATTGGCATGAAATATCAACATACTTATTGCCAAAGCAAGTCCAACATACAAACAATAACATATATATTATTAAGCAATAAAACATACCATAATATTAGCAATAAGTAAAACAATCAACAGAAACATATTAAATTACAAAATAATCATTCAATCGGGTAGTCATTTTACAGATGTAGCCACCTTCTCTTATTGTATGACAACCATCTACATATTTTGCAGCTAATACTGTACACTGACTTTTCTCCCCACATATATATAACAGCTTTTGATTATCAGGGAGATGGATAAACTGTGGATCAATTTTATTTATTTTATAAAAGAAAACTTCTCTTAGATCCTTGTATTTCTCACAGTATAGTAGGACGTGAGGTTCTGTCTCAACATCCCCCTTATGACAAAGTGAACACAGCCTGGCCTCTCTGGGCAGCCAGTTCTGCCTGTGACGGCCTGTTTCTATGGCTAGACTATGTCCACTCAGTCTGTACCGTGTCAATGTCTTTCTTAATTTTATATCATTCACAGTGGTCAGGTATTCTGCCACCGTGTACTCTCTGTTTAGGGTCAAATAGAATTCTAATTTACTTTGAGATTTGGTTGATTTGTTCCAATATTCTATATAGTTTTCTTTTTGTTTTGAGGTTATTTGGTTGGGCCAGATTTTTTGGTATCTGTCCTGAGGCATTTGTGGGCAGAGATTTCTGACTAGCTGGCAGAGGGGACTCTTATCTGGGTTCATCTCTTGGCTCTGAAGGGCTTTGTAGTGGTAGGAGTGGGGGTCACTTGATTGGAGGTGTGTGTAAAATTGTATGGCTCGCTTTTGAATTTGAATGATTAGGGGGTATTGGCCGAGTTCTGCCCTGCATGCATTATTGGCAGTGTGTCTGTGGACCTTAAGTAGGTTTTTGCACAATTCTGCATGCAGTACTTCTAATGGGTGTTTTTCCCATTTTGGGAAATCTTGGTTAGTTAATGGACCCCACACTTCACTGCCATATAATATTATTGGATTTATTACGGAATTTAGAATTTTGAGCCAGGTCCTAATTGGGATGTCAATTGGAATTTTCCTTTTGATGGCATAAAAAGCCCTTCTTCCCTTCTCCTTCAATTCATTCACAGCCATATTGAAGTTTCCATTATGATTTATTTTCAATCCCAAATATGGGTAGCTTTTTGTGTTTTCTAATATGTGTGTGCCTAATTTAAATGTATTATGTGAACTCTGAGACTCGTGTCTCCTTTGAAAGATCATGACTTTAGTCTTCTTCATGTTTACGTTCAGAGACCATGTCTGACAGAACTGGTGGAGGATGTCTAGGTTCTGTTGTAGACCCTCTTTAGTGGCTGACAGCAGAACCAGATCATCTGCGTACATCAGTAATTTTACATTGGTATCGTGCAGAGTCAGACCGGGTGCAGTAGAAAGTTCTAATAACTTTGCTAATTCATTTATATATATATTGAACAATGTTGGGCTTAAATTGCACCCCTGGCGGACTCCGCGACCCTGGGTGAAGAAATTTGTTCTTTTATTTCCAATTCTAACAGCACATCTGTTTTTTGTGTACATGGATTTGATCAAGTCATATGTATTTCCTCCAACACCACTTTCTAGAATTTTGAAGAAAAGACCTTTGTGCCAAATTGAGTCAAAGGCTTTTTCAAAATCGACAAAGCAGGAATATATTTTGTTTTTGTTCTGTTTTACGTGAATGTCAATTAGGGTTTTAAGAGTGTATATATGGTCAGAGGTACGATAATTTGGTAAGAATCCGATTTGGCTTTTACTTAGAACGCTGTGTTCTGTAAGGAATTCTATGAGTCTGGTGTTGATGATACTACATAGAAGTTTGCCCAAATTACTCGTCACACAGATACCCCTATAGTTTTTTGGGTCATGTTTATCTCCACTCTTGAAAATTGGGGTTATGAGTCCTTCATTCCAGACATCAGGAAAATAGCCTAGATTTAGTGTCAAATTGAATAATTTTAAAATAGCCAATTGGAATTTTTCAGAGCTGTGTTTAATCATTTCATTTAATATGCCATCTGTACCACAGGCCTTTCTAGCTTTAAGGCACTGGAGTTTTGATTTCAGCTCTTGTTCTGTGATTGGGAAGTCTAAAGGGTTTTGATTATCCTTTATGATATTTTCCCATTTTTGTAATTTTTCACATATCTGGCTGGTTTCCGTTTTTGTATTTAGGAGTACAGTTGTAAAGAGTGATGTGAAGTGGTTTGTCCAAACATCCCCATCTTGGATAGCCATTTCTTCCGGCTTATCTTTATTCAATGAGTTCCAGTGGTCCCAGAAGGAGTTAGAGCTTAGAGAGTCCTCTATTTTGCACAATTGTTTATTTACGTGATTGTTCCTTTTAATTCTGATGGTCTTTTTGTAGTGTTTCAATGATTCACAGTATTGGAGGCGTAGGGTGTCATTTTGTGGGTTTATGTGTTTCTGGTTTGATATTTTTCTTAGCTGTGTTCTAAGAGCTTTACATTCTTTGTCAAACCATTGGTCCTTTTTAGTTTTTCTCTGTTTTCTCTGTCTCTCTCTGTCTCTCCCCATCTCTCTCTGTGTCTTTCTCTCTCTCTCTCTCTCTCTGTCTCTCTCTGTCTCTCTCTGTCTCTCTCTCTCTCTCTCTCTGTCTCTATCTGTCTCTCCCTCTGTCTCTCTCTGTGTCTCTCTCTCGTTGTCTCTCTCTGTGTCTCTATTTGTCTCTCTCTGTGTCTCTCTCTGTGTCTGTCTCTCTCTGTCTCTCTCTGTCTCTCTCTGTCTCTCTCGCTCTGTCTCTCTCTGTCTCTCCCTCTGTCTCTCTCTGTCTCTCTCGCTCCGTCTCTCCCCGTCTCTCTCTCTGTCTCTCTCTGTCTCTCTCTGTCTCTCTCTGTCTCTCTCTCTGTCTCTCCCCATCTCTCTCTCTGTCTCTCCCTCGGTCTCTCTCTGTCTCTCTCTCTGTCTCCCCCTCTGTCTCTGTGTGTCTCTCTCAGTCTCTCTCTGCTCGCCAGCAGTGTCAATTGAGCGTCACGCTTTCCCTGGGAATCTTGGAAATGATGATGATGATGATGATGATGATGATGATCGGCTTCCGTGGAACAATGATCCCGAGAGCGTCGCTGGTCTGAGCTGCAGTGAAGAGCACGGCATGGCCGACCTTGACGTGACTGCTGTGTGACGTGACCTGGTAACATACGTGTGTCTGTCCGTGCTGAGAGGTCCTACAGCCGCTGACCGCACGCACACATGCTTGCATGCACGCACGCACACACAAACGCATGAACACACACACACACATGCACGCAGGCAGGCACACACAGGCGCACACACACACAGGCGCACATAGGTTTGTTGATATTAAATATGGGGACTAGGATTACATAGACTTATATGCATTATGTAACCAACACTACACAGGAATGTAAGATTTTTCATATAAACGAGGTACACACACACACACACACACACACACACACACACACACACACACACACACACACACACACACACACACACACACACACACACACACACACACACACACACACACACACACACACACACACACACACACACACACACACACACACACACACACACACACACACCTGATAAGAGTCACACAAACACACAAGACTAAAGCCCCACTAAACCAGCCTATATATAGGATTCTATCATCACTCGACAAAGAAACAGACAAAAGAGCGAGGAAGAACATCACCGTGTCCAATGTGTGAGTCAGCCTGGGGACTGAATGACAACAGACACCAGCACTGCATTGACTGTTGGTATCAGTAACAACTCCAAGGCATCTAAAGGTATTACAAGGTGCAGAATGTTCTAAAAACGAGGGCTTTAACCCTTTCACTGCAACACTACAGAAGGTGAACCGTCCATAGTGTGGTAGTGAAAGCGTTAACCTTCTGTAGTGTGGTAGCGAAAGGTTAACCTGTAGTATTTCACTACCAGTTAATCAGTTAATTCCCCCAAAAAAAAAGTATACACAAATGTGGCTGGGGGAACTGATTCACTCAGCATGAATGGACTATAGGTCAATAAAAACAATACACACAACAACAAAAAAACATTAAAAAAAAAGAAATACTTCATTTTTTTTTTATTCATTTCTATTATAATTGATTCCAACATATTCAAATCGTTACACCCCTAGTGTTAACCCTTTGTAGTGTGGTATATCGAATGTGTTAACCCTTTGTAGTGTGGTAGTGAAAGGGTTAATGTTCTACCAGTTGCAGGGCCTTTTAAAACAAATGCATTGTGAAATAATTCACTGAACGGCCTCTTGGAGAAGCTATACTTTCATACCACGGCACATAGGAAGGATGTCTTTTAGGTGAGAAAGAGGAAACACGGCGTTGCCATAACACAACCGGCTCTCATGCTACCTAGTTCCACCGGCCGCTCCCTATAGTAGACACTCACACAGTCCGTGCAGGACCCCATCTCACACCAGATATTACATCAACACTCCGGAGGCCAAGCGTGCCACTAACACGGAGGGGAGGGGAGAGGGCGATAATGTGTAGCCTCAAGTGTGAATGTTAGTGTGGAGGTGGGGAGGGGGTGGAGAAAGAGAGAGAGAGAGAGAGAGAGAGAGAGAGAGAGAGAGAGAGAGAGAGAGAGAGAGAGAGAGAGAGAGAGAGAGAGAGAGAGAGAGAGAGAGAGAGAGAGAGAGAGAGAGAGAGAGAGAGAGAGAGAGAGAGAGAGAGAGAGAGCAAGAGAGAGATAGAGTGAGAGAGAGAGCGAGAGAGAGGGGGGAGGGGAGTGAGAGTGCCATGGAGACACATTGAGCGGTGTGTGCATGTGCCAATGTGTGTATATAATATATATATGTACTGTATACAGTATGGTGTGTGTGCGTGTGTGTGTGTACATGTGTGTGTGTGTGTGTCTATATGTGAGTCACCTGGGGCGGACTCTGAAGTAGGCTGGAGGATAATCTGATGGATGGCCTAGTGACGGAGTGCTGACGTTTAAAGCTGTGTGGACTATAAAAGCCACACAAGCCTCCTGGACTATAGTCTCTCCACCAGCCGGATGAGAATCCTCTGACCGCAGTTACTCCCTCGTTCATATTATTTATAACACGTCTGAAAATACGAGAGGGGAACCACCTGTCGGCGAGAGTCACCGCGACACGGGCCGGAATACGGCGTTGTTTTCTGCCAAGATGACTTTGAGACGAATTTGAGCTGCTAATTGATCAAGATCCTAATTAAATTGATAATTTCTATCGTGTACAGTATAGTATGTGTGTCTGTATGTATGTATGCGAGTATGTGTGCGCAAGTGTGTATCCATGTGCGTCTCTCTGACACCAGCGATTATCCTCAGTGTAATTAGAACAGGGTGCCAGTCTGAGGAATTGTGACTGTCATCAGGTTAATGAGTGCTCTGCTTGGCTAGTCAAAGATCAGCTAACCCAACCCACCCACCCACCCACCCACCCACCCACCCACCCACCCACACCCACACACAGCAGTCTTACCAATCAATGCACTTTACTCCTTTTCATGGTCTCTATCTATTGCTGACGTTAAAAGCACTATTGACTCAGGTAGTACATGCTGTGGCAGTGGCTCCTGCCTCACACCACCTCCGTGGCTTCCAAGGGGCTCTCGACACAATGCGGCGACGGTGAAAAGAGACATTATTTAAGATGTAACAACAGGCTGGAGCACATGGGATGCTGTCGGGACAAAGACCCTCTGTGTGCGTGTGCGTGCGTGTGTGTGTGTGTGCGCGCGCGCGTGTGTGTGTGTGTGTGTGTGGATGGGCCATTTAACCTGTGCTCATCGATTGCTCCGTGCTGCTCCTGGGCCCAATTAACTAGACCCAAGACAGGTGTGGCTGCTTAACCCTTTCACTACCACACTACCAAAGGGTTAACCCTTTCACTGCGGCAATACAGACGGTTGACAACGATGGACATTTCGTTTTTTTATCCCTGACAAGCAAATACAATTGTCGATCTATCAATATTGGTATGTTTGCTGTCATTAAAATCAAAAATCGCTGCCACACGACAAAGGGTTAACCCCATTCGCAGCCATACTACAGAAGGTTACCTTTTCACTACCACGTCTGTAGTGTGGTAGTGAAAGGTTAACCTTCTGCAGTGTTGGTAGTGAAAGGGTTAAAGCACACCGGCCCCACCCCACACGCGCTGGGAAAGGAGGAGGCTCAGTCGACTGTACATTGTTGGAACCACATAGATTCAAGATTCAAGAGTTTATTCATCGCATACAGGGCATACAGTGAAATGCGGTTGGCCATGCCCGCTATGATTGTGCAATAAAACAATAGTAATAGTAGTAGTAATAATAATAAGATAACTAGAATAGACATGATAAATAGACATGTTAATAAATCACTTAAAGGCACTGGATCCTATGTACACTCCTATACAATGTGCAGTTTTACTTCTATGTCCCTATGCTATACTTGCCGTTACTAACTATATACTATGCAACAATCACAACAATCTTAAAGTGTCCTTTTTCCCTTCCTTTAAAGTGTCCTTTTCGTGTGTGTTTAAAGTGACCTATGGTGTGTTTGTGTGTGCGAGTGCAGAATGTTGTGTTGTGTGTGTGTATGTGTGTGTTCATGTGTGCCTTGTTTGTGGAGAGATCAGTGTTCATTGTTCCGATGGCCTGAGGGAAGAAGCTGAGCCTTAGTCTCTCTGTTCTTGCTGCATACATACATCCTAGCACTGAGAGGAAGATGAAGGGAAGAGAGGTCTCACCTGATTTACGTCTTCCCTAATACGAGCACAAAAACGGAATACAAGTGGTTGAAAGTACATGATAACATTTTACGATGCCCTTCAGTGAACACATTCTAAAATGCTGTTTATGGAGCCCAGCCACTGCCCGATACTCAAGTGTATGCATAGTGATGCAACCAGATGTAACTAGATTTATTCTTCTAATAACGGGCTTTGATCGGTGTGACAACTGTTCACTCCTCCTCTCTTCCTGTTAACCCGTTCCTTACTCTGAGAAACCAATCTCTATAGTAGCTGTGTGACGATGCAAGATGTTTTAAGTGCAGGAAAGGTGGGCGGTTGGATGGACAGATAGATGTTTGTGAAAGTTAATTAGCTTTAGT
The DNA here is from genome assembly GCF_963971535.1 of Notolepis coatsorum. Lineage (NCBI taxonomy): Eukaryota > Metazoa > Chordata > Actinopteri > Aulopiformes > Paralepididae > Notolepis > Notolepis coatsorum. The sequence continues at coordinate 28,659,916 of NC_140175.1, read as the reverse complement.
ATAGACACAGTTAGGAATAGTCTGCCTCAAGCTGGGCAGCAAATCAGCTGTTTGTATGCAGACCGTTAGACCACCTGTCGTGTTGCAGTGATGGAAACCGTCGGCAAGCATTGAAGC
>NC_140175.1:28643480-28659599 GCF_963971535.1 Notolepis coatsorum | reverse complement strand
GTCGTATGGGGAGAGAAGAACCAACTGCTTTTCTCCTTTCTAGTTAGGAGAGGGAGGGTGGGGGGGCAGGGTATAGAGGAAATCTCAGCCAGCGATCTGGAAACTTTATAATATTGCTTTTAAATTCCCTTCCATCTGCTGTTTCTCCTCACGTCTTCTTCCAGTCTCCTCTGCGCACGCCGCTCCCGCCCCCGCCTTCTCCTCAGGTACATTTAGGCTAATGTACCGTTTAATGGCACGGAGAGAGAGAGAGAGAGAGACAGAACGCTGACTTGTCATCTTGCCCTCGGGCCGGTAAGTCATTCAGACACTGTGGCGGCTTGTGGCTGTGGTCAGTGCCAGCGGTCGTGGGTGACGGACCTGGGCGGAATTCTCCCATTCTCTCTCTCTTTTCCGGCGGTCCAGATGTTATTAGGCCAGGAGGATGAGAGGGAGAGAGAGAGAGAGGACAGAGAGATGGAGGGAGAGAGGGAGGGAGAGAGGGAGAGAGAGAGCGAGAGAGACCGAGAGAGATAGAGAGAGGGAGAGGGAGAGAGAGAGAGGGACAGAGAGAGGGAGAGAGAGAGACTGAGACATATAGAGAGACAGGGAGAGGGAGAGGGACATACAGAGAGAGACAGAGAGAGAGATAGAGAGACAGAGAGAGGGAGAGAGAGAGAGAGAGAGAGAGAGAGAGAGAGAGAGAGAGAGAGAGAGAGAGAGAGAGAGAGAGAGAGAGAGAGAGAGAGAGAGAGAGAGAGAGAGAGAAGAGAGAGAGAGACACACAGAGAGAGAGAGGAACAGAGAGAGAGAGAGAGAGAGAGAGAGAGAGATAGAGAGACAGAGAGAGGGAGAGGGAGAGAGAGACAGAGAGAGACAGAGAGAGAGAGAGAGACAGAGAGAGGGAGAGAGAGAGAGAGAGCAGAGAGAGACAGAGAGAGAGAGGAACAGAGAGAGAGAGAGAGAAGAGATGGAGATAGAGAGAGAGAGAGAGAAAGAGTGAGAGAGAGAGAGCGAGAGAAAAATACTCAGGCTTAAATTCATTATGTCGAGGCACAATGGGTCTTTTCTACCGAGAGAATGTAAAGTCGTCTCCTTTCTGTCATTAAGTTTCTGCCGGGTTCCTTGGGTCCATCTTCTGGGAGAACACAAGGAGGAGGAGGAGGATGCATTAACCTAATGGCTCTCCCGCTCCTCTCTCTCTCCTCTTTCTTCTCCTCCTCCTCCTCCTTTCTCTCACTATTTCCATCAGAGAGTGACAGTGAACCAATTACCTCCCATTCCACTAATGTAAAGCTGTAGCAACAGGTGGGCATACATTTTATAAAAGGCTAAGTCAATTGTGCCGGAGGGAGCCACTACTGGATCTGTCTGCGCCAGAGGGAGGCAGGAGGAGACGGTGCGGCGCGTTGGTACAATAGGAGGGGTAGCGGTGATGATCAGGCAGGAGGAGGAGCGGTCAGGGCTATTGAACTGCATCCGTCCAGTAGCCATGTGAGGCATGAGGCGCATGTGAAACTGCTGCATGTTCTGTGGATATGGTGGTTTAACATTACATTACTTACCCAAAAAGAGGTCAGACGAGCAGTGTTGTCGTTTCAAATGGAGTGTGTGTTACGGACCGGCGCGGGTGCTCATTGTATAACCACTTATAGTACTTGAGGCAGTGTTGGGCAAGTCACTCAGGCCGTGTGATTAGTTACTTATTATTACTGACTACTCCTTTAAAAAGTTATCAAAATGGCTTTGTATCTGAAAAAGTAATGCTTCTGTTTAGGGATGTTCGATATTGGCTTTTTTACCGATACACCGATATACCGATATTGTCCAACTCTTAATTTCCGATACCGATATCAACCGATACCGATATATATATATATATATATATAATTTCAGGTAATTAACATTAGATATCTCTTGTCGTGGAATTAACACAACATTATGCATACTTTTGACAATAAATAAAACCAGAATCTGTTCTTACTTGCCTGGGTTAAAGGTTAAATAAATGTAAAAATAAAAAAAGATTTTTTTTTTTTTTTTTGGAAAAACGATACCGATATTTCCGATATCACATTCGAATGCCAATATCGGCCGATAATATCGGACATCCCTACATTCTGTTGTTACCTGTCCAGATGTCAGCTGTGGTGGAAACAAACAAAAGCTGTGTTGAAAACAAAGCCAGCAAACGTCCTTCTCTGTTGGCAGCTTGTTGTCATTGTGAGTATTTTCTCTATGATGCTTCGAGATGATGGCGAGTCAGCCGTGGGAATAGGTAACATCTCATCGATGATAGACCCAGCGACGAGCTTCTTCAGACCTTCTCCACATGGCCCTGAGTACATCCATCACTGGCACCGGTCGAGGCTTCCCTGTCGGCGTCAGGATTTATTTTGCATCAAGTTTCAGATCGTGGGGCAACAACAGTGGCTCAGGAGGTAGAGCGATCGTCTTGGTAGTCGGAAAGTCCCCGGTTCGATTCCCGCTCCTCCCGGACAGCGCGTCGAAGTGCCCTTGAGCAAGACACTTAACCCCTAACTGCTCCTGATGAGCAGGTTGGCACCTTGCATGGTTGCCTCCGCCGTCGGTGTGTGAATGTGTGAGTGAACGGGTAAATGTGAGGAACAATAATTGTAAAGCGATTTGGATAAAAGCATTTACCATTTTACACCGTCTTGCTGCCGTGTCAGATGCTTCATCAAATCAGACGTTGTATTTTTCACGCTTGCAAACCCTTTGCTCCCGCCCACATAGTTTAGAACAGACAGCTATTGAACGCGTACCTTTCTTCTTCCTCCTTCCTGCCCATCACTGTTGACCAGTGACATCCAGTATAAGCAAAGTACACGGCTCCGTATCAATTGTTCAACAGCGAGCTCTTGTACCAGAGACACGTTCTCCCCACCGCAGATGCAGATCAGACATCACGGCCACAGCCACACACACACACACACACACACACACACACACACACACACACACACACACACACACACACACACACACACACACACACACACACACACACACACACACACACACACACACACACACACACACACACACACACACACACACACACACACACACACACACACACACCAGTGATACCAGATGACAGAGTGGTGGGATCTGACTCGATTCAACCAGCTCTGGCCTCCTGCATTATTAATATCACAATGACAGGCCGTGTCACTAGACGTGACCTTTAGCCTCCCAGTGGAATCATGGCGGGGAGGGGGGGGGGGGGGTGTAACCGGTGAGTTTGACAGTTAGGTAGCCGTGGGTCAGAGTGGTGTGGGAGAGTTGGTTCATGTGAGATGCACAAGCCGGGTGAAGCCCTGTTACATGACATACGAGGTGGCTCTCCAACAACAACAGCAGCAGGAGTCTGGCCCCACATTTTACCTCAAAACCCCCGTGGAGAGAAACTAAAAGTCAAAGAGGCAGAGAGACAAAAGATTGGGTTGAATCCAGCAGAACAGAGAGAACCTAGGAAACTTTAGATTTAGAGGACTGGTTAAAGCAGTGCTTCTCAAACGTTTTCTGTCAGGCCCCCCTTTGGCGGACCAAAATATTTTGGTGATGTCGATCGGTAGAGTCACCCATGCTGTTCCTCATGCACTGCGCTAGTTAGCCTATAGGGTGACAAGACGTCTCTGTTTTTGTTCCCCGGATTGTCGTGGTTCGTCCGGGATTGTCCCGACGAATATCTGTAAAACACTCAAATGTTTGGAGCTTGACCCCATTGACTTTGCATTAGCTTGTGGCTAACTAGCTGGAGCTACTATGAGGAAGAGCGTGGGTCGTGAGGAGGAAGGATTCTGCCGATCGGCAACATCATCAGAAAGTAGGCAAAAAGGGTAAAAACAATCCCTTTCCTTCACCTCTACGTGACATTCTGTGGCTACCGATCCCCTCCTTCTTCCTCTCCTGTTTTAGCCGTGGTTTTGGATGCTTGGGACAGTGTGGTCCAGGCTATGGCTAATGGTGGTTGTGGTTGCCAGTTTCTCTCCTGGTCAAGTCCCTGTAGGCCTTTCAAATGCCTTGGTCCCACAGCCAGACCTCGTCACCAGTTTTTTTTAACACAAACACACAAGTTCTTCCTGCCACCGTGGTATTCATGTTAGAGTGAACAGACAGGGAAAGACAAACTAATGGGCTCTCTCACTCACACACACACACACACACACACTCACTCACTCACTCACTCACTCACTCACTCACTCACTCACTCACTCACTCACTCACTCACTCACTCACTCACTCACTCACTCACTCACTCACTCATTCACTCATTCACTCACTCACTCACTCACTCACTCACTCACTCTCACACACAGCAGTCCGAACACTAAACACCCTGGCCCGCCCCCTTGCACAGACGGGCAAGCATCTGACACTGACAGACTGACACTGTCATTATGTGACTGTCCTGTATGTATTTATTGTGGGGATTGGGAGGTGGGTGGGGGGCGTTTGATGTTTCATGTTGATGTCCCAGTGCTAACTAACAATGCTGTGCCGAAAGCAATTACCACCAACCATCATTGTGTGGCATTAAAGTATCTTGTATCTTGTACACACTCACACACACACATGCTCAAACACACACACAGCCACACATTCACACATGCATGCTCTCACTCACTCACTCACACACACACATGCGCACACACACACACACACACTCACACTCGCATGCTCAAACACACACACACACACACACACTCACACATACTGTACATTCTCTCTCTCTCTCACACACACACACACACACACACACACACACACACACACACACACACACACACACACACACACACACACACACACACACACACACACACACACGCGCACCACGCTACCAACCCAGAGTCTACACAGAAGAACTATCGCAGTGAGAGCGTACACATGCTCTGGTGTCTGATGTCACAGACACAGTGGAGAGATAAGAGGTAAATGATTGCTTGTTTTGATCTTGACGCTTTTCTCCCGGGACTAAATGAAAGGACTGATGATTGCAATGGATCCAGCCCTCGTAGAGATGAGAGGAGCTTGTCGGCCACTCAGGGTCACTGTCGTGGTTCTTTGTGTCTGTGTGCCTTCTTGCCTTATTGCCTAGGAGTGCACCGATTGTAATTGTCTCGTCTGATTACGATTTTTCCGATTTTGTCCGATTTTTCTTTCTTTCTCTCTAGAACTATAATTGACAGTGTAACTGAGGGGTACAATTCCCTGACTGTATTAATCAAGTATTGATATCATTAAATCACTACCGTCTTGTACATTACTGGCCAATACCGTACAAAGGTATATTAGATTAGAACACTTCCACAATAAACGGTTTCCACACAAATACTCGGTTAGAATATTTATTACATAAAGGAATAGTATTACATAATATACTTTGCTTAGATTGCGCTTATAAGGCAAAGAATGTGCAGGCAAATCAATAATGAATATTAAGGATTATCTCTATGGTACTCTGGGAAAGGGTGTACTACCGGTTGTAAGCCAGCAGAGGGAGGCAAAGCTCTATGCAAGTCAATGGTTCATGGAGGCGATATCACCCCTGGAGCAGCGGGGAAAGCAGCCTGGTCCCAGGGTGCACGTCGTGCAGGTGAAAGCCGTGGTGCCTCTGGTACGACAGAGACGGGCTTGAGTGATGTCCCCACGGGCACGTAGATCCCACAGCAGTGGGTGTAGACGGTTCTCTGCTTCCAGCAGCTTGGTGAAGAATGAAGAATAATAATCCTTGCCGGAAAGTGGCACTGCTGGCGGGGTGTAAATCCTCCGTGGTGCTGCTGGTCCGGTGTAAATCCTCCGGTTGGTCCGTGGTTCACAGTTGAACTTGACGTTACTCTATCCTATCTGCACGCGGCTATAAGTGCTCTATGTAGACGCACAATTACCCACTTCACGTGGTCTTTGACTCGTAATGAAGGTTTACTAATAAATAGCGAACGATACATTGAACAAATGTATTAGGATAACACGAGACTCTATCTTGGGGCAATGCGAGCCCTGCTCTGCCCACGTTGCGTAGTGGGGAGAGACGTCACTTGGATAACTGGAACTGAACGAGACTGAACGGGACAAGGGACTAAGAGACTAAGAGAGGAAGTTCTACTTTACTTGCGCCATATATATATGCGCTGTGAACAAATAGTACCATTCGTATTTTGTAGCCGTATTCATGGGCAGAAGCTGGGCATGTTTGGGCAAGTCCTGGCGGTAGCTTTCAAGTCAGCTCGAGGGGGTAAGGCACCGGCGCCAGGGGATCGCTTCCAATAGGAGAACGAAATATTATGGGCTGTGTAACTACTAGGTAAAGGGATATTCCGTATATATGTACAAAGAATATACAAGGGATATCAAACGATATACAAATATTATACATGGGATCTCAGGCAATAAATATATATATTCGGTTTAATCTGACCCTTTGTAACAGCCGCCCCCTAATTAGTCCCACCTAATTAGCTAAGCAGGGACAGATTAACCGCACTGTCCACTACTCAATGTCTGTGAGGGGTCGGGCAGTTCACAAAGTCAGGGGTCATGGTCGTCATTAGGCGAGTCGGCGAGCCTTGGCGACTCTATCAGCCTCGCCACGGGTCGGTTGTAGATCCGCCCTTGGCCGAGCACTTCTGCCACTCTGACCTTTCCGTCGGCACCAGTGGTCACTTTGCTTACGCGGCCGGCCGGCCACGCAGCTCGGGGTAGTGACTGGTCTATGGTCATGACGACTGGACGGGATGAAGGGGGGCTTAGGAGGAAGCGGGCCTGAGACTGCTTTGATCTGTGCTTGGCTGTGCTTTCTCCTCCTCCGTCTGTTTCTCTTGTTCGCTCTGTACCCCGTGTGAGGAGGGGCCGGTCCCGGCCGCCCCGTCAAGGAGTCGCTTGGGGTGCTGGGTTCGAGGTCAGCTACGTCTGAAGCGCAGCTGAGGGGGGTGGAGTTCCGAACTCCCTCTGGTACCCACGGTTCTCTCACGGGCCTCTCGCTTAATGTCAATAGCCTCTGCTGTACGGGGGAGAGGCCGGTGTCTTCTTCTGTCGCTCTGGAGTGGAGGCAGCTAGTGGCTGCTGTTCGGTTGAGAGATTTAGCGAGGGGGCCTTGTAGTGTCCACCCTAGGCGGGTCTCGACTGCTGCAGGACAGCCTCGGGTTCCGGTATGGACCCGGTCTATCGGGACGATGAGGTCTGCATGGTCGGAGCCTATCAGCAGGGTCGGGGTGGCGCCGTCTATGAGCGGGATAGGTAGTTGACGCAGGTGCACATATTTATCCATCAGCTGTGGGATGGGGTAGGTGTACTGTGATAGTCCTATTTCTTGGCTGGTGAAAGCATTTGTAATCCTATACCGTCGCTCTGGCTGCCCGCTTGCTGCGATAGTGAAGGAGACATTCTCGCCCTTTATCGTCTTTAAATCTCTTCTTATTGTCCGAATCGTCATTTGGTTCTTGCTCCCCCGCAGTCCCAGCTGGGCCGCAGCGGACGCGAGCAGAAGGGTCTTCTCTGACCCGTCATCAAGGACGGCGTAAGTGTCCATGACTTTGTCCTCGTGGCTCAGGAGCACCCTGACCACTTTGAGGAGCACACGGGGGGTCCCGCTATGCTGGGGGTCTATGTGGAGCACTCCTGTCTCGGGTGGTGACGTAGACTCTATATGGCACGAGTCGCACCTTGACTCCCAGTGTCTGCCGTAGCAGTCGGGGCACCAGGGAGCGGTCTGGTGGAACTTTGGTTCTGGTGCCACCGCCTCGGCATGGTACATTACCGCGACGGGCCCACTCGGTTGTCCTGGCTGACGCTTGTTGATGTCATGCAGGACCTCCAGGTGGGTGCCACCGCACCTGCTGCACTTCTTTTTCAAGCGGCACTCAGCTGCTAGGTGGCTGCGCGCGCAGCGGAAGCAGCGGCGGTGGTCCTTGACCCACTGGCTCACATCATCCGTGGTCAGCTTCTTGAAATCTTCGCACTGATAGAGCCGATGTTCTCCCTCACAGTACTGGCACTCAATCTTCCACTGGTCCTCTTTCGTCGAGGGGGTGTTGTGGTTCTGGTGCTGCGGTACTGATTCGGCTTGGTGCATAACAGTCACCGATCTTCTTCCATCATTTATTCTCCTGGGTCCCTCTCTGGAGCTTGGCGTGCTCCGCCCGAACGTATCCAGTCGTAAGCTGCTGACTTCTCTCGCCAGGAAGTCGGCTAGATCAAGGAGGGATGGTTCGGGGCCGTTGGGATCCCGGTAGTCTCTCTGCCGCCTGAAGCGCTCCTGTCTGGCGGGCGGCAGCTTCTCTAAAATCCTCTCGACGTTAGAGTTGGCGTATAGCTCGTGCATACCCTTTTCTCGTTGTGCTCCCAGCATCCCTACCAGGGACTGTACCTTTATAGACAGGTCGTCTAGTGAGCGATTGTCTGTTGCTGGGGGTAAGCGGTCAATATGCCTTATCTCTTCTATTACGTAATCCCATATACGTCCATATCTCTGGTCCAGCGCTGCAAGGGCCGCTGTGTATGGGGTCGTAGAGGTAGCATAGGCCAGCGCTATATTGTGCGCTCGCTGTACTTTCAGGTGCTTCAGTAATATTGCATACTTGTGGCGTTCATCAGCGACATCCACCATCATTGTCTCTAAGCACATCCGGAGCTCCGTGTACTGTGCTCGACTCTCATAGGCGAAGTCTGGAAACGACGGCGTGGCAATGTATGATGTCATGGATGACTGGCACATCGGTGAGCGTTGGGGGAGAGGCCTCCTAGGCGAGTCTCCTCTTGCGTGTCGTCTTGGGCTGGTACTTGGTGGGTACCGAAGGTCGGGTACCCAGGTGCTGTTCCTCGGGGCTGACGGTGCGTCAAACTCACCCGTGAGTTGAGTCGGGGGTTTGTAGCGCAGGGCCTCGGGGCTGACTTCTGGGCTGTACTGGACCTCCTGGTCCTGAGTACGTTGCTGCTGGTCGGGGCTGTACTGGGCCTCCTGGGCCAGAGCACGTTGCTGCTGGTCGGCTTGACATTCCTCCTCTTCCTCCTCCTCTCCCTCTGCTAGGACCTGGAGTCTTCTGTTCAGTCTCTCGGCGTGGTCCGGTTCTTCCCGGTTGCTGGGTCTCGTATGGACCAGCCGGGGAGGGGGTTCGGAGACGTGGACAGGATCCTCCTGTTGGCGGGGTCCCGGGTCGCTTCGTCGGGTAGGGGAATGTGTCCTTGACCCATGTCTTGACGATCTCTGAGAGCTCCGTGCGGAGTGAGGGGGTGTCGCCATGGCAACCAGTTTGTCCATCAGCTCCGCCTGCAGCCGGTCGCGCTCTGCCTCGCGCTGGGCATGGGCTGTGTCGCGCGCTGCTTCGCGCTGGGCATTGGCGGCGTCGCGCTGCGCATTGGCGCTGGCCTGGGCGGCGTCGCGCTGTGCGTTGGCGGCGTCGCGCTGGGCATTGGCGCTGGCATGGGCGGCGTGGAGCTGTGCATTTGCGACGTCGCGCTGTGCATTGGCGGCGGCGTGCTGTGCATCGGCGCGGCTTCTCTCAATGTTCTCTTCTGTCTGGAGGCGTCTGGTCTCCAGTCTTATGCGGTCGTCTTCACTCCTTTGTTGCGCCTGGAAGCGCTCTCGCTCGCCTGCAAAATGTTCGCGCTCGCGCATCTGTTGCGCTTGAAGTCGATCGCGTTCGGTGGAGGCTGCCAGGGTGGCGATGAGTGCTTGCGCCAGCATCTTGTCCGCCTCGCTGGGGGAAGACGCCGTTCGGGGCGATCGGCTCCCGGCAGTACTTGTTGGAGATCCGTTCTCCTGTTGCGTGCCGAGGAGATCCATCTCCTGGGTGCGCGTCTCTTCTTGTGGTGGGTCGGGTTCCATCCCGGGAGGGCTTTCTTTATCCTGGAGCTCTCCGGGGACTACCTCGTCGACGTTGTCTGGGGATAAAGTCGCGTCAGTTCCCTCCTGGTCCCCACCGTGAGCTTGGTCAGTTACATTAGAACCCACTAGGGCCTCTGTTGGCGGGGTAGCCTGGTTGTTAGGGTCGGACATAATTTTACTTTCTACTTTTTCCGCGTTTAACTTCCCTTTAAAGCTAGGTATTGGACTGACAGAGTATGCCTCTAGATAGGGAGGTGGCTGCCGTCTGCGCTGCGGGCGATCTAGCTTAGGAGAACCGTTTGTGGAGTGTTCGTCATCGGCCATGTCAATATTAATATTATATTAATATTACGCTAATTATTATCCGGCTCGAAGGACCAATTGTAACTGAGGGGTACAATTCCCTGACTGTATTAATCAAGTATTGATATCATTAAATCACTACCGTCTTGTACATTACTGGCCAATACCGTACAAAGGTATATTAGATTAGAACACTTCCACAATGAACGGTTTCCACACAAATACTCGGTTAGAATATTTATTACATAAAGGAATAGTATTACATAATATACTTTGCTTAGATTGCGCTTATAAGGCAAAGAATGTGCAGGCAAATCAATAATGAATATTAAGGATTATCTCTATGGTACTCTGGGAAAGGGTGTACTACCGGTTGTAAGCCAGCAGAGGGAGGCAAAGCTCTATGCAAGTCAATGGTTCACGGAGGCGATATCACCCCTGGAGCAGCGGGGAAAGCAGCCTGGTCCCAGGGTGCGCGTCGTGCAGGTGAAAGCCGTGGTGCCTCTGGTACGACAGAGACGGGCTTGAGTGATGTCCCCACGGGCACGTAGATCCCACAGCAGTGGGTGTAGACGGTTCTCTGCTTCCAGCAGCTTGGTGAAGAATGAAGAATAATAATCCTTGCCGGAAAGTGGCACTGCTGGCGGGGTGTAAATCCTCTGTGGTGCTGCTGGTCCGGTGTAAATCCTCCGGTTGGTCCGTGGTTCACAGTTGAACTTGACGTTACTCTATCCTATCTGCACGCGGCTATAAGTGCTCTATGTAGACGCACAATTACCCACTTCACGTGGTCTTTGACTCGTAATGAAGGTTTACTAATAAATAGCGAACGATACATTGAACAAATGTATTAGGATAACACGAGACTCTATCTTGGGGCAATGCGAGCCCTGCTCTGCCCACGTTGCGTAGTGGGGAGAGACGTCACTTGGATAACTGGAACTGAACGAGACTGAACGGGACAAGGGACTAAGAGACTAAGAGAGGAAGTTCTACTTTACTTGCGCCATATATATATGCGCTGTGAACAAATAGTACCATTCGTATTTTGGTAGCCGTATTCATGGGCAGAAGCTGGGCATGTTTGGGCAAGTCCTGGCGGTAGCTTTCAAGTCAGCTCGAGGGGGTAAGGCACCGGCGCCAGGGGATCGCTTCCAATAGGAGAACGAAATATTATGGGCTGTGTAACTACTAGGTAAAGGGATATTCCGTATATATGTACAAAGAATATACAAGGGATATCAAACGATATACAAATATTATACATGGGATCTCAGGCAATAAATATATATATTCGGTTTAATCTGACCCTTTGTAACAGACAGCATACACAAACATTTTAAAATAACCTTCTTACTGTCTTTTTACTACTATGTATCTTACTACTATATACTATTCTTATACTATTACTTATCATGCTAATATGTCTATACTACTACGCACTCAGAGTGTAAGACTCAATACTATTTGATGAACAACGCCACTGACCCTTAGCTGTCAGAGATGTACCCCTCTTGCTGACTTGTTGTTGAGCATTTGTAAGTCGCTTTGGATAAAAGCCTAATTACTACATCTAAATGTGTGTGTGTGTGTGTGTGTGTTTGCATGTGCACATGCGGTGCTGTGCATATGTACGCCCATGTCCTCTCTGGGTTACTGTGTTTTGGCTTAGTGCGTAGTCATGGACAGGTCAGTGCATCGTGACGGACAGGTCAGTGCATAGTGAAGAAGATTACTTTATTGTCAGTATACACAAGGCTTTTGTGTATAAGGAAAATCTGTATTGAAATCTGTATTTTTCGAAATTTACATCCTCCTAGTTACACGTACACACAGTCCCCCACACACTTGGTCCATAGGTCAGAGCGCAGGGTCGCCTGCAGTGCAGCGCTACTGGAGCAGTTTTGGTGTCCAGTGCCTAGCTTAAGGGCACAGATTGGTGGGCATCGTAGATGAAATACCAGCCACCCTTCAGTCACCAGCTCACAGCTGGAATACACCCTCTCGTCAGTGGCGGGGGTCGAACCAGCAACCTTTGGCTTACTGACTGGCCTCTTTACCTCTAGGCCAGTGGTCACCAACCTTTTTAAGCCCAAGATCACTTTTTTTTTTTTGGTGAAGGCAAGATCTACCTGAAGCGTTGCGAGAAAAAAGACAGCCAAGATTGTACTTTAAACTAAATTACTTTTATTTGCCTGTATTCTAATTACATGCAATGCTTTGGTCCCACATTAAAACGTCAAAGTAGAACTGTAATATGTACTTTCTCAGTCAGTGCTAAGTCAAATCAAATCAAATCAAATTTATTTATAAGGCCCGACAACACACGTTAATGTCCCCATGGGCCGTACAGGTCTTCTTTAAACAAGTCAAGAAGAAAACATAACAATAAGTCAAGAACAGAACAAGAACACCATAAGGTCCAAACATTTTTAGATGAATGCAAATAAATGTAAGAATGCAAGCACTCCCAGACATACCCCACGCGAAGGTAAGGAAAAACTCACTAAAACCTAACAATAGGGAAAAAAGCTCCACAGGCAGTGTGGAGGAGAGAAACCTTAGAATGGCCATTCAAGGGGGGATCTCCCTTCTTAGATGTTGGTGATAGTAGTGTTGCAGACGGACAGTTGGTAAGCATGCACTCGTGTGTAGTGAAACACAGATGAGTGCATGCAATAGCAACTGAACATTTTGAAAGATTAAAGATAGAGCTAATAGCGATAGCAACTGAACATTTTGAAAGATTAAAGATAGAGCTGATAGCGGATCTATTTGAGGCACAGGGGCGGCGCAAAGAGGGTCACGTCCTCCCCGTCTTAGTCACGGGACATTCAACACTCCGGTCATTGCTCAGGGACAGCCGGAGACAGGGAGATAGGGGGCGGCGCAGAGAGGGTCGCGAACTCCCCGACATCATCGCGGGACGTCCGGCACTCCGGTCACCACTACGAGACCTCCGGAGACAGGGGGGCACGCAGAGGGGGTCGCAACCTCCCGGCCTTCATCACGGGACGTCCGACACTCCGGTCAGCACTCCAGGACAGCAAGTCATAGGGGGACAGGGAGACGGGACAGGCGTTAGACAGCTCATGTGATTGTAGTGGGCGGACATAGCAATAGATACAAGTGGTAAGCATATATGTGAATGGAGTAGATATATGAAGTAAGCATATTATGTGAATAGAATAGAAGTACTTAACCCAGCAATGAAACCACGTTGACTGTTAATCTGTTAACAGTCTGTTAATACTGTTAATCAGTTGACAGGACCACGGACAGACGACGGTGAATAACTGATCCAAGGCCTCGGAGTTGCATGTAGAGCAGTCACTACAATCTTGGCCAAGACCCCAAGGCATCCATCACCTTAGTCAGCGCCAGGAGACGGGCACTCAGAGAGATGGGGGAGGGAAGGGGGGGAGGGGGGGGGAAGAGTTAGAGAGTTCCCATGTTTGTGGTGCTGCAAAAGAGCAGACATGTAGTACCCTGTAGTGCCATGTAGTACCATGTAGTACCCTGTAGTGCCATGTAGTACTAAGTACTAAGTGCAGTCATCTTATGCAGCATCACTTTTCACATCAAAACAAAAGTAGAACTGTAATGTGGACTTTCTCATATTATTAACATTGACAAACATATTTACAATTAGCATTTTATAAAGTAGAACTGTAATGTGTACTTTCTCAGTCAGTGCTAAGTGCAGTCATATTATGCAGCATGACTTTTCACATTAAAACAAAAGTAGAACTGTAATGTGGGAAAGATAGTGACGGACAGCTCAGTGCAGCCCTCTGCAGAAGCAGCCCTCACATCAATAATGAAAACAGCCGTCAAACGGCATTGTCTATCCTGACTGACATGCTTTGATAGCAGTGAGTAGGTGTGTTCAGTCATATAACAAGATGTTATGTTATCATTTCTGTTATGGCCGATAACCGATATTACCGATGACGATCTGTATAAATGAATAAAATGTTGATAATTAAATTGTGTACATACTATTTTTGTACATACTGAAACAATGTTAGCCCACAATCCTGTGCTGCATCATTGTCACACTCAAATAACGTTTAATACCCAAACGTTACACACACAACAGCAGAAATAATCATTGTTCGTTCACAGCAGCCCAGTTTTGCTCACCGGACCATGGAATCAATAAAGAAATCACTATCACCAGCCAATATACTGTATGTTTGCTGTTTATTCTGTATTTGCCCAGTTTTGCTCATCGTATCTATATGAAAGAAATCACAGATACCGGCCGATACCGATATGGTCATCGATATATATATATATTGTGTATTCGTAACGAGAACATCGGAGCAAGAATATATACGTATATTCATATATCTCTCCCTGTATGTACTGTGCAGTATGTGGGGGCAGGGAAATAGAATAAAACATGGAAAAGAGGAGAGAATCAACACAAGATGAGATGGATTTGTTACCAAAAATAGAGAGAGAGAGGGAAAAAAGGCCAGTCCTCTTTTTGTGGCGGCGCCACTGCAGATTGTCTTACATTATTAAGACGTGTAGACCCCTTTGTTGGTCTTTAATGGTACAGGGCACTGGCAAGAAGCATAGGAAGAGAAGCCAAACAACTAAGTGCCCTGCCATTGTGGAATGAGGATAAAAGGGCCTTGTTGAGAAAAGGGAGGGGGAGGGGGCGACGCTATACAGCGTTTCTCCATGGAAAAAAGAGCACGGTTCAGCAATAAAATTAGACAGGTGAGCCGTGTGCTCCACTTCCCCTCTGGTCCTTTGACGAGTGACATCTTAATGGATTTCTCTGGTTTGAAACCCCTGTTTTATAAAAAAAAAATAAAAAAAAACCCAACCCCGTTCCCATTTCTGTCAAGTCATGGAAGTGGAGTTCCCTCGCAGGGGGAGAAGGATGTGAGCGGGGCTGAGGAACACTGTGCCCAGAGGCCACTTGTTTTTCTTTTTTGCATTGTTTTCACTTTTTGCTTCGTCAAAGGGGAAGGCGAGCATTTTGTACAGTATATAGGATGTACAGTCACTCACTGTCGGTGCCCCCAAGAGGAAGGACTGAGTGGTCCTCTACCCTGAGAGCCCATCTGCCATCACCCTGACATTCTGCTGCAGGTCTTAGAATGGAAGTTGACATATATCAGCCTTTTTTGCCAAGAATGTCCTGAGATGATGTCACATACGGTGGAGAACTGGCTTAACCAGGGTAAAGGGCCAACGACGGCCCTCTATTTGAGTCTAGCTGTATTGTATGGTAACATCTTCCTGTAATGATGAGGAAGTATCTAGGAACTAATGAGGAACCATATAGCCCCCTTTGGACATGCATTCGGGACAATACGCAGAGAATTGGGTGCGGGTGTTGCCTTTTCGGGACATGTAGCACGCGGCATGTGATTCTCAGTGGCAGACGTGTTCGCACATATGGAAATACTGCGCTTGGTTTTGTAGAGGCGCAGCACAGCACCTAGGTAGAGCGAGGGCGTGACACAGAAAGCCTACCTCCTCCGCCTGTGTACGGAAGATCATCATTTTAGATATAACATTTATACTCGACATCTTGCAAATGAAGGCAACCTCAACTAAAATAAAGGTTTGAAATTAATAAGGGTCAACGGTATTTCCAAAAACGGGATTTTACGCAATTAAACTGGTTAGTGTATATAAATGTAATACATATTAATCACTTGCGCACTGTGTGAATACTGCAAACAATGATCTGCTTGAATGGCTTCAGAATGGCTTCACTTGACACATTCTGTATAGAACCAACCATTTGACTGTCAAATACCCATTGTCTACCTGCTTACCTGTAATCCTGAAAGGTCACTCTCGATTGATACTATTTGAGTGAATTGCCTCCTTCACCACTACTGTGTAGCACTCAACCTTGGGCTATGCAGGCTCAATGGCTGCCATACACTGGCACCAGGCACACACCTCACTACACAATGAACGGCGTGGGAGACAATGATTGACATCAGCCA
>NC_140175.1:28638480-28640980 GCF_963971535.1 Notolepis coatsorum | reverse complement strand
TATCGTTGACCGGCGCGGTCAGCGTTCGCGCCGGGGACTGAAATGTATTCCGCGGCCCCAGTGGCGTCGTGTGAGGATTATTGGTTCCAGTCGTGTAACAACTGGATGGATTGTAGCCTCCGCAGTCCGCCCCCCACACACTGGACACTTGTTCTGAGAGTGAAAGCCTTAACTCTTCATTCACACTAAGCCACAAGGAGCCGTGCTGTCATCACGGCTGGAGGAACAGAGCTGGGGCCACAGAGACAGTCAGACAGTGTATCTCATTTCACATTTTGGCTTCTGTCCTAATTTTCCGTCTTCTATCCATGTAGATATTGGGTGGAGTCTACTGTGTGTGTGTGTGTGTACGTGTGTGTGAATGAATGAATGAATGAATGAATGAATGAAAACTTTATTTAACAGATTGAATGGGTACAATACAGTACGGCTCAATACACACAATTGTTAAGGGGATGCAGACCTGAGAAAGACGTTTGTCTTGTTTCCATCAGGGTCCCCCATTTTCAATTCATATATAGAATGGGCTGAAGCCAAGCCTTATAATTGCCTACCCTTTTTACATTACATTATTAATACAAAAAACATAATTCAGTACACAATCTTGCAAAAACAAAAGGTTACGAAAGTTTCATAGTTTTAGTGTACAGTTTATACAGTAATATACTAAACGTATACAAATTTAAAGAAAAATCACGATTTTAATAGTTATGTTAGAATACAATATAATTAGGATTATAATAAGGTTTTATATTTATGTATCATCACCTTATGGTTGAATCATTTCTTAAATGTATGTATCGAACTACACATTTTTTATTCGTTGTCACAGTTATAGTTGTACCTAGGGGTGTAACAATGCATCGATCCTAATGTGACGATTCAACTGCATCGATTTGAAAATGTTAGAATCGACTATAATCGTTTTATTTTTTGTGTGTATTGTTTTTATTGACCTATAGTCCATTCATGCTGAGTGAATCAGTTCCCCCAGCCACATTTGTGTATTCAAATTTTTTTGGGGAATTAACTGATAGAAAATGTATCGAATCGAATCGAATCTTGGCCAAATGAAGAGATTTTTATGATGCATTGAATCGTTGCCTGAAGAATCGTAATCGAATTTAATCGTTGTGAGGTTGCATCGTTGCACCCCTAGTTGTACCCCTTTAACAGGTCAGATATACATCTACTATTAATTTTGTATTTGCCTTTTTTATATTGAACACACAAGTTCCCCTGAGTTCATACCGGCTCTCTCTCTAGTCTGGTCGTTGTGTTTGCGTGACCCATGTTGCTGTGACTGTGTTGATCATCTCCTCTCTGGCTCGTATGTCTCTGTCGTGACCCAGACGGCCGGCCGCTGAACGAGCGTAGGAGTAGCTTTCTGTAAACGGTGGCTCAGACGCGGTGGGCTTTCTTCATAATACAGAACATCACCAGAACCTCGTCGGGCGGCCCCGCCCGTCTGCGTGTCACACAGGCTGCCAGGAAACACTCTGGAGGAGGCCGTCCAATCACAAGCTCCTACACTCACAAGAGAGGCTCTCTTCCACACACACACACACACACACACACACACACACACACACACACACACACACACACACACACACACACACACACACACACACACACACACACACACAAGCAGACACATACGCACACGTACAGCCACACACACACAGGAATGCCACACACATACACACAAGCAGACACGTACGCACACACACATACACATAAGTACACTTTTTGTCAGGCTGCTTTTGTTTGGTCAGGCTGCTTTCGTATATAAGAACACACACACACACACACACACACACACACACACACACACACACACACACACACACACACACACACACACACACACACACACACACACACACACACACACACACACACACATATTTAACACCAGACTATGTATGTACGCGTGTACTGTATTATGTGCACGGGTGGCGGCGGGGTGAAGAAGGTATCTATCCTCAGCCACACAAACGAACCGCGACGTCGACAAAAAGCCACTGCGTGTTCCTGAGTGGCAGGACGGAGCCGGCAGACTGACAGGCACACCAGGCCTCAGCCTCATGAGAGGGAATAATTTACCAGCGTGGAGAGCAGTGTGCAACAGTGGCCACCCAACTTCCATGCAACCCAACCTTCTAATCCCCCCCCCCCCCCCCACCCCTCTCATCAAAATGCATTATTCTTCTTTTGGTGTCTCTTCACATTGGTTCACATGCACCTCATTTGGGTGGCGTTGCCTGGGGCTTCAGACGACATCACACGTATGCGCGCACACGCAAGCACATGGTGTTATTAGCAGTGCTTTCGGAGTGAGGGAATGTGAAAATATTCGGTGAGGAGGTTGGGGGGGGGGGGGTGAAGCGGGGGTGAAGGGGAGAAAGAGAGACGGGGGGGGGGGGGGGGGGGGGGGGGGGTGGCTGCCAACACAGACTGACATGTGTTGTCCTCAGAAGGTTAACAGCCCTCACTC
>NC_140175.1:28625990-28638280 GCF_963971535.1 Notolepis coatsorum | reverse complement strand
AGAAAAGAAACTGGAAGAAATGAGAGTGAGAGAGAGATTTTTGACTTTTGACCTTTGTATAGTTTGTATTCCACTCATTCCTAACACAGCTATACCATTCCATTCAACATCCTTACGAAACATAGACCACCCTCAGTCCAAGGTTACTTATACCATGGCCTGGGTGAATCCTCCGATTGGTTGGCAGGTGTCCATTAAAAGTTATTATTTTTTTTGTATCCTCTATTTCTCCGCCTGATTTTCTGTGCTTTTTCCTCCCATCCCAATTTTTGTCGTTATGCCAATTCCCCCCTCCCCTACCTGGTCGTTGTGCGCATGTGCCCCCTACTGGTCGGTCTAGGGAGCCCTGAGGTCTACCACATGCTTCCTCCCACACATGCGGAGACAGCCAGCGGCTCTCTTTTCACCTGACAGCGCGGACTCTCATTGGTGAAGTGTGGGAGGTCACACTGCCTTCAATACTTCCAGACCTGACCTGTAGGAGTCGCTGTCCACAACGCCAGATTACCACCCATCAACTTCCCTCCCGCTAACTCAGCCAAACGAGTTAGTATGACGGCTGGCCCAAGCCGGAGGCAATGCTGACACCTGGATTCGAGACCGGAGTCTCTCGCATTGGTGACATGCGCAATCTCCGCTGCGCCACCCAGCCGCCGGTGTCCGTTAAAAGTTGATAATGGACATCTATGTAATTCCAAACAAACTGTCTGATCATCGTTACATGTATAAATGAATGTGCTGACGACATAGTGTGGACTCGCTACATGTTGTCATCAGCTAGGAAGCTAATGTTATGCTAGCAGGCAAACAGTTATGCAAACAGTGAATATGATCCAACAGCTGTCTATATAGGGAGGTGTAGTCTGACGTCACTGGTTGTTCCACCCATATAGGGATTCATCATTGGGAAAATGGATTATCAGCTATTGTAACAACTCTGGCGCATGGAAATTCAAACGCTTTCCATTTTTGCACAAAATGAGTTCCCTTTTATCACTAACATTATTGTTTAAGCATTTTTGATTGAAATAAAATTCTGCGATTTTTTTTAATGATTAATTGCGAATATTTTCATGTTGAGCTATAGATTGTGGGTGAATGAGCACAGAAAGGTACACCATGCCAATGTTAATGCTTTATTTGTTTTAAACGAGACGATTTAGAAATGGGCAATGGGGAAATACATTGCGTTGGACAGAGGGTGGAACACGAAAAACGGCAATGACGTAACACTACACCACCCTATTGAGCCGGGGGGCTTAAATTAGACGGCTGGATAGCAAAGCTAGATAACATTAGCTTCCTGATGACAACAGATTAGTTTCAGGTAATATTCAGATTCCTGAGTGTCACAAGTGTTAATGTTGAATGCAAAACACACAGAAAATGAATAAATGCTCCTTATTTTCATAATTATTTTTATATTTGGCCTTCATAAGTGGGATAATGCCCTTCGAGCTGTACATTAATATGTTGTAATGGACTCGGCAGAGGAAACCATCAGACACTCTGTCTCGGTGTCGTCCATTCAAATATACTAATGTATTGTCCCTTACATAACATGAAGTTGCGGGGGAAGGGGGGTTCTCAGCACACTTAAACAACATCCAATCCAAGGGCGGCTGGGTGGCGCAGCGGAGATTGCGCTTGTCACCAATGCAAGAGACTCCGGTCTCGAATCCCGGCGTCAGCATTGCCTCCGGCTTGGGCCAGCCGTCATACTAACTCAATTGGCAGAGCCAGCGGGTGGAAGTCGATGGGTGGGGGGATTTGGACGTTGTGGACAGCGACTCCTACAGGTCAGTTGGGGACGCCTGCACAGCAGAGACAGGAAGTAGCGGGGGTAGTGTGAGCCTCCCACACGTTACACCTCGCCACTGAGAGTCCGCGCTGGCAGGTGAAAAGATGTGACAGGCTGCCTCCTCGTGTACCGGAGGGGACACGTGATCTATCTTCCCTACAACCGACCAGTGGGGGGCATAGGCGAGCAACGTTCAAGACAGGGGAGGGGAGAATTGGAAACACGAAATTGGGATGGGAGAAAAATAGAAAAATAAGGAGACGGGGACCCAAACAGCCGTAAGGAGTGTCTGGCTTGTCTAGTGGCTTGTGTCTATCACTGTGTCGATATCCGTGTGTGTTTCTGTCTCAACGCCTCTCTTGTCCGTCCTCCTCCTCCTCCTCCTGACAGCCCTGGTCTCACTACAGGGAGTGTCACCAAGGAGCATGTCCCTCGGGACATTATTTGTCCTCTCGCCGGGCTGGTGAATTCCAGCGGACAGGATTAACACTAGCACACAGCCGACAAGGGGTCACATGACCCCTAGGCATTTTCAATAAATGTATCCTCGTCACTCGGTCAAGCTCCAGCTCTGTCACTCAATGACTTTTCCTAAAAGTACCCGTTTTATCTGGCACGGTTTCTGAAATTTCAAAATGACTTCAGGACAATTTTATTAGAACGTTATTCCACATATGGGCCATTGGAACTGACGAAAGTCACAGCACTTTGCGAGCATCTAGCGCAGGGGTGGCCAACCCGTGGCTCGCAAGCCGCATGTGGCTCTTTGCCCGTCAATGTGTGGCTCTTCCATCAGAGCCAGACTGACCTGGGATCAGTCGATATGTAGAGGCGGAGCCAGCTGGCTCCTTGAGCTGGCAAGCTCTCTGCTCAACATGGAAGTCATCGCGGGACGGGAATCAGCCTGGAATATATATTCACAGTAGCCAATACTCAATCAATGAGCGTGATCGATATTTGGAATGGCGATCAGGAATTGGAATGATCTTTTTGGAGAACATCTGATCTGAGGTAAGGAATCTATTTTACCAGTCTTGGGATAATCAGAGTTGTATTCGCTGAGATCTCAGCGTTTGCCCTATGTGTGTGTGTGTGTATACATGTGTGTGCGCGATCACTGATGAGGACATAAGAGAATCGATTGTTCAGCTCGCGTCTCTAGCGTGCATACGTACACATAATATCGATAATCTAGTGTTTATTTGAAAACGATTCATAAATAGGCCGAAAAATGACAACGTTTTTGTGTATTCTAGAATATTCCAGTAAAAGTCTTTTATCATAAAATCTTTATATTTTCCTTGAAAACGAGGGCTTTTCAAAATGCTATAAAACGAAAATGAACCGATAAAAAAACAATCCGCTTCGACAATGTTGACTGGAAAACGAGTCATTGATAAGCGACGGGCAGATTAGACACATAGCCATAATTTAAAACATAGATTAGGCGTTTTTAACGCTAACATTGAAGTGGATGGTGGGCATTCAACCGGTAAATCAAGGTTAAGCAAGGGCTCTGAAAGTGTTAAGAAGCCACTGAGAGAGTTGTTCTTTCTAATGAAAGGGATTAGCCAGTGCTGTGTATCTGCATAGTGAACTGAGAGGAGAGACGCTCTCTCAGTTGGTGGCTGACTGTATCTGCTTAATGACTGTAGGAATATTTTATTGTAATGGAATAATAAAATCCCAATGACATTACTCTTGAACCACTGAACAACTTTGAATTAATTTACGAATCAAAGTTCTCTACGCCCTATATAATGATAGAGGGTAAGCTCATCTCTCCCACCCTCTCCTGTGCGTCCTCCCCATTCCTGTAATGACTTATTATCTGCAACCATGTACGGGCTGGCAGCGTGCAAACACACACGCGCATACACACATATACACACATAGTCCTCATATCCTATGAGGGGCTGTTTAGGCCATAATATACCGCCACTTAAATCATACGTATGCTATTGAAATCTGTCACGTATGCTAGTGAAAAGCTTGTGCGTATATACAAACACGGTATATGGCCTAAACGGCCCCTCATAATATCCCTCCTTGTTACACACACACACAGTTCACGAGCACACACACACACACAGTTCACGAGCACACACACACACACACACACACACACACACACACACACACACACACACACACACACACGTGGGAGATATAGGAGACCAGCATGACAAGCAGAACCCGCCTGAGAGATGGACCGGAGAGATATCATAGAAGCGTGCGGGAATACATTAATAGTCGAGAGAGATGAACCATGTAATATTAATCAGAGCATTATCAAACATCATCTCAGATTGACTCTCGCGCGCCGACGAGTCGCATAGAAAAAAACACACACAAACATTATCTCCTGCAGGAACACTGGGGGGTCCATAGGATGTGTTTGAGGGTAATTACATGAGAGGGAAATGAAAGAAGATTGCATTTGGCTCAGTTTTATTACTGTATATACCGTGGTACAGAGTCTAGACTACGGGTCAGGGGTGCCACGGGTCTGGAGTATCTCTTATTCCCAACTAAGGCTGTCCCTGAACGCTGTTTTTGGGATTCGAACTTCGTCAGGGTTTTTCGAACGAACGTTCGAACCTTAGTTTTTTTTATTTTATTTTCTTACTATCCTCTTTTATTTTTTTTACAATTTTTTTTATTTTCAATTTTTTGACATGACATAAAACTAGACACACAAACATTAAAAGTAAAAAATCCACAATAAGGACCCCCCTTGGACAGTAACCACCATTTCGTTTAACACCAAGGATTAAAATTCAAATGCTGTGCTTTATCTTCTCCACCATATCTGACCAAATTGCTATGTTGGCTTCATTGACACCTAGAATTCGTGCGGTAGATATCTCTAAATAAATCACATCTAGATAGGTAAGAATCCATACCTTCAGGCACATTTTTTTACTATCCTCAAACTAAATCCTCAATTTGAATAAAGTGATTAATCTGATTAAATGAGTCTTTTTCTTTTTATTAAATCAACTTTCCAGCCCCAGACCCAGCCCAGGGAGAAGCTCCAGCCCAACTAAATCAACTTTCTTTAATGAATATAACTCATCAGTTTCTTTTAATACTATACTATTAGTGTAGCCTAATCTTTATCTGCAACTGTGAAGAAAAATCCCATTGGTTTAAACAGAATTAATAGAAGAAAAAAAATGATATTTTTTTTAAAAATTATAAAAAAATAAAAATTCGAATGTTGAGTTAGAATTCGAATGCCAACGTAACGAACGAAGGTTCGAACGTTCGAATGTTTGGGCTCAGCCCTATTGCCAACAGTGTTGGGTAGCCCCGTCGTGTTGTTAACCCATGTGCGCTGAGCCATCTGTAAAGGGAATTGAGTGTAACATAATGGGCTTCCAAGGGGCTAAAACGCTCAAATGAAGGAAAGCAGCGTGTTCCCAGGATGTCATATATCCCTGTAGCACTGTGTGCACACATTACTGCCCCCTGCCCCCTGCCACCCACACACACACACACAAACACACACACACACACACACACACACACACACACACACACACACACACACACACACACACACACACAAACACACGTAAGTGTGAGTATCTTGTTCATGTAACAGCGGCAGCTGTGGGCTCTAGCCTATATGGAAGCAGAGCATCAGCAAGAAATGGAACCTCTTTGTCTTGGGAGTGTCGACCTTCAAGAGACTATGCCAAACACTTTGGCTAGGCCTGAGGTACGTGTGTGTGCGTGTGCGCGCGTGTGTATTGTGTGTATTGTGTGTGTGCGTGTGTGTATTGTGTGTATTGTGTGTGTGTGTTGCCAGCCTGCCAGTCAACCCCTGCCTGGAAAGGGAGTGCCTGTCTGCTCGACATCTGTGTTTTCTCTCGTCGGTGCTCTGCTCTCCAAGGACCAGTGCAACATGGACCAGTGCAACCTGACCTCTTCTGCTTACTGTAGGAACCTACTGTAGCCCTACAGGTGTTATTATCACAACCTGACCTCTTCTGCTTACTGTAGGAACCTACTGTAGCCCTACAGGTGTTATTATCACAACCTGACCTCTTCTACTTACTGTAGGAACCTACTGTAGCCCTACAGGTGTTATTATCACAACCTGACCTCTTCTACTTACTGTAGGAACCTACTGTAGCCCTACAGCTGTTATTATCACAACCTGACCTCTTCTACAGAGAAGCCCACTATAGTCCTACAGGTATTATCACAACTGCACTGTGGTCAAAACGAGACTTTGAAGCTTCAATCGCTGCCATCGTAATGGATGTCACAATCACTATTTGAATCCTTAGTTTTCTTAGTTTTTTGGTTTTCAGCATTAGAAATAGCTTACAGAAATATGAACTCAAGATTTATCTTGAAAAGCATTTCTTCTCAGTCAAGGACATCATAAGAACTTTCAGAAAACCAATCTAACACATTGCACTCATTAACCACCGCATTGAAACTTCTACACTGGAAGAATGACACTTTGATTATTCAATGATTACTGCTGAAGCTTTGAAGCCCAAAAAATGGTAATTTGGAGGACAGCCCTGTCTAGATAATACAGGGTGTTAGGACATTTTAATAAGAAATGTTCTTTTTTGGCTTGGTTAACGATGGTAATTTGACAGAAGAGGATGAATCCTTTCTTGCAATTTATATCACAAAAACGAGGCGACATTTGTTCAGGAGGTAGAACGGTGGTCTGGTTAATCAGAAGGTTCCCGGTTAGATTCCGGCTCCTCCCGGCAGTGTGCCAAAGTGTCCTTGAGCAAGACACTTGGGTGAGGCATAAGCTGTAAAGTGTTTTGGATCAAATGTATATATATATATATATATATATATATACACACAGTATATTACATTCACACTCCCCAAGTGATTTGGATTGACTTTACAAGTGCAATTACATTTTCAAAACAGAGTTACAGTATATAGTTCCTCAGTACAAGAGGGTTCGATTCACACAACCTACAAATTAGAAATGTATGTATAAACGACGACGTCCTTCCCGGCTATGGGATCTTGACACCGCCGGTTTCATGGCCCATGGCTGCAGACACCCACTGCAGGGTCACGGTGCCGTGTGTGCCCTGTTGTCCCCATCCCGCTACAAGGCGAGTGTGTCTCCGCAGGGAGGTGGGACCCAGCGGTAACCGGTTTGGACAGCGGTGGACGACCATGACGAGACAGCTGTTTTATATCACCGTCACATCTAGAGGAGATGGCTGTTTGTGTGTGTGTGATGTGTCTTTGTGTCTGTGTGTGCGTGTATGCAATCTTTCTAGCTTTCTCTGTCAGCTTGTCTGTCTGTGATTTGTCTGTGTATAAATTATGGCATTTTTATTTCTTTGCATGTCAGACTTTAAATCTGTATATGTATGGGTGTGCGTGTGGCCATCGTTTAAATGCTGATTGGATTAGATCACTGGGATCGCAGAGATTACAAGGAGAGAGAGAGAGAGAGAGAGAGATGGGGCTTTTCTGTGTGTGTGTGTGTGTGTGTGTGTGTGTGTGTGTGTGTGTGTGTGTGTGTGTGTGTGTGTGTGTGTGTGTGTGTGTGTGTGTGTGTGTGTGTGTGTGTGTGTGTGTGTGTGTGTGTGTGTGTGTGTGTGTGTGTGTGTGTGTGTGTGTGTGTGTGTGTGTGTGTGTATGCCCATATGTCTATGAGTACGTTCATGTCTGAGTTTGTGGGTCCGGAGATATGTGTGCATGCATGCATGTTAGTGTGTGTGTGTGTGTGTGTGTGTGTACGTATTGTATGTGTGTGTGCGTGTGTGTGTGTACTGTATGTATGCATGCATGTATGTATGTATGTATGTATGTATGTATGTATGTAAGTAAGTAAGTAAGTAAGTAAGTATTTATAAAGCACCTTTCATACATGTCATGTAGCTCAAAGTGCTGTACACAATTATAGGCATATATAACGATAAAAGCAATAAAGTCATAGTGATCAGTTAAGATCAATGTTAAAAAAAAATAATAATAATAATAATAATAATAATAGTAACGTAAAAATGAAAATAACGTAAAAACAGTCATTTGCTTACCAGTTTGGGAGAACAGGTCCGCACAAACATTTCCGCTCAGTGGCAACCGGAAATGCACTAAACCAATGCACTTGTATGGTAGGTAGCAATGTTTAGGTCTTATAATGCTAGTGTAGTTACGTTTTTATCAGTGGTCATAGTTGGGTCCATAGTGCTTTACCAAGTCCCACGGATCCATCAGTGGCCGTGTATTGTGTGCGTATGTACCCGTTCGCTCATGTGGTCAGTGGCCAGAGTTGGGTCCACAGGACTTATCCAAGTCCCATGGACCCATCAGTGGCCGCGTCTTGTGGTAGAAAGAAAGAAAAAGAAAAACGCATAAAGAAAACAGTCTAAAGTTTGAAAGTTTGGGAGGTCCGCAAAAACACGCCTTCAGCTCAGAAGCTGAGGTGTGTCAAAAACCTTTGAAAAACTGGAGGCGTGTCTCCTATTGTACCCATCCTTCATCTAAGAAGTTTGAAAGTTTGGGAGGTCCGCAGAAACACGCCTTCAGCTCAGAAGCTGAGGCGTGTCAAAAACTTTTGAAAAACTGGAGGCGTGTCTCCTATTGTACCCATTCCTTCATCTAAAAAGTTTGAAAGTTTGGGAGGTCCGCAAAAACACGCCTTCAGCTCAGAAGCTGAGGTGTGTCAAAAACGTTTGAAAAACTGGAGGCGTGTCTCCTATTGTACCCATTCCTTCATCTAAAAAGTTTGAAAGTTTGGGAGGTCCGCAAAAACACTCCTTCAGCTCAGAAGCTGAGGCGTGTCAAAAACTTTTGAAAAACTGGAGGCGTGTCTCCTATGTACCCGTTCCTTCATCTAAAAAGTTGGGTCCACAAGGCTTATCCTAGCCTCATGGATCCATCAGGTTTTTCCAAGCCATAACTATTTGTAAGCTAGACTGTATAGGTACGTTTTTAATTTTCCTTTAAAAATGTGTATAGAGCTGGCGTTTCTGATGTGTGTTGGTAGTGTGTTCCATAGTTTTGGGGCATAGTTGGCAAATGCCATACTTCCTATCCTTTTTTGGTTTCTGGGCGTGTCTAGTAAACCTGTAGTGGATGACCGTAGCGTTCTTGAGGGCAGATAACTAACTAGGGAATTTGCTATGTATTTTGGGCCTTGCTCATTAAGAGCTTTATATGTTAGGAAAAGGACCTTAAAATCAATTCTATGAGTTATTGGAAGCCAGTGCAGAGTGGCCAGGACTGGAGTGATATGTTCTCTTCTCCTTGTATGAGTTAGTAATCGAGCTGCAGAGTTTTGGATAAGCTGAAGCTTCCCAATGGTTGCTTTGGGAAGACCAGTGAACAGTGCATTACAATAGTCAAGCCGACTTGATACAAAAGCATGAATAAGTTTCTCTGCATCCTTTTTATTTACGAAAGGTCTTACTTTCGCTATGTTTCTTAGGTGGAAGAATGACGTTTTCATGGCCTTATTTATATGAGACTTAAAGGTCAGGTCTGAGTCCAAGATGACACCTAGGCTTGTAACCTCAGTCTTTACATAGGATGACAGACTCCCCAGGTTTTTACAAAGCACTTCCCTTTTCGCTTTTGGGCCGATCAATAGGATTTCGGTCTTGCTTTCGTTTAATTTTAGGAAGTTATTGTTCATCCACTTGTTTATTGCTAACAGACAATTTGTAATGGACTGTATGGCTGTAGTGTTATTTGGTTCTGCGGAGATATATAGTTGTGTATCATCAGCATAACTATGGAAGCATACATTGTGGTCTCGAATGATGTCCCCGAGGGGCAGCATATATAGTGAGAAGAGTAATGGACCAAGGCAGCTTCCTTGTGCGACTCCAAAATTGCTGTTATGTTCCTCGGATACATTGTCTCCAAGCTTAACATAGAACCTTCTTCCCTTAATGTATGTTATGAGCCAATTTAGTACATGATCGGAAAAGCCAACCAGTCTTTCTAGACGACTGATCAAGATATTATGGTCAATCGTATCGAACGCTGCACTAAGGTCCAATAGGACAAGAATTGAGACTTTGCCAGCATCGGAGTTTAGCCTGAGGTCGCTAACTATTTTGGTAAGGGCAGTTTCAGTGCTGTGATTTGTTCTGAAACCTGATTGTAGTTCATCCATGATGTTATTATCTTTGAGAAAGGAGTTTATTTGTACTGAGACTATCTTTTCTAATATCTTGCTGATAAATGGAAGGTTCGATATTGGCCTATAGCTTTTTAGTTCGTTTACATCTAAGTTTGTTTTCTTTAGTAGTGGTTTTACTACAGCTGTTTTAAATGCATCTGGAAAAGTGCCTGTTTGAAGAGACATATTTATGATTTCAAGGACATGATTTGAGACACTATCAAACACCCGCTTGAGAAATGCTGTTGGTATAGGATCGAGGCAGGAGGTGGCGGAATTACACTCAGAGACAATCTTACAGAGGTCAGGTAATGTAATACATGTGAATTCCCCCATAGTTATCTCAGGTGGGGTTTCACTCATAGCCAGATCCATATCAGCGGTAATGCTTGCTCTAATCAATGATATTTTTTCATTAAAGAAAACTGCGAACTCTTCACATTTTGTGGCTGATTGCTGCGGTATATGGGGGGGTGGTATGTTAATCAGCCGGTCAATGGTGGAAAAAAGTACCCTCGAGTTACCCATATTTTCTGAGATCATTTTGGAAAAATATTCCTTTCTCGCAAGTTGTATTGCCTTATTGTATGCGCCCATGGCGTCTTTGTATAAATTAAAGTGAGCTGTGAGTTTGAGTTTCCTCCATTTTCGCTCGGCTATCCTACATTTTCTCTTGTTATCTTTAACATTGGTTTTATTTAGCCATGGAGAGATTCTATCAGTTTTTACCTTTTTAACCTTTAGAGGGGCAACAGTATCTAACACGGTTGACAAGGTGTTGTGGAAGTTTTGCACTTGCTGATTTAAGGAGGATTTACTGCATTGGTCGTATGATTTCATCATACTAGAGAATTTTGCTTCAGCTCTAGCGTCCAGAAGCCTTCTGTGAACTAGGAATTCGCTTCTGGTCTTATGTAATATTAGGCTTGTACCATAGAACACACAATAATGGTCAGAAATTGGAATTTGTTTTACTGATATATTCTCAATGTTTAGCCCTGTTGTTATTAGTAGGTCCAGAGTGTTGCCATGTTGGTGGGTGGCCTCGTGAACATGTTGCATCAGTCCAAAACTGTCCAGTAGGTTCAGAAACTCACAACCCCTGGGGTCATCCTTTTTGTTGATATGAATATTTAGATCTCCATTAAGAATGATTCTATCATACCTGGTAATGCAGATCGATATGAGTTCTGAAAATTCCTGTATGAAGAGTGGCGAGTACCTTGGTGGTCGATACAATGTCACACATATTACTGGCATTTCTGTTTTCAATACAATAGCAAGGTATTCAAATGATAAAAATGTTCCCAGGTCAATATCATTGCACACAAATTGAGTGGAGATGATTGCTGCTATTCCTCCTCCCCTCCCACTCTGTCTGTTTGATTGATAGAATTTAAAATTGGAAGGGCAGGTCTCAATCAGTGTTGCTACACCAGTGATATTGTCTAACCATGTCTCTACTAAAAACATACAATGTACACCATGTTTTACTATGAGTTCATTTATCAGAAATGATTTTTGTTTCAGCGCTCTAACGTTGAACAGTGCTAGTTTTAGCTGTACGGGTTCTGTAGTGGGGTGTGAGATAGTCTGTGGTTGAACACTGATATTGATAAGGTTAGATTTACATATGGGACGTGATAATGAGTAATTGATTAGTCTTTTGGTGATCAGAATCGGGATGACACTCAACGTGTTTTTTTGTAGTTTAGGCTGCTTCTGTATATAGTCTACAGAGCTAGATATGGTTGGTTGTCAGGCCAGTGATGCTATACTTTGTATGACGTTATGTATTAGCACATTTACCCCTGATATGTTTGGATGGATGCCATCGGGTCTGTAATGGTCTTTCCTGGACCAGAGCAGATCAAAGTTATTTATATAGCAAAGTCCTATAGTAGTACAGTGTATGTATGTATGTATGTATGTATGTATGTATGTATGTATGTATGTATGTATGTATGTGTGTGTGTGTGTGTGTGTGTGTGTGTGTGTGTGTGTGTGTGTGTGTGTGTGTGTGTGTGTGTGTGTGTGTGTGTGTGTGTGTGTGTGTGTGTGTGTGTGTGTGTGTGTGTGTGTGCGCGTGTGTGTGTGTGTGTGTGTGTGTGTGTGTGTGTGTGTGTGTGTGCGTGTGTGCGTGCATGTGTGCGTGTGCGTGTACGAGTGCGTGTGTGTGTGTTCACAGCACAGTGTTCTGATTATGTGTGACCACAGTCTTAACACCCAAAGCCTGGATGACTCGGCACCGCGGTCAGTGAGCTCCACATCCTCATGCCTTCGAGACGTTGAGTCATAGATTACTGCCCGGCCGCACGACCGTATGTGAACATCGTCTCCTCCACGGAG
>NC_140175.1:28615990-28620990 GCF_963971535.1 Notolepis coatsorum | reverse complement strand
CATTTTGTTCACTAGAGTAATGGAGGCTACAGATGGATAGAGGCAGGGAAAGAGGGAGGAAGACGGCAAACTAAGAAACTAAGAAAGTAATGAAGAGAACAGCTGGAGATTGATGGAGAGCGCGAGAAAGAGGGAGAGAGAGAGACAGTGTGTGTCTGAGCAGGCGTGCACGTGCATATATATATATATATATATATGTGTGTGCGTAGGTGTAGTTGCAGAGAGAGAGAGAGAGAAACAAAGAGAGTAAGAGGGAGAGAGAGAGAGAACATTAGACACAACACTGAACTCAGAAGTGAACTCCTGAACTCCATTTAGCACAACAGGGCGGCCATTAAACAGCAGCTAAGACTGTAACCTAACGAGTATTAATGTATATTGCCTGATCAACTCTAGGGAACGGGTCATGAAAACTGAGTAACCAAATAATCGTTTGTGGGGATCAAAGTTGACTTTAGTCAATTTCAGCCACTGTGTCATTAACTTGAACTCGGAGCACTTCTTGCCTGGCATCTCGCCTGCATGCACTGTGTCCGGCTGTGTTGTTATTCTTCCATGGCCCAGTAGAAGCTGTGCGAAACTTCCAGAACATTTTATGAGTAGCCTGGGTCAAAAAACCTGTAACTACTTAAACTTATCACTAAGTGTAGAATATAACTAGATAAAATATAGTGCACTACACAAGAATATAATAGTGAACTACATCAGAAAATAATAAGAGGGAGAAAGATACTCCCTCAGATATCCATGTCTCTGAGTGAATCTCTGCCTTTCTGTTCGACATCTCTGCCTGGATGACGACCAACCACCTCAAACTGAACCTAAGCAGAACAGAATTGCTTCACCTGCCGGGCCAAATCCTCCCCGCTGACCGACCTTTCCATCACAGTGGAACATTTAGCCGTGGCCTCGTCCCGACCGCCTAGAACTTTGGTGTAGTCGTTGACGATCAGCTGAACTTCTCCGCTCACATCGCCGCAACGACAAGAACATGCAGATTCCTCCTGAGCAATGTCAGAAGGTGCCGCCCCTTCCTGACAAAAGAAGCCACTCAACTCCTTGTCCAATCAAGAGTCATGTCTCGCCTAGACTACTGCAATGCACTGATCACTAGTCTGCCCATCACCGCCACCAAGCCTCTTCAACTTCAGAACGCAGCCGCCCGTCTGATCTCCAACCTACAAAAGTCAGCCCATGTTACCCCACTTCTTAGGGACCTACACTGGCTCCCCCATCGACACACGAATCCGCTTCAAGGTCAACGACCTGGCATATCGCACGACGAAGGTAACGGCTCCCGCCTACCTCCAGTCAATGGTCTCTAACTAACTACACACCCTCAAGACCCCCTTCTTTTTTATTATTATTATTTTTTTTAACACAAACCGTCTTACTGTCTTATACTATCATGCACTCTACCTACTATACTAATATGTCTTTACTACTATGCACTCAACACTGCAACACCCACGTTTCAGCACTGTTTGATGAACATTGTTACTCAGCTGTAGGAGTTGTACCCTTCCTGCTGACTTGTCGTACGGAACTTGTAAGTCGCTTTGGATAAAAGCGTCAGCTAAAATGTAAATGTAAATGCAATGGTGAATACAGGTGTCTCCCTGTGTTAGGCTCTTATTGAGATACGAGGTTGGTGCGGACGATGGGCCTAGCTAATCACATTAGCTTAGCATGACAAGCATAATTTCCATGGAAGAGTGGCAGTCGCCACGGTGAGTCTATTCCATTCTATTCCATTCTAGCCTTTGTGAACGCGGGGCGCGCACCCAATACTCACTTCTTCGCTCAGACCGCCCCAGCAGACTACCTGGAACAATGAACTTGTGCTCGTCCCTAATGAACTCCGAGGCCGGGGCTCATTGGGCCCCTGCCTCAGAAGAACACTACATCAATGACACGAGTACACAACTTAGATCAACAGCTGGAGCCGCAGGATCGATAAGATATTCAGCCTCGACGGCTCCGCAGTCAGCTGAGCGATGCAGCGCAGGCCTAATTGTTTATTCAGAGGGGCGAGGACTTGTTTGGCCGTAATGAGCTTCCTCGTTAAAGGCACGGAAGGGTGGCTGGGGAGAGAGAGCGAGTGGGGGGGGGGGGGGGGGGGGGGGGGGGGGGGGGGGGGGCGGCGTGTGTATAAAGATGTGGGATGTGAATGTGGCCGTGAGTTCCCTGGCCCGTGGCCCCTGATCAATGGCCGCTCGGTGGGTGAGAAGCATAGGGCCCCTGGAGCACGACGGTGATTAGAATAGGCATAGGGCCCGGGCCATTGATCCAATAGTCTGCTTTGTCTCTGATAACACTCCACGCGCTCGCTCTCTCTCCTCTTTCTGGCACTCCCTGACAGTCAGTCAGTCAGTCATTTGGGATGGCGCTGGGGGTTAGGAGAGGGGGGCGGAAGAATCGATCGCAGAGTGTCGGAAACAGGAGAGACTAACTGGGGCCTAGACGGCCCGCGGGGGAGCCGTCCAAACTCCTGTAGTGTTGGAAGCGTACCATACACGTACACACACGTACACACACACACACACACACACACACACACACACACACACACACACACACACACACACACACGTCTAACTATACTTGTACACAGGCTACATTCTATTGATTACAGCTATTACCGAGCTTCTTACCCTGACCTTATGACCCTGATCTTAACCGGTACCTCAACATGCCTTAACCTTAACCCAGCTCCAGCTTCTAACTAATCCCTGAACTATAAAAAAAAAAAAAAAAAAAAAATCCTCCGTTTGACAGATCTCTGTGGGGACATTGGGTCCTCACAAGGATAGAAATACAAGGGAACACACACACACACACACACACACACACACACACACACACACACACACACACACACACACACACACACACACACACACACACACACACACACACACACACACACACACACACACACACACACACACACACACACACACACACACACACACACACACACACACACACACACACACACACACACACACACACACACACACACACACACACACACACACACACAAAGCTCAAGGACAAGGCCTGGACGTCAGTAAGTGCAGGGGGGGAAACGGATGAGGATTAACAGTGAATGGTAAAGCCAAAACAAGCCTTCCCTGCTCCAAGGTCACCATCTATACCAGAGCTCAGATAAAAGCTATCCAGAGGGGTAATCCCATCAAAAAGTCCTACACCTGACAATAAACAAGCAGGTCAAAGGTCACAGTCCATTTTCATATCCATATGGCAGGGTAAAAAAGCAGGCTACTGCAGTCTATAAGGGATTCCATGGCCAATAGTGGCGCTGTAATGATGACCCACTAAGTAACAGTGGTTATATTTCCTTGAAGGCTTGAGGTATGGACCCCCAGAGAGGAATTATTCATTCCGACAAGCGCTCCTGATCTAGTTTTCCAAGAGTCTTTTCCTCCATCCCTCTCCATCCCCCTCTTATATATCAACACATAAACAACGAATGCCTCCACTGCATTAGATGTACTGAATTTGCCTTAATGAAAATCATCTATTGTTGAAATATGCAACAAACAATCTGCAAATCGATTCTCTAGAACGAGCAAAATGTTAATCTACAATTAGATCTCTTCCTGTATGTCTGAGCACGTCCCTGTTTTAAATAGTAGCCTCCTTGAGATATAACTGTCAGACCAGAGACAGAGTGATGTCTCTGAATGTTAATTAAACGCTGTGGGAGCTGATAACTGGGCCTCGTGACGTTCAGGGTTAAAGGTGCACTATGCACAGCCTCTGTGTCGTGACGTTCAGGGTTAAAGGTGCACTATGCACAGCCTGTGTGTCGTGACGTTCAGGGTTAAAGGAGCACTATGCACAGCCTCTGTGTCGTGACGTTGAGGGTTAAAGGTGCACTATGCACAGCCTCTGTGTCGTGACGTTCAGGGTTAAAGGTGCACTATGCACAGCCTGTGTGTCGTGACGTTCAGGGTTAAAGGTGCACTATGCACAGCCTGTGTGTCGTGACGTTCAGGGTTAAAGGTGCACTATGCACAGCCTCTGTGTCGTGACGTTCAGGGTTAAAGGTGCACTATGCACAGCCTCTGTGTCGTGACGTTCAGGTTAAAGGTGCACTATGCACAGCCTCTGTGTCGTGACGTTCAGGGTCAAAGGTGCACTATGCCGTTTCGGAAAAGGGGAGTTTGTTTTGCAGAGCCTGTAAAAAGACATTTCCCAATATTTAACATATTGTAATCTTACGTGGTCATAAATGATGAATAATTTGTAGACACTGTGAACCAAACGTAAGCCTAGAATTTTTTTTTTAAACAAAATTGCGGGCCCTGCCTTTCTAAACGACAGCAATGAAATAGTAACTTTTCAGGTTTAGTTTCCTAGCTTCAAACTGTGTTCCAGGGATAAAATTATCCAACCGTTTGTTTATTCAGTTATGAAAATATGCCGTGGAAATCTTTCACTTCTCTCTCACAAAACTACAGAGTGCACCTTTAAGAGAGTTGACCGAAGGAATATAAAAAAATATAAAACGTCAAACAGTTTTGAATCCAATGCTCACTCTTCAGAAAGGCCAGAACACACACACACACCCAGGGCTCTGCTGTTCTCCAAGCCCAGAATAGAGAGGAGCGAGAGAGAGAGAGAGAGAGAGAGGAGAGAGAGAGAGAGAGAGTCAAGCAGTTTGGACTTCGACATCAGTCTTGGGAGCCATGCCAGCGTTGCCTCTCGACGCCCAGTTACTCCCCAAGGAAGGAGTCCGGAGGACCCAGAGGACCTCCCTTGCCTCCTGACAGCCTTCCACATGGGACGAGACGCTTTTGACAGGTCACTGCTTTCTCTCTACTGCCCAGAGCGCTGACGGTACACGTATTCTATGTACCCACTATAGATCTCAATCCTCAAAAGATTCAAATGGACTTTGGTGTCCTCTGGATTAATTCTGTATGGAAAGAGTGACGTTACTTCTCAGCGTTGACATCGCGACGGTCCTG
>NC_140175.1:28593879-28615790 GCF_963971535.1 Notolepis coatsorum | reverse complement strand
TGTTGGTGCTCAGTAAGCGGCAGCTCATGGGAATGAGACGTGATAGTATCACACTGTTGTTGGTTTGGCAGGCATTCACAACAAAAACAAATATCACAACTAGGGATGTCCGATATTATCGGCCGATATCGGCATTAAAATGTGATATCGGAAAATATCGGTATCTGTTTAAAAAAAATATTATTTTTTTTAACATTTCTATAACCTTTATTTACCCAGGCAATCAAGTAAGAACAAATTCAGATTTTATTTATTGTCAAAAGTATGCATAATGTTGTGTTAATTCCACAACAAGAGATATGTAATGTTAATTACCTGAAATTATTCCATTTTTGGGGGGGGGGGGACCCTGCATATATCGGTATCGGTTGATATCGGTATCGGAAATTAAGAGTTGGACAATATCGGTATATCGGTATCGGTAAAAAATCAATATCGAGCATCCCTAATCACAACATTGTATTATTCACAGATCGGCCAGATGATGGCATGTGATAAAATGTCAAAACAGTACAACTTTGAAAAGACATAACTTCTACATGGTAAAGACTGACACATATTCACCTTTCTTTACTATACAACCTTTGAATCTCTTTTCCTCATCTTAGGCTGTTTTCCCGATTCTCATTCAACTTGTGTGGCATCTAGGGACCAACATCTTCACTTCTAGAGCTCAAAACGTCGCCAGCTCAAACCACACGACTGCCATGTTCCAGGTTGGAAACGTAAACAGGAAGTGAACGTGTTAATGCAATGTTTTTTTTATTTTATTACATTTTAATCTCAAAGGATCATTGAGAGCAAGCTCTCATTTACAATGACGTTGAGAAATACAAACCATAATAAATAAAACAATAAAAAAAAAACATAGAGAGACAGAAAGTCAATCAATTAAACATTTAAAATAATTCAAAACAACTGCAGACTGTGGTGAAGTCTAGGAACCGTAAGTGTAAGCCAATCACCAGAGAGAGTATGATAAGGTCCAGAGCTCCAATCCAGCAATGAGGTGATGTAGGGTGATGGAGATCACTAGGGATGTCCGATATTATCGGCCTACCGATTTTATCGGCCGATATCGGCAATAAAATGGGATATCGGAAAATATCGGTATCGGTTTTCACAACAAAAAAAAAATAATAATAATATATATATATATTTTTTTTACATTTCTATAACCTTTATTTACCAGGCAAGCAAGTAAGAACAAATTCAGATTTTATTTATTGTCAAAAGTATGCATAATGTTAATTCCACAACACGAGATATGTAATGTTAATTACCTGAAATTATTCCGTTTTTTGGGGGGGAAACCCTGCATATATCGGTATCGGTTGATATCGGTTGATATCGGTATCGGAAATTAAGAGTTGGACAATATCGGTATATCGGTATAAAAGCCAATATCGATCATCCCTAGAAATCACCAATAATGGTGATGTGGGGTGGGGAGTCTGGGAGATCACCAATAATGGTGATGTAGGGTGAGAGAGATCATGTAAGGTTTGGTTCTTTCCCCACCACGGGCTTCTTGAAGTACTGTGATGATTGGTCCGCTGCTCCTCCCACCCGCTCTGTTCCTTAAGCCTACTCGCTCTGTTTCCATTTGTTTTCTGTTAATCATTTCATTCCCCTATTCACACGCTTCTTCCCAGAGACGTCGTTGATTGGTTCTCCCCCGTCCACACGCTTATCAACCACATCCCTCAGCTGTCACTGCTTGTCAATTAAGCATTCCCGTATTATTTATACCCCGTTTCCCCATTCAAGTTTTGTTGGATCGTTTTGATATTTCTGTTGCATTCGCCGTTCCTGCTGCCTGCTGTTGTTTCCCTGTGCTTTGCCTCCAGGATATTCAAGAAGCATTCCTCTTGGACACCCTTTCCCCGAGGCGACGCGCTCGCTCCATTCTGTTCCAACGCTCTTTACGCACAACGCCTGGGTGAGTTTTTATGACTGTCTTTGATCCAATTCCGTTTTTCGTGTGTTTATAGAACACTGAAGATTTCCAGCTTTTTATCAGACAGTCACTCACCCAGCGTTTAGCCTTTTTTGGATTGTTTCATTGGGATAATATTTTGGCCTAACATCTCCCACTGTGTGTTTACACACCGAAGATATTATCACATTGGATTTGTATTTTGGGACTTCGCTCACAGTGTTTATTTTGCACCGAAGATATCTATCACTTGGGATTGTGTTTGGAACGTTACTCACAGTGTGTATTTACACCGAAGATTCTGTCACTTGGATAACTCTGTTTTCGGGTACAAGTCACCTCTCCTGTTCACCTGCTCTGTTCCACCTGCACCCTGAGTTAACTCGCTCCCTCTCTCTCTCTCGGTCCCGCAACCACCTCGGAGATTCTGCCGAGAGAAGTCTGCAGAGCGGCTCTGACGTCAGCGTCTGCTTCCCCTGACTACCATCCCGGGAGAAGCTGCAGAGCAGCAACATTCATCCTTGCTTGTATTCCAGTCTTTGTTTGAACTCTTCCCAGTCTGTGCTGTTTATTTAGTCTTAATAAACAAGCCCTTGTTTTTGGCAACTCTGAATCCTACTCTCTTGTGTCGTTGCGTTTTGGGGTCGGTGTCAAACCATAACAGATCACCAATAATGGTGATGTAGGGTGGGAGAGATCACCAATAATGGTGATGTAGGGTGGGAGAGATCACAAATAATGGTGATGTAGGGTGAGAGAGATCACCAATAATGGTGATGTAGGGTGGGAGAGATCACCAATAATGGTGATGTAGGGTGGGGAGATCACCAATAATAGAGAAACAGAAGTGTTACTCATGAAGACGTTTGCCTATTTGCACCAATCCTGACAGGGAAGAAGTGTGCAAAGTGTTGTGTTATTCCGCCACATGGTCCTTCACAAAATCACATGATAAGATGAATCTGCCACATTGACGGATATCCAACACATGGCATCGAATCATCACGACAAATATATGACACCATGCGGTCAGATGGTGGCGCTTGGGCTGACCTTCGATTATTTTTTTTGGAATTCGAAGCTTCGGGGGCCGAGATTCGATTTTAATTCGAAGCTTCGAGATAAAAAAAATAAAAAATAATAATTAATTTTATTTAAAAAATTTATGTTGTGGGACTTGTACAGCACTTTGTTCAACTTTGTCAGTGCTGTAAAGTTTAAACCTTTTTAAATCTTAGACAAACAAAACACTTTGCTTTCATGAAATATTGTAAGCCGTCATTTGAGGCTTTATAAAAGCAGCACAATGAACACAAATCTGTCAGTGCGAGTCCGACCTCATCTTAAATAACAAACAGCATTGCTTGTTGTAGTTAACAAAGAGAGGCAGAGTTGATTTTGCACAACAACAAAAAAAGAAAAAAAAATCATATATTTTTTTTTTCTAATAATCAAATTTTATTTTCATATTCGAATCCCATGCCCATCGAACGAAGCTTCGAAGTTTTTAAGACAGGCGCTATGATCAAATCTCTAAATGTACAACTATGACAAGACGTACAGTAACTTGCACACTGTATGTCCAATGACACTACACTTTGTGCCATTTCCAGCGATCCTTGGTGGCGAATTTGCCACTCAACGTCTGCCTATAAGTGCTGGGGTTGCAGCCCATATCAAGGCAGCAGTACTGGTAAGAATGGGGGGGGGGGTCACAGCTTATAACTGAATTACATGCTTGTTTTTTCCCTAGGCTTATCCAGGATGGGCCTCAGAATGCACTGCAAAACAACTCACCCTAATCTCCAGGAGTAGCTATAAAGAGTGACCCTTTCCCCCCATAATAATCTCTTAATGCCATTGCAAAACCATTGTGCTGTGTGATATTAATGAGGGGCTCGCGGAGGGGTGCGCTGATCCAGCGGTTGGCTTGGAGGCTGAACACCTCTGGGTAATGGAGCTTAAAGGTGTGCGAGTCAAACACATCAGAGAGTCGTTCTCTCCGGTCGCCGGTCTCCCGCGTGTGGATATATTAGCATGTGTTAATGACCCGGGGCATATACCGATGCAGTCAGGACACTCCTCTGTTCACATGTACTGTGTGTGATGACATTCATGCTGTCATCTCTGCTTTAATGAAAGATCAAAAATGTGTCTCTTCACACACACACACACAAAGAAATGACAGAAATCCTGGGGTGAAAACACTGGCTTTTCTGTCCGTGTGAAAAAGGCACATTCAGGCAGACGAGACAGCTGCTGAATGGGGTATGGGCGTGACATTAAAATGTCCCAAGCTCCCATAATATCTTTGGTGTGCGCCCTCTGGCCGGGCTTGGCTAGCTAGCTACCTTCCGCGGTCGGTTTGAGGCAGTCCGAGGGAGATTGATCTTCTTCGGTGCGCTGATATTTGGGAAAGAGATGAATAGTAGAGAGGCCTCTATACTTCTGGGTGCAGGAATAGGATGTCCAAATATATATATATATAGATTACTCATCTATAATGGATCAAACCCTTATCCAAGAAGCAGAGAACAAGAGAGAAGGATAAAGAGACAAAAGGGAGAGGGAGAAGTAGAGAGCGAGAGAGAGAGAGAGAGAGAGAGAGAGAGAGAGAGAGAGAGAGAGAGAGAGAGAGAGAGAGAGAGAGAGAGAGAGAGCGAGAGAGAGGGGGGGGGGGTAGAATAGAGTGATCTGGAGAGGAAGCTAGACATTTTTGTTTCCAAACTCGTGGTTGAAGTTCTGCGGTGCTTGCAGGATTTCCCTGATCCATTCCCACTGGCAGCTGCCCCGGCCTGGTGGACCAGATGAACCGACTCTGTGTCTAATAATGACAGACATGAATAGATCTGCCTCTAGTTTGTGATGAAAGCCCGTTGGGCCTAATTACTTTGGCCGCAGACAGACGGTACAGTAAAGGTAGCCATTAGGAACGTCAGTTAAGCTGGTGTCTGGCACTACATTCGACATCCCACTGAGTTGTTTAATGGAAGAGCACTGAGTCAGGGAGTGTGTGTGCATATGAATGTGTGTTTGTGTGTGTGTGTGGTGTGTGTGTGTGTGTGTGTGTGTGTGTGTGTGTGTGTGTGTGTGTGTGTGTGTGTGCGTGTTTGCATTTGTGCATAACCACCAGTACACCTAATAAAAGGTGGATGACGCAGCATGTTTTGATGTGTTTCTCGACCCGCGCGTCACATTGATTAACATTCATCCGTGTGAGAGAGCGAACAGAGACGGGAGACACCCAGCGATCAATACTGTCGTGAGCTGATGGAGGACAGGGAGGGAGAGGGAGAGAGAGAGAGAGAGAGAGAGAGAGAGAGAGAGAGAGAGAGAGGAGAGAGAGGAGAGAGAGAGAGAGAGAGAGAGAGATTTTCCGAGATGGCTGGAGAAAGAGAAATAAAAGTGAGTAAACTAAGAGAAGGCGGGAGGTGTGACAGACAATTTAGCAGGTGAAATGGAGAGTGTTAGAGAGATAGACGCTGAACAAAAACTCTCCATTAGCACGGGCACTGAGGCGCTAATGGCAGCTAGCACCCGGACTAGCGCTCCTTCACAACAAGTCATGATGACAGCTAAACACGAAACCCTAGCTAGTGAAACGCAGCACGCTAAAGGAAGCTGTGGACTTCAGACTTCAAAGTGGATGAAACGGTGTGATATGAGTGTGTAATAATATAATAATAATAATGCAGGACCTCTTTAGAGAGGTCTTTATTTGGCATGCAACGACATGGGACATGCAATGGGCGGCACACACACACAGGAATACACACACACACACACACGCATTGTCTTTTATTTCTCAGGGTCGCCGATGTGATTGAGCTCTGCGCTTAACCCATATAGGTTTGTTAATGAAATCGAAGAGTAGCGAGTACGGAGTTGACCTAGGATCAGATTGCCCGGGGTCACGTGACCACCATATGCACCTCACTGTGACTGGCCTCAGATCAGCACTCACTACTTTGAGATGTTTGATAAATGCAGGACCTGGCATCATACTGAGAATGATGAGAATCTGACCAAAATCTCATCAATCTGATCAGAAACTAGTGATTTTTAAAAATAATTTGCCGGCTGCAGTACAACACAACAGTTAGACAATGTCCTCAACAGCAGCCTAATACTGTATGTCTTGAAATTGCTCTGAGCACAACTTGATCATTCATCAGTCCAACATAGACGACATTTTGGTTGGGATTCATCGTTA
Source organism: Notolepis coatsorum (assembly GCF_963971535.1). NCBI lineage: Eukaryota > Metazoa > Chordata > Actinopteri > Aulopiformes > Paralepididae > Notolepis > Notolepis coatsorum. The sequence goes on along the minus strand of NC_140175.1, from coordinate 28,609,638 downwards.
TGATGCAATTTCCATGTCATCACATCCCCTTTTCTTTTAACATGCATGGCCTCCTCGTCACTACTTTGTCCATCGAGTGACTATGGTCCAATTCCAATCTCCCCCGCTTGGCCCTACCCCTCGCTTTTGCGCGTGACTGCGTACGGTAGGGTGTGTCCCGTTTCTTATGGGGATCGAGGGCTAGTGGTCACCTTCAAATGGCCCTCAAAATGGCCCCTCGCATTTTCAGACGCAGACTCCAAAGGGAGCGGTGGAAGAAAACTCCCAGAATGCCTCGTGATCCGAGGCAGTGTAACATGGAAGATGGCTACCCGTGCGGGGGAAGAAGAAGCCTGTACATGTAAATATCTTTAAGACTTTAAAATCCCTCTCTCTCTCCTCTCAGTCCAAAACCGGGTCTGACAGGCTCTTTAGGGCATGATTCAGTGGAACACGACACGCAGAGTCAAAACACTCCAGAACCATTATTGATACATTCAATTACCACACAGTTTAGAGAGAGAAGAGAGAGAGAGAGAGAGAGAGAGAGAGAGAGAGAGAGAGAGAGAGAGAGAGAGAGAGAGAGAGAGAGAGAGAGAGAGAGGAGGAGAGAGAGAGAGAGAGAGAGAGAGAGAGAGAGAGAGAGAGAGAGAGAGAGAGAGAGAGAGAGAGAGAGAGAGAGAGAGACTCATCATGCATTAACATGCCTTGGTAATTAAAGGAGTCCTTACTGGAGGATATTCATCTGTGCAGCTGCCTATTGGTGGCTTGTAATAATATCCAGTCAGTCACTATAGTGATTAACACCTGAGAAACAAGACCACCTGACAGACTAATAGGCCTTTGATTGATTGATTGATTGAATTGATTGAAAATGTTATTAACAGATTGCAGAATGGGTACAATACAGTACAGCTCAATACACACAATTGTTAAGGGGATGCAGACCAGAGAAAGACTTTCGTCTTGTTTACATCAGGGTAGGGCTGGGCGATATAACGATAACGATAAATATCGCGATATATTTTAATAATCGATATCGAATATCGGAAAAAAATATATATTGAAAAATCGTTTTTTTTTTTTTTACCTGCAACAGGGCAGTTTTAAAACCAGAGACAGTGGACAGACTTGTCTTTCTTGCCTGCAACTTAAAGTAATGGCTTTGCTTGTCCAAATGACAATACTGACCAAATTGAGATTTATTTTTCTCTTGTCCATTTATTTTGTTTGCTTTCTAATTTAAAATACAGTTTGAAACCGTCTGTACACAGTAGGCTATGTGTGCTAGCAGAGCTAGTCTCCAGTCAGGAGTCACGGTGCACATGTGCGGTGGTTTGTCGACCAAAAAAGCGCCAAAAGATCGAAAATAAACTAGCAGAGCCAGAACTGTTCAACTCCCCTGGAGCCACAGCCAGCAGAGAAGCCGGTTTACTTTCGCTTTTAAACCAGCTGCAGCCTGATAACTGGAGTGTGAGGGGATGTAACACTAAAGATGGCGGCAACGACAAAGAATTGCTGCAAAATAAACATACATCTGTTGTCTTAAAAAAAAAAAATTTATTTATAACAATTTCGATAATTATCGATATAGAGAAATATGATATTATGATATCGTTATCGCGATATGATTTTTTGCCATATCGCCCAGCCCTACATCAGGGTCTCCCATTTTCAATTCATCATAACATATATGACATACATGACATACAGATAGACAGTACTGCTACATCTATACATTTATGACATACCAGATTTACAAATACAGTACTGTTTTTGATACAAGAAGAGTCTAAAAAAGAGAGTATATACATTTGACGAAGAAACTGTACATTGGAGGAGGTTGGTACTGTAGGTAGAAGTTTGGTAGGAGGGGTGGAGGGGGGGGGGTTGGGTAGGTGGGGGGGAAACTGTACATTGGCCTAATTAATGAGAGCATTTACGATCCATGTTTTTAAACGATGCGGAATGAGTTAATTCAATATGGAATATGACCAATATTAGTTGGTCAATAAGTTGATTCGAACCCCAGCTGTGAGCGACGTGCATCCCCTGGGTGAGGAGGCCGGAGTCATACGGGTCATAAGTTCATAACATAGTGCTCGGGACAGTTTGGCCTCACTCAACCCCTTCTATTCACACAGCTTGCGGCATTTTGGTAAAAACTCACACACACACACAAGGGAGCTACTGACCTAGAATAAAAGAGAGAACACTTTGTCTAATTAAGGTTGCTACTTAATTACACATGAATGACAGTGCCAGGCAAGCACCCAAACACACTCATGCACACATAATGTACAGTAGATATAGAGATTCAGACACGTGCGCTCTCTGTCGACATACTGTACACTACACACACTTAATTAGAGCTGCCAATTGATAGGGCTTGATCCGTGTGATGAGCATCATCCTAATTCACACGTAAAGAACGAGTGAGAGGGAAACAGAGTGATACATTTCAAATGTTTTATATATAAAACCAATTGACCTGCCGAATCCGATTCGACTAAGAAAATGAGGAGTCGGGTACAGCCCTAGATGACCTTTGCTGCCTTCTTTGAATCATATATATTTGGTATTTGTATTCCTTTTTTTTTATCCACTTTTTCTCCCATTTTCTATATTTTCTCCCATCCCAATTTCGTATCATCCAATTCAACCCTCCCCTGTCACGGATGCTGTTTCTTGCCTCCCACAAGCCGGCTGCAATGTGGACTAAGTCATACATAGCACAAGTCCCCTCCGGTACTTGAGGTAACAGCAGTCGCATCTTTTCACCTGCGCAGCTCGATCTCTCAGTGGCGAGGAGTAACGCGTGGTTGGCTCACGCTGCCCCCGACACTTCCTGATTCTACTGCGCAGGCGCACCAACCGACCTGTAGGAGTCGCTGTCCACAACGCCCGATCCCCACCCTTCAGTTTCCCTCCCCGTAATACGGCCAATGTGTATTACTGTGGACGACCAGCTAAACTGAAAGCAAATGTGGAGCGCTGGGCTCGAACTGACAAGCCCAGCGTCTCCAGCATTTCGTGGCGAGTGCCTTGCCCACTACGCCACGTAGCCGCCCTTGGTATTTGTATTCCTTATGAAGACGGCGAGAATTGCCTAGCGACATGCTAACTACAGTGCATAGCTAGCTTCCTCTTCAGCATTCTCCCACTACGTCGTGCGGTTTGTTGATCTGACTGGTTGGAGTTAGCCTCTGATAGATACCGATAGACAGATGGTTCATCTAATCACCTGCCAAAGTATATATTTTTTAAGTCACCTTTTCCAACCCGTTCCTAAGGACAACTTGTGTAACGAACCATCTGGTGCATCAGTTTACTTGTGGCCTACTGTTGTGCCGCACCAGTGTCCTTCTCAGAGTGGGACTCTTCATGGTGTGTGGAGCCCCTTAGCCGCCCTCAACGCAATCAACAGCATCTCCCTCAACACGCTCTACTGTTGTGACTTGTGTCGGGGTGCGTGAGACACCGCTATGGTTCGCAGTCTGAGCCTCAGGACCGTTCCTCTTGCTTAAACAGCCAGGCGAGGGGGCGGTCAGGTGGCGTAGCGGAGATTGCGCTCGTCACCAACGCAGGATATGCTGGGTTCGAGCCCAGCTCTCGGCGTTGCTACCAGCTTGGCTGGTCGTTCATACTAATACAATTGGCAGTATTAGGGGGTGGGAAGCTGGTGGGTGGGAATCTGGCGTTGTGGACAGCGACGCCTACTGGTCAGGTCTCGGCGCTTGCTCAGCGGGGGCAGGACTTGGTGGAGATAGCGTGCCCTCCCACGCGTTACACTTCACCAATGAGAGTCCTCGCTGCCAAGTGAAAAGACGTCACTGGCAGTCGCCGCACATATCGGAGGAAGCGCGCGGTCGGCTTCGGGACGCCTTTGTACCGACTCGTAGGAGAACATGCATACAGCAGCCAGGTAGGGGAGGGGGGGAATTGGCACAGCGACTAAATTGGGACGAGAAAAAAAAACAGCCAGGTGAATAACGAGTCATAATACTGTAACTGTACTAACAGCCTTTCACACTCACGGATATCAGCATGGCTCAACTGTCAATTACCGCCGATGCGGACTTGCGACAAAGCAAATAACCATTACAAATCAATTAAGACGAATGGCGAATGTGTTGTAGATGTGCACGCACGCACGTTACGTTGTGTTTGATTTCTATTTAGTTTATTACTCTCACTGTCGGGAGTGATTACTCTCCTGAACGCTCATTTAGATTGACATTTATCTGTTAATCCTCTGTCAACACAAGGGACAGAGGCAGCAGCAGGCTAGTCTAAGAGGGGCTGCAGTCATAGCAACAGCGGTTAGCTACTGGGGAAGTCATGTATACAAAAAGGTGCCCGTTAGCTTTGAAGCAAAGTGGAACGCCCTTAAATAAATGAGCTTGCTGGACGTTCACGATACTGCTACCAACTGTGTCATCCTGTGAGAAGGTTTAAAGGCTCTAATATTAACGTGTCGTCTCTCTGTCGGTCACTGTTTTGTCGCCTTAGTGAATATATCCTACGTACCACGGCAAGTCACCGTGCTTCCTGCTCCACAAAAGCCGATGTTTTGACTTTGAGAAGGAGAAGAGAAACAGAGGAGTAGGGTGTCTGTACAGTACATCCTAGAAACAAGCCAATACAGCAGAAAACTGAGCTGAAACAAACTACAGCGCAGCCATAAATTACAACCGGACGATATACATTACAATTATATCCTTTGAAAATTGTACCGGTCCTTTTCAATCAATGTCAATCATAGCCTACATGGATTGAAATGAATTCCATGAGTCAATACACCAGAACACAACAAAAATAGACTTAATTTCTCAGCGATTCTTCTCTAGAATAGCTTAGATGCAGCCGTCGGACGTGAGCAGTGCCTTTCAGTACTTTTTTTTTTTTTTTTTTTTTTTTACTTAATTTTTTAGCGTTTATCGCTTTTTCTGGTCAAGCATGACCGACAGAAACAGGTTGAATGGGATATAGATCAGGGGAAGACACTCTGAGAAATTACGGCGAGTCCGGGAGTCGAACTCGTGTACCCCAGATCCGTGACGCGCACGGTTGTCCCCGACGCCGAAATAGCACCGAGATACGCGGTGAGCTACTGGAGCTCCCCGCCTTTCAGTACTTTCAAAAGGAAGAATTCCTTCGATGGCCGATGGCATTTTTCTGACACCCAATGTCTGTAGCGGAGCAGGGCCGTTACAGTCAATGGCCGAGGGCTCGTCGTGATTCAGACGTTTATGAAATATGAAAATATGACCTCTGTAACTTGACATCGTCACCGTCTTAAGCTAACCTGCATGTCTTCTTTCACAGCACGTAACCGAGGCCAACACCGCGACGGAGAATCATTGGATTTATGAGGCCCATTTAGATCTGTATCCATAGGAATGAAAGCTGATGAGGCATGAGGCTCATTTGTGAGCTGACGGATCCACGGTTACGCCGCTTTCTGCTTCATTAACAAGGGGCCGCTCTGAAAGGAAACCGCCATTCTGGCTCCCCTGCGTGAATCACCGCGCTGGCCGGCCATCAGACATTGGCTGGACATCACGATGACACATTAGGACCTCGGGGGGAGAGGACAAGAAAGGAAGTCCCATCACAAAGACAGTGGTCACACTGGCACTGTGGCTCCTGCACCCCCCCTCATCGCCCTCGGCGCACTATTGAAAGGAGATGACAACAGTTGCTATGTAATCCCACTGTTCTTTGCAAGGAAGCGTCGCTCTACATCACACTACTACGCAGAAAGTTGCGACAACGTTCCAAGTAAACTAACCGGTGGTACTATATATTTTATTTGTCACATATAAGGGACATGAACATTACAGTTAAATGCTTGGTTCTGTATGAGCATCCTGAGATTGTGCTTCATACTGTAAAAAGAATAAAGACCAAACACTATACAAAATATACAATATACAAAACTGAAGTACAAAATGCAAAAATGCAGAAATGAGGTAGTGCAAATCTTTTCTTGTGTTATTTTCCCTCGTCATATTGAATATCTGTCTATGATCTTCTATTAAATGTACCGAAAATCAGTCGAATGAGTTAAAATATTTCACTTAGTGTTTAGTCACTCGTGTGGCCGTGGAAACGATGATCAACGCAGCCATGAAGGTACAGTGTGGTTGATATTGATATTGATATGTATACGATACGTGCCATTCAAAGTTATTGCCGCGGTGTCATTTGAACTAATTTGGTTCGCGGGAGGTCAGTAATTGGTTACCATTACCATGGTTACCATGTTTCAGGCTGTGTGTGACGTACACAGGCGTAGAGAGTGTGTCGGGCGTCATTCATGCACACGACGAAGCCCTATCAGGTTGAAACGTTGCGCGATTAAAATCACTATAGGAGCATAATATGGAGTGTGTGGATATTCCTCTTTGATGCATCGTGTATCCTGCACCTGTGGAACGGTTGTGGAGAAGCGTGACTGGTCCCGTTGATTTGTTTGCATTTGAACGCTTCCTCTATACTTGACACCTGCTGCTTCTAGACATCCCCCCCCCCCCCCTCAGCTAGGTGGTTACCCTGGAGAGACAGATTGATAAGCATGGGTGAGGTCTTTGCACCTGCTGCCTGACAAGAAGACACCCCGGGGCTCGGCCATATCTATCTGACAGGTGCACCTGAGACGGTTCCCCCGCAATTTATAGTCAGGCACAGCTGAGGCAGCCGCGCCCGTGTCCGTGGAGGCGGGAACACATGGCACAGATGGAAGTAATCTGGACAGGCTGTGTGGACCCTCCGAGGGTTGAACAAAACGCACATAAAAGATGAAAAATACAGTCATTTCAGTAAATTATGGGGTGACAAGCGCTACATTTGTTATGCCTCCTAAAAGTCATTTTAATGTAGTGCCATTTAGACCCCATTTCCCTTTTACTGGCCAGGTGTGGCTCCACGTTTTGACAAATGAAGGCCTGTCTCAATTAGAAGCCGGGGTCTACATGACTTGTTTATCTGGTTGCCGTGACGATACGAAGCAGATTTGCATTCAATCAGTCAGTTCAGTTCACAGATATAACAAGTAAGACCTGAAATTCAAGGCGGTAAAAGGGCCAGACTGTGTGGTGGTGGGAGGAGGACGCTTATTACAAGTCTAACTACATTACAGGGTCATAATTTCTGGTGAAAATAATTCATGAGTGGCCCAAATTGGCCAAGGTAGCGGAGCCAGCCTGCTTGTCCAGTGTTCCTGTGCCAACAGTGTGTGTGTGTGGCAGTTGGGCACTGTCCAGTGCTGAACTGTCCAGTGCTGCAAAGGAAAATCTCAATTCTCTCTACATTCATTAAGGCCCCTCGGAGCGAGATCAAATGAATGAATGATGCATCATTTATGTGTTATTCAATACCTCATTTTTATGCATGTAATATTCATACTGGTTTAAATAAACCATTTGACAAGAACAATTATATTGACAGATTCTAATGTGTAGCTAGCTATCTGTATAAGAATAGAGAGAATAGGTCAACAAACAAACAAACACACAACCAATGGTCAACTCCTCCAATAATGGTTAGACTTAGAACACATTTTGGTGGCGGCAATGAGATGGATCCTAAAGGCTGGAAATGATAGGGGGTCAATGATTTCTCACACACAGAGCGAGTCAGCCAATGTCACTGCTCAACCACTACACACACACACACAGAGAGAGAGAGAAAAGCCCCAGCTCTCTCTCTCTCTCTCTCTCTCTCTCTCTCTCTCTCTCTCTCTCTCTCTCTCTCTCTCTCTCTCTCTCTCTCTCTCTCTGTGTGTAATCTCTGCGCTCCCAGTGATCTAATCCAATCAGCATTTAAACGATGGCCTTAATAAACGTGGTGGCGGCGGCATACGAGAGTCTGCGCTTCTGATTGGGAGGAGGAGGACGAGGAGGAGGAGGAGGAGGAGGAGGAGGAGGAGGAGGAGGAGGAGGAGGAGGAGGAGGAGGAGAGGAAGGAATAAAAGCACCCAGGCCTGAAATGATGTGATGCGACACCCCGGAGTAAATCGAACAAGAGGAGGACGTCGGCGCGCCTCTGTACTTTACCTATAGGACACAAAGCCCTGCACTGTGACAGGGCCACCTTTACCTACAGGACACTAAGCCCTGCACTGTGACAGGGCCACCTTTACCTACAGGACACTAAGCCCTGCACTGTGACAGGGCCCCCTTTACCTACAGGACACTAAGCCCTGCACTGTGACAGGGCCACCTTTACCTACAGGACACTAAGCCCTGCACTGTGACAGGGCCCCCTTTACCTATAGGACACTAAGCCCTGCACTGTGACAGGGCCCACCTTCACCTACAGGACACTAAGCCCAGCACTGTGACAGGGCCCACCTTCACCTACAGGACACTAAGCCCAGCACTGTGACAGGGCCCTCTGTACTTTACCTATAGGACACTAAGCCCTGCACTGTGACAGGGCCCTCTGTACTTTACCTATAGGACACTAAGCCCTGCACTGTGACAGGCCACGCTTACATAACAGTGTCCTGCAGACAGAGAGACTTCTGTCTCCATTACGGTTGACTCTGCAGGAACTGAGGTACAACTCGCATGTCTCATTTGGCCTCTGTGTCTGATTTGACGGTTTGGTTCGGTTTGGTTTTGGGGTCTGGGAAGTTAATAATAATAATAATAATATATTTGATTTATAAAGCGCTTTTCAATAACCCAAAGACGCTGACACAATAAGCAAAACAAAGAACAGAGAAACATAGAACCACAGGGAAACAAGCAACAGTATGAATACACAAGAGATAAAACCACGAGTAACAAGTAACAAATACAAAAGCCAGTAGGGTGAACAATCAGGGAAGTAAGGAAACCGAGGGGAGGGAGGGCTGGAGGGGGCAGGAGACGGAGAGAACGTAGGGATTCTTATTTTATTTATTGTCAAAAGTATGCATAATGTTGTGTTAATTCCACGACAAGAGATATGTAATGTTAATTACCGTTTTTTGGGGGGGGGGGGGGGGGCGAAACCCCGCATATATCGGTATCGGTTGATATCGGTATCGGAAATTAAGAGTTGGACAATATCGGTATATCGGATATCGGTAAAAAAAAAAGCCAATATCGAACATCCCTAGTGTGGAAGGTTGTATGCTTGGGAGAACAGGTAGGTTCTGAGTCGGGATTTAAAGGTGGAGTAATATGTCACACACAATGCCAGCTGTCAATTGTCAATAATGTTACAATTACATAAAATATAAAAAATATAAAAGTATGGAGTTCAGTGGTGGAGAGCCGGCCCAATGGAATGACCACTAAATGATTTGTTTATTCCACACAGTCGTGTGTGTGTGTGGGTTGAGTCTATGCAGTCCCCATTCCTAACGATCACACCTCTCTTCAATAGTGCACCAGTAGTTCACACAGGTTGCGGGATGCTAGCGTTCACAACGATGTCAAATTAAAACCGAGCCTGATCTATTCTGACATTTTACGTGGCTGTAATTATATAGGCCCATGGCTTATCGTTGTCCTGTTTTAATACTATAATTGTCTGTTCCTCCGTTATAGACTCTATACCATTTTGTCCGAGAATTAAAACTATGTTGATTTTTCAATTACCATTTTTTATTTTTTTTTTCAATTACAGTCACTAAATTAGAATATGACGGTTGAACTGACGGTCGTGGGGCGGGCTGACAACCACAGTAATTGGTTGGAGGGTGGGTGGTGGTAGGAAAGGGGGTGGGGGGTTTGGGGGGGCAAAATCAAATCTCATTCAGGGCCCCAAAAAAGCGACTGGGGGGCCAATCCTGATCGTGTCCAAACACAAAGAAATATGTAAAGAATCCAAGCATTCAAAAAATGATCAGTCATGTAATATAAATGACCCTGTATGTTGTCTATCACACGCACAATGAGGATGTGTACAGTATATCTTGTCTCTTAATTTTAACATGCTCACTTTGTCAGATGGCCTAACGTGATGCAGGGGGGATCGTGAGCAGCGAACACGTTCATATTTTAGAGAACGCAATCATCTCCTTGTGAAGCGACACCTTCTTGCTCCCTGGCAGTACTCCACACACACACACACACAGCTGCACACATCTGATGGATGGCTTGATACAGAGATAGTGTGTGTGTGTGTTTATGTGAAGAGTGTGTGTGAGTGTGAGTGTGAATGCCTGTGTGTGTTTATGTGAAGAGTGTGTGTGAGTGTGAGTGTGAATGCCTGTGTGTGTTTATGTGAAAAGTGTGTGTGTGAGTGTGCATGCCTGTGTGCGACTGCGTGCGTGTGTTTGTTTATGTGAAAAGTCAGGACACACTGGAATACTTGGCTGTCATTTTACACACTATCCCGTAGCCTTGGGTGGCTGAATACTTGGCTGTCATTTTACACACAATCCCATAGCCTTGGGTGGCTGAATACTTGGCTGTCATTCTACACACTGTCCCGCTGCCTTGGGTGGCTGAATACTTGGCTGACATTGCTTCACAGCGCGGTGTGTTGTCCCCCAGCTGATTGAGAGCAGGCAATGTTAAAGACGCCCCCCAAATTGGGGCCTGTGTAACCGGCAGTTTAGGGAGCCGAGTGTGGAGCAGACGTTATCTGACAGTTCGTCAGCCACCTGCCTTGCTATAAAAGCGCTACCCGGCTTTCGGATCTGTCTAACGACCTCCAGGAGGACCAGGATCTGTCGAATGTGGGTGGGTGGGTGGGTGGCGTCTGGAATACCTTTAGGTACCCCCTGCTGTGGAGTGACCTAGAAAGCTGAAGAGGAAGTGTCAAGGTCTCCTGTCCTCAGGGTAGGGCTGTGTGCCACGTGCCAAGTTAGGAAGGGGAAGGTCGATAAGTAGCACCGTTTAGGAGAGCCGGGTTTCGTCAAGCTATAGCTGTTATCCCACGAACAACCCTGGCCTTTTTTATTTTTTTTTAGCTACAGCTACTTGAAGTGGTGAGAGGTCGGCATTACTCAGGAAGCCTCATGCCTGCTTTTGTTTTCATAACCTTGGCCTACATTATGATAAAAGAGTGGTTGTCAAGCGAGAACCTGGGGGTGCTTGTAAAGCACGTCGTCCTTTCTTTCTTTCCCAGCATTACATCGCTGTAGCGCCGGCGCCTTCTGTTTCCATAACAATTAATAGATAGATACATAATTTATTATCCTCCTTAGAGGAAATTTGTTTCCACCGCCTGTACACATGCACAAAACACAATTAAGGAACATCAATCCGACACAAAACCATAGCCACGGGGAGCACAATACACAAGAACACAACCCCATTAAATGTTATTACTACAATTTGTCGAGGGCAGTGATGATGGCAGAGGGTACGGAGCTCTTACTGTGTATGTAGCGTGTTTTCTTACAGATCAGAGATCTGCTGTCAGACGGGAGTAGAGTGACGTGTGAGTTCAGGGGGTGGCTGTGGTGAGTAGAGTGAAGCCTGAGTTCAGGGGGTGACTGTGGGGAGTAGAGTGGAGCCTGAGTTCAGGGGGTGGCTGTGGTGAGTAGAGTGAAGCCTGAGTTCAGGGGGTGACTGTGGGGAGTAGAGTGGAGCCTGAGTTCAGGGGGTGGCTGTGGTGAGTAGAGTGGAGCCTGAGTTCAGGGGGTGGCTGTGGGGAGTAGAGTGGAGCCTGAGTTCAGGGGGTGGCTGTGGGGAGTAGAGTGAAGCCTGAGTTCAGGGGGTGGCTGTGGGGAGTAGAGTGGAGCCTGAGTTCAGGGGGTGGCTGTGGGGAGTAGAGTGGAGCGTGAGTTCAGGGGGTGGCTGTGGGGAGTAGAGTGGAGCCTGAGTTCAGGGCGTGGCTGTGGGGAGTAGAGTGGAGCCTGAGTTCAGGGGGTGGCTGTGGGGAGTAGAGTGGAGCGTGAGTTCAGGGGGTGGCTGTGGGGAGTAGAGTGGAGCGTGAGTTCAGGGGGTGGCTGTGGGGAGTAGAGTGAAGCCTGAGTTCAGGGCGTGGCTGTGGGGAGTAGAGTGGAGCCTGAGTTCAGGGGGTGGCTGTGGGGAGTAGAGTGAAGCCTGAGTTCAGGGGGTGGCTGTGGGGAGTAGAGTGGAGCCTGAGTTCAGGGGGTGGCTGTGGGGAGTAGAGTGAAGCCTGAGTTCAGGGGGTGGCTGTGGGGAGTAGAGTGGAGCGTGAGTTCAGGGGGTGGCTGTGGGGAGTAGAGTGAGGCGTGAGTTCAGGGGGTGGCTGTGGGGAGTAGAGTGGAGCGTGAGTTCAGGGGGTGGCTGTGGGGAGTAGAGTGGAGCGTGAGTTCAGGGGGTGGCTGTGGGGAGTAGAGTGGAGCCTGAGTTCAGGGGGTGGCTGTGGGGAGTAGAGTGGAGCCTGAGTTCAGGGGGTGGCTGTGGGGAGTAGAGTGGAGCCTGAGTTCAGGGGGTGGCTGTGGGGAGTAGAGTGAAGCCTGAGTTCAGGGGGTGGCTGTGGGGAGTAGAGTGGAGCCTGAGTTCAGGGGGTGGCTGTGGGGAGTAGAGTGAAGCCTGAGTTCAGGGGGTGGCTGTGGGGAGTAGAGTGAAGTGTGAGTTCAGGGGGTGGCTGTGGTGAGTAGAGTGGAGCCTGAGTTCAGGGGGTGGCTGTGGGGAGTAGAGTGGAGCGTGAGTTCAGGGCGTGGCTGTGGGGAGTAGAGTGGAGCCTGAGTTCAGGGGGTGGCTGTGGGGAGTAGAGTGGAGCCTGAGTTCAGGGGGTGGCTGTGGGGAGTAGAGTGGAGCGTGAGTTCAGGGGGTGGCTGTGGGGAGTAGAGTGAAGCCTGAGTTCAGGGGGTGGCTGTGGGGAGTAGAGTGAAGCGTCATGAGTTCAGGGGGTGGCTGTGTCAGAGTGCTTGGCGGGTGATAGCAGTGTCCTTGAGGGCTGGAAGGTTGAGAGTAGGGAGACCAATGATTTTGGAGGCAGTGTGTGTGTGATTTTGAGGAGTGTGATCCCATTTTCATCTGCATAGTAAGCTATGAAGCGTATGGTGTTTATGATTCAGCATTAGACTAGTCTACATGGCAGAGACCTTTACAATGAATTAGCTGCTACTTTTAATACAACATAATATACAGAATGTGGATGTTTTTGTTCCTCATTCGTGACATTATGGCAAGACAAATATTAAAAAGATATTTCCTATGATTGAAAGGCATAATAGTGTGAAATATTGTGAATATTTTCTCTCACCGAGCGATGGATAATGTATTCTAATAAGAAATAAGAGAAAAGGCTGTTCAGCCCGGGGGGGATATTGTATCGTTGTTACAAGTGGTAATGGCTGGATGATGTACAAAGGCAAATAGGAACATTACAATAAAATAAAGATATCTACTAAAATACATTATAAAATAAAGGGGGGGGGGAAGACAGAAACAGGAGTTTAGGCTCAGCAATGAGCAGATCTATAAGCAGCAGTCAGCACATGTTTATAACTATAAACTGGGTTATGTACAATGTGAGTGAGAGATGCTCAGAGATGCTCTCGTCTTTGATCACAAGTCCAAATCAAGTCTCAATTATCTTGTGGTTGTAATTAGTGTTCCATCAGGCTCTATCAATCTTTATTTTCTGAATATAGAGAGGGTGGCTAAAAGATGTATATAGACTAACATTACTCAGGGTAACGGGAATATATTGCTAACATTATTAGGCATACAATAATAACTGTAATTTTTCAATCGGGGCGACGGTGGCTCAGTAGGTAGATCAATTGTCGGTTAAATTCCTGCTCCTCCCGGGCACAGCGTGTCAAAGTGTCCTTGAGCAAGACACTTAATTCAATTGAATTAAAGCCCTAATTGCTCCCGATGAGCAGGTTGGCTCCTTGCATGGTTGCCTCCGCTATCGGTGTGCGAATGTGTGAGTGAATGGGTCAAATGTGAGCAACAAAATTGTAAAGCGATTTGGTATAAATGCAGTCCATTTATCATTTACCAATAAAGTTAGAGAGTACAACCATATTGTATAATTACACACAACTAATGACAGTTTATAATCTGTAAATTATCCACCTAGCCTCTAACCAGCATAACGGTAACCTAATAAGCCAGCAGTAATGTTACGTAGTCAACAACAAATCTGTAACCTGCCTGTAGCCAACGTTGATAATTAACATGGTCTTCCTCTTGGTTTAACGTTAGCCAGCGGATAGTGGCAGCAGAACGTGGACCTGACCATCTTTGTAGTCATGCCAGGACAAAGCCAGCACTCTACTGTATGTGAATCAATCAATCAATCAATCAGATTTATTTATATAGCACATTTCACATGACGCGTGTCAACCAAAGTGCTGTACAGAGGGTAGATACACATAGATACATATTGACAACAATCACACTCCGTTTTATGGGAGAGCACACAGGCAAACACATGAAACACAGGAAAACAGGGCATGAGTCAGTGAACAGGAAAGGCTAGTAGGTAGAAGTGGGTTTTGAGCCTCGATTTGAAGGCATCTATCGAGGGGGCGAGCCTAATGGAGGTGGGAATGCTGTTCCACAGTTCAGGGGCTACGATAGCAAAGGCACGGCCCCCCCTGAGCTTGAGGTTAGACCTCCGGACTGTCAGGAGCCTCTGATCGGCTGACCTGAGGGACCTGGTGTTGGAATAGGGGGATAGGAGGTCTGAGATGTAGGAACAAGTGTGTCAAGCACACACACACTCACTAATCTTTTCAAAGTATTCAGCAAACGTCAATCTCATCAAGTTAACCTCCGTTAGCTACAGAACGAGTAGCAAGCTAACGTTGGATAGCTGATGCCGAGCTAAACATGCTAAACATGGCCCATAGGCGCTAACCTTTCTAATTGTGTTGGGGGACCCTGATGTAAACAAGACGAAAGTCTTTCTCTGGTCTGCATCCCCTTAACAATTGTGTGTATTGAGCTGTACTGTATTGTACCCATTCTGCAATCTGTTAATAAAGTTTTCAATCAATCAGTTTTCAGGTGCCTGATAAAGTTTGATGTGGTTGATCCAGCGTCCTTTATTTTTATACCGCAAAAACATTGCCTTTAGCAATTATTTAGTTTGGGCCTTGTGTGCAGTTATTACAGCCAAAGGTTATGACAAATGGCACAGTGGCAGCAGGTGTGCTCACATGATTTCAGCACCACTATCCACTGGACAGCTCCCTCCAATTATGGTGTTGCTGCTGTGGCAGTGGGTCGTGTGCACCAGATAGTAATATGGGAGGGAGTGACATTCAGTTGGCCAGGCATTTCCTTAATGTTAATGCGCCAAAAATATTGATAAATAAATAAATAAAGCTTGTTCACAAGTCCCAAATCTCAAGTCTGAGTCGAGTCGGAATTCTTTTGAGGACAGGTCCAAGTCAAGTCTCAGACTCGAGTCCCTGTCTCTGGCTTGAATCGTAGTAACAACACCCTCAAAACCCACCTTTTTACCCTCGCTTTCAACCCATGAACTCCTTCCTCTCTCACCTTTTTATTTCGCTCTACTAAAACTGTATTGTATTGTATTGTTTGTCTTGTTAAAGCGTCTTTGAGCATTTGGAAAAGCGCTATATAAATCCAATGTATTATTATTATTATTACTGTACTGATATATATATACAGTACTGGACAGAGATATGTCAGCAACATAACTACAGCGGTCCCCGCCAAGCCACATAACACCATTAGTCCGGTGACGTTTATAATGCAACTTTCTAACCATAAATACTGATCCCCCACTCCACCAGCCTTGCTCTTAAAGTCCCATTACATGTCCCTCTGCCAGGCTGTGATTACTGTTTGTGTACTGCTCCTGCGGTACTGTAGGTAAATACAGGCCCTAACCTCTGCCGGCTTTCGCCTCCAACCTCATTAGCGGCACAGA
>NC_140175.1:28573879-28591379 GCF_963971535.1 Notolepis coatsorum | reverse complement strand
AGGCACATCTACAGGCTCTAGTGGTAGCAGCTTATCAGACCAGCAATATGTCCTCCTCGCTGGATTTTTGACCGCCGCGTCCTGTTTTGACCGTGCCGCGCCTCTTTTGGGGGGCAGAACAATGCAGGGAATAAACAGGGATTGTTCATGAACTACAACTTTAGGACAAAAACACCACGGATATAAATCACTGGGCGAGGACTATCATCAAAGGCCCAGAAATAATCATTACGTCTTAGTTTTAGGTTACTTGGGGAGATTCAAAAGCGTAATATTAAATGTCCAGACAGGGAAATGAGTATATATCCTCATGTACTATATATACCTGTATGTCATGTATGTCCCTATGCCATAAATGTCATGATGTCATGTATGTTGTGTATGTCATAAATGTTTTCATGAATTGAAAATGGGGGACCCTGATGTAAACAAGACAAACGTCTTTCTCTGGTCTGCATCCCCTTAACAATTGTATGTATCGAGCCGTACACTGTATTGTACCCATTCTGCAATCTGTTAAATAAAGTTTTCATTCATTCATTCATTCATTCATTCATTCATTCATTCATTCATTCATTCATTCATTCATTCATGCTGACTGGAGAAATAAGCCTGAAAACAGATCAAACGTAACTTTTCACAATGGCGCAAATAAATCCAGTGTTGCAAACGAATTGCTTGACTTAACGCGACATGCTAACAAATCAAACCTCTCAAAGACAATGGGCACGCTCTGCATTATATACAGGCCCAATACAATGGCGGGTCGATAGGAACAGTGTCTGTGTGACAAACAGTGTTATTGAGATGTACAGTCAGCATTTTCCCTGCTGAACCCTCAGGGCGAAGCGATGCTCCTGCGAGACAGAGAGCGGTGTGTCGTCTGCGGACGGGAGACAAAAGCCGACGCAGCGTCTCGAGCGCCGGCATCCTCAGGAAACAACCAGACGCCGTTGTTGAATTTGAATTAATTTGTGTCGCGAACAACAAACCTGAGGTCTAATCTCAGGGTGTTTCAGACTAGAAGTGTGTCTGTGTGTGTGTGTGTGTGTGTCTGTGTGTGTGTGTGTCTGTGTGTGTGTCTGTCTGAAAGGGGGGGGGGGGGGCAAGGGGGCTTATGCGGATGGGTGATAAGACTGAAATGAATTCTTTCTCCCCAAAAGCTCTCTCTCTCGCTCGCTCTCTCTCTCTCCACCCCACCCCCCTTTCTGTCTTGTCTCTCTCCCCTTTCTCTCGCCACCCCCCCTTCTGTCTTCTCTCTCTCTCTCTCTCGCTCTCTCTCTTCTCCCCCATCTCATTTTCTATCCACCCCCCCCCCCCCTCTCTCTCTCTCTCTCTCTCTCTCTCTCTCTCTCTGGAGGTGTATTTCCATTCAGATGGATATTAGGCTGAGGGTGAATGACATTTGTGGAGATTAGACATTAATGCACTTCCAGTATAGAGAGAGAGCGGCCAGATATATGACCTGGAAGCTTGGTCTCTGCTGGGATGATCCAGTGGGCTCTGTCTCCTGGAAGAAATGCACTCCTCTGGACTCTGAGGCTGAGGAGAAAATAACCATGGCCTCCAGGAGACCACGCTAGCAAGGAGGTACAGGCGAGACTGAGTGTGTGTGTGTGTGTGTGTGTGTGTGTGTGTGTGTGTGTGTGTGTGTGTGTGTGTGTGTGTGTGTGTGTGTGTGTGTGTGTGTGTGTGTGTGTGTGTGTGTGTGTGTGTGTGTGCATGCGTTTCGTGCATTTGTGTGTGTGAATGCGTGCATGTGCATGTGTGTGTGTGTGTGTGTGTGTGTGTGTGTGTGTGTGTGTGTGTGTGTGCGTGTGTGTATGTGTGCATGTGTGTGTGTGTGTGTGTGTGTGTATGTGTGTGTGTGTGTGTGTGTGTGTGTGTGTGTGTGTGTGTGTGTGTGTGTGTGTGTGTGGTGCAAGTCCTACAAGCTGTGAGAAATAACCCTGTTAATATTGAATCAGACAATATTGAATACTGAATGTTAATTCAGGTTGACAGTTGACATCATTTGACAGTTGACAGGGGGCTGGAAAGTTGATTTAATAAAAGAAAAAAGACTAATATAATCAGATTAATCACTTTATTCAAATTGAACATTTGTGATGTCACAGTATGATGTCATAATAGAACATTCTAGAACATTTGTGATGTCACAGTATGATGTCATAATAGAACATTGTAGAACATTTGTGATGTCACAGTATGATGTCATAATAGAACATTCTAGAACATTTGTGATGTCACAGTATGATGTCATAATAGAACATTCTAGAACATTTGTGATGTCACAGTATGATGTCATAGTAGCACATTCTAGAACATTTGTATGTCCCAGTATGATGTCATAATAGAACAAAAAGCACAGATAACAAATAAATTGTTACAAATATAACAAATAAATTGTTACAAATAAATGTACAACTTGATTGACAAAGGTTGGAGATAAAGGTTTTAAACTCTGTAACAGGTGGGAGAATTTCAAGCTTTAAGGACTGTTGGAGTCCGCTAGGATCTTTTGGCTCCATCTGGAGGAGTTCGGCCGACATCTCGAGGAAGGGGCCCTTTAAGTCCTCCTCGTAGAGCGACCTGCCCTTCAGGCCCAGGATCATGAGCATCCGCAAGGCGTTCCTGATCGCTCCCCTATCCACCACCTCTCCCTTCCTCTCGCAGGCGATCATGTCCAGCAGGGTCTGTCGGAGGTGGTCCCGGATGCAGCCGTATTGCACCACCTGGTCCCGGAAGATGATGAGGCCCATGTTGTAGACGTCATCCATGTTGTTCTGCTGCACATAGATACAGTCCATGTACCAGAGGATATCTCTGATCGTCACCATGGCAGTCTGATGGTCGATCCAGGCTTGATTCAGTGTTTGGAGAAAGTTATTGTTTAGAGAGTTGAGGACATCTTCTCGTACTTTGTTGATGAGGTGCTCGGTGACCACCTCCCGCAGGCCCGTGTAGAGCTTCTCGCCGTGCTTGTGTAGCACCATGGTGCATGCGTTCCTGTACAGCTCCTCGAAGCTCAGCCCGCTGTTGCTTCGAGCCCTCTGGATCTCCTGGATGGCATTCTTGAGAAGGTCCCAGATGTTGTTGACTTGACATACATCCAGACCCAGTGGCATCTTTACACGGCTAAACATGTTTGTGAAATGCAGGTTTCAATCTATGTTGTTTAACAGTTGATATCTTCAGTCCTGTTTCAAAATGCGCAAAATATAGTATTCAAGCTTACAGACAAGTAGCCGGAAACAACAAGTGATATATTCACTTGTCTACTGAGATCTGAGATATAAGAGAATTGTTGAATATATATAGAACACAAATGTTCTAGAATGTTCTATTATGACATCATCCTGTGACATCACAAATGTTCTAGAATGTTCTATTATGACATCATCCTGTGACATCACAAATGTTCTAGAATGTTCTATTATGACATCATACTGTGACATCACAAATGTTCTAGAATGTCTATTATGACATCATAATGTGAAATCACAAATGTTCTAGAATGTTCTATTATGACATCATACTGTGACATCACAAATGTTTCCAACATTTTGGGAAATGTGCTTATATGCCATCTACCCTGGAGTTAGACAAGACGATGCTTACCTTTTTCTTCTCTGTGCATGCAGTAGGAGTAGGAAGACGTTGGGAACTAGGCTAATGGAGGAACCTACTTCCAGTGACTGACGCTAAGCTAGGCTAACGGTGCGCGTCTTCCTACTCCTACTGCATGCACAGTAGGGCTGCAACTAATGACTATTTCTTTTTTGGTAGTCGACTAATCGAAAAACAATTATATAAAAAAATAAAAAATAATAATAATTGCACTACCTATCTTTGTGAAAGTGACTTCTCAGCTCTGGTCCAGCTGAAGACAGAGCAGAGGAACAGATTGGACATTGAGCATGACCTCAGAGTTGCTTTGAGACTTGTCAGGACCAAACAACATCCCCAGTTATCCCATTAGTTCCCCCAAACTTACTGTCGGTCTGTTATGTTAAGCTAAGAAGTCTTCAGCTGGACCAGAGCTGAGAAGCCACTTTCACAAAGATAGGTAGTGCAAAAAAAATTTAAATAAAAAAATTATAATATATATATCTTTTTTTTAATGACTAATCGACGCAACAATTTCTCGTCAACGATTTTTTAAATAATCGACATCGTCGATTATGTCGACTAATCGTTGCAGCCCTAATGCACAGAGAAGAAAAAATGTATGTATCTTCTTGTCTAACTCCAGGGTAGATGGCAAATAAGCAAATTTCCCAACATTTTGGAGTTTTCCTTTAAGATAGGGAGGATGTCGTTGAGGGTTCTCTAAGGTTAAGAATGTGAGAATCTCCTCGACTGGGAGATGGCAGAGTAGCAGAGAGACGATTGTATAAACAGCAAACCTCCCGGGGGAGGAAGTATGAACATGTGAGGCCAGAGCAACATCCGGTTGAGTGGTAGACGTGACGGGAGCAGGGGAACTCAACCAGAGACGCACGATACTGATACTTGTATCAGATATCAGTCTGATATCAGGCTAAAATAGAGTAATGGTATCTGAGAAATGGAGGAAACCAGGAAACGCTTAGTAATCAGAATGGGACAGTGTAAAAGTGGTATGGGTGTGTCCCTAAACTCACCCCCAAAAATAAAACATTCCGCTCCAAAGAGTTACAAGTTCTTCTCACATGATAACTTGTTAATAGGGGATGGCAAGTACGCAGCTTTTAAAAAGCCCTCAAACACAGCGCAGATGTCATCTTGATGATTCTACATGCTCGCTGTGAGTGCATGAGTGTGCGTCTGTGTGTGTGTGCGCGGTGGGCCCAGCCACAGGCGGGGAGCTGCGCTTATTGGATTATATATCTCAGAGTCACACAGAAAGGAGTGCTATTAAGGTCAGGCGCCTGGGGAGAGATGGAGGGGAGAGGAGAGGAGAGAGGGAGTGTAGAGGAGAGAGGGAAGTGGAGAGAGGGAAGTGGAGAGAGGGAAGTGGAGAGGAGAGGAGAGAGGGAAGTGGAGAGGAGAGGAGAGGAGAGAGGGAAGTGGAGAGGAGAGGAGAGAGGGAAGTGGAGAGGAGAGAGGGAAGTGGAGAGGAGAGGAGAGGAGAGAGGGAGTGTAGAGAGGATGGGAGAGGAGAGGAGATAGAGAGGAAAGGAGAGGAGCGAGGGAAGTGTAGGAGAGGAGAGGAGAGGAGAGAGGGAGTGTGGAGAGGAGAGGAGAGAGGGAGTGTGGAGAGGAGAGGAGAGGAGAGGAGAGGAGAGGAGAGGAGAGGAGAGGAGAGGAGAGGAGAGGAGAGGAGAGGAGAGGAGAGGAGAGGAGAGGAGAGGAGAGGAGAGGAGAGGAGAGGAGTGGAGTGGAGTGGAGTGGAGTATAACCAGTGGAGCTATATGCCATGGTATTGAAATGGGACAAATATATTACCCATCACTGACACACTGTTATACATTGAGCTTGATGACCAGGGCGAGCCATATAGGTCAACTACATAGTCTGGAAAACCACAGAGAGGACAAGAGTCCACAGTGAGTGATGCCGGGTGCAACAGTAGGTTGGCGAGTGAGCATTGTAGCAGCACATTGGGCAGGTGTGTACAGGTCAGGTGTGGGGTAGAGAGAGAGAGAGAGAGGGGAGCCAAACACCTGTCAGGTGCTCAAAGGCCCAGTTACCCCACTCACCGGTGAGGTCCCCAATGTTGATCACCCCCTCCCCTCCCATGACGTGACCTTTAAAAACGAGGGCCTGCTTCTTCCCTTCGGAGGAGCTCGCGAGCTAGCCTAGCTGTCTGGCACCTGCAGAAGGTGATTGTGAACTAACAGCCAGCTATAATAGTCAGCCCCGGCCAAACGCCGCTGCCGTACTGTACGATGCTAGTAGAAGGAGCCATACCCCATTCATCATAATAATCATGCCAGGTTGACAAACATCCCTTTAATTCCAAAACCAAGAAAAACACTCATTTCCATATCCGTATCCCTGCGGTTGTTTAAAAGAGGAGATAGAACAAAGTACCTTTCAAGGTTAAGGAGTTTTTCGAGCATGCCTCAAAAAGCCCATCATGAATAAATCCTCACTTGAATATTCTTGGCAGAGCTACATATGTTGTAGCTTGTAGGAGAGGAAAGAAGGAGTAGGGAGAGCGAGAGAGCGAGAGAGAGAGAGAGAGAGAGAGAGAGAGAGAGAGAGAGAGAGAGAGAGAGAGAGAGAGTTAGTTAGTTATGGAGAGTGCATGGGGGTTAAGGGAGGGGGGCGAGAGAGAGCAACACGCTAAAAAAAAACAAGACGTCTGAACTTTTGTAAAACCTGAAAGCTCTCCGTTGCCCAGGGCTGCAGAAATCTCATTACTTTACCCGGCGTCGCCTCGGCGTTTAAGCCCATGTGAAATATCACTGTGTTTTTACATCAAAGTGCTGAGCAATACGGGGGAATGTGGGCTGTTGTTGTTCTGCAAATGAAAATGGTTAGAGCCGAGCAGAGGCTGACATTGAGTCGGCGTCGTGAGTCGGCGTCGTGTGCAATCAGGCTCGTGGGTATGAGCGCCGGGAACCCACTACTGCACTTTGTTTTTGGACAGAGGTTACACTTACAGGTGAGCGGGGTTTGAGACCTCGAGGAGTTGTGCAGTGGTTCCCAAAGTCGGGGTCGCGACCCAAAGGTGGGCCGCGAGCAGCCACGGGTGGGCCGCGAGATGATTTCCAAAAAAAAATTAAAAATCATTTTTTTTTTTTTGTCAGGCCACTGAACTTAGAAGCAGGCCAGGACAGTGTTTCTAGTTGTATTCAAAAATTCTATTCTATTGTATTCTAAAATGTGACTATATGGTTTTATATTAACTTAATAAATAAACAAAAACGAAAAATCTACTTATTTCAACGAACATTTCAAACTAAATAACAGATTATGCACATAAAACGCTGAAAACAACCGAAGCAACAATAGTATTTTAATGAGGCTATTATTATTATCATTATTATTTTGCAACAAGTTAGCCCTCTCATAAATAGCACATATAAATGAATAACTAACTTGAACTAACTTAATAGGATTGAAGTGATATTTGGCTTAAAAAATCAGTCGCCTGGCAAAAAAAAAAAAATTGCATTGGGCCGCGGCTCTCTGACGCCTTATTTTCTGGGTCCTGGCCTGAAAAGTTTGGGAACCCCTGGTGTACAACACAAACGTATTAATCCCCCTACAGTGGGACATTGGTAGACTATACGTACGCGAGAGGAATGTTATGTATTATATGTGTTGTAAAATTCTACGTTCAGAGTAGTTTTGAGATATTGAGCTTAAGCGGTTTTCACATCCCATAGAAGGAAAATAATACGTTTACATTTGTATCGAGTCCCTACTTAAAAGAACATGTTCAAAAATCAAACTCTGCCCATTGTGTGTAAAGACCCGTAGAGCTACATTATACAACTATTTTTTTTGTCAGAGAGAACCTTCTAATTACAATTAGGCGTCAACAGAAATCTGTGTCTTGTATATACACGAGTGGAAATGGTGCCGATGTCTTTTTAATCCGTGGCTAATGTGCCTTTTCATGCCCGTCGGAGAGTTCCTTCTTCATCATCTATTTCGGTCGGCGTTTCCTCCTACAAGATGCCACCGGGTGCCAAATGGCAAGGCGTTCAACTCCATGTCTGCTTCTGTGTTTAGAGCCTTGCCATGCACCACTACTGGCTGAGTCACACACACACCGACAAGGATTACTGCTTGGCACTGACGCATAATGCACTGACATTTGCGCCGCGCGCGCGCACACACACACACACACACACACACACACACACACACACACACACACACACACACACACACACACACACACACACACACACACACACACACACACACACACACACACACACACACACACACACACACACACACACACACACACACACACACACACACACACACACACACACACACACACACACACACACACTATAGCTGGGACTTTAGAGAGAAGACATTGTGTCCTCAATGACATTATGTTCTCATCGCTTCATACGAGACGTCAGGCAATGCTGAGGACTATGCTGTAGCAACTGTAGGGTGTGTGTGTGTGGGGGCGGGTGAAAATTAAAGTGAGAGGGAGGACGATGGAGAGAGAGAGAGAGAGAGAGAGAGAGGAGAGAGAGAGAGAGAGAGAGAGAGAGAGAGAGAGAGAAGAGAGAGAGAGAGAGAGAGAGAGAGAGAGAGAAGAGAGAGATGAAGAGAGGAAGAGAGGAGAGAGAGAGAGAGAGAGAGAGAGAGAGAGAGACAGAGGAGAGAGCGAGTGAGAGAGAGAGCGAGAGAAAGAGAGCGAGAGAAGAGAGGGATGGAGAGAGGAGAGAGAGAGAGCGAGAGAGAGAGAGAGAGAGGGAGAGAGGAGAGAGGGAGAGAGAGAGAGGAGAGAGGGATAGAGGAGAGGGGATAGAGGAGGAGAGGGATAGAGGAGAGAGGCGAGAGAGAGAGAGAGAGAGAGAGAGAGAGAGAGAGAGAGAGAGAGAGAGAGAGAGAGAGAGAGAGAGAGAGAGAGAGAGAGAGAGAGAGAGAGAGAGGAGAGAGAGAGAGAGACAAGCTCATACATGTGTGCATTAAGCGTGGCTGTATGTGGCCAGATCCATACGTAGTTTAATATTTTCTGCATGCGTGCCTCTGTGCTTTTCAGTATCCCAGTATAATGATGTGCCGGCGTTTATGGAGCACAGCATTCACTTGTGCGGTCCAGACACAGAGAGAGAGGGGGGGGTGACCAATCCTTGATGCTCAAAGGTGGGAACAGGGTGGAAAAACGCTACAATGATTTTCCCTTTCAAGAGGGAACCCAGTTCAGCCACGACGATAGACTAAAAGAAGAAACAAACACAGCATGTTAGCCTCTGTTCATCATTCCACTTGGTGCCCACGCCTTCTTCCACTGCAACACATTCCCACAGAATCCACTTTGAAATAACAGACCCAAGTCATATTGGGGGAACAGCCAGAGAGGGAGGTGACGGATCACTGTGTCAAATGAACATGCTAGTGAAGTGGAGTGTGGCCAGCCAGGGACTAGGGACTCGGGACTAGGAACCAGGGACCAAGGGCTAGGGACCAGTGACTAGGTGCCAGGGACCAGTGACTAGGTACCAGGGACTAGGTACCAGGGACTAGGTACCAGGACCAGGTGCCAGGGACAAGGGACTAGGTGCCAGGGACAAGGGACTAGGTGCCAGGGACCAGGTGCCAGGGACAAGGGACTAGGAACCAGGGACAAGGGACTAGGTGCCAGGGACCAGGTGCCAGGGACAAGGGACTAGGTACCAGGTGCCAGGGACAAGGGACTAGGAACCAGGGACAAGGGACTAGGTGCCAGGGACCAGGTGCCAGGGACAAGGGACTAGGTACCAGGGACCAGGTGCCAGGGACTCGGGACTAGGAACCAGGGACAAGGGACTAGGTGCCAGGGACTCGGGACTAGGAACCAGGGACAAGGGACTAGGTGCCAGGGACTCGGGACTAGGAACCAGGGACCAAGGGCTAGGGACCAGGGACTAGGTGCCAGGGACAAAGGGACTAGGTGCCAGGGACCAGGTGCCAGGGACAAGGACTAGGAACCAGGGACCAAGGGCTAGGGACTAGGAACCAGGGACAAAGGGTCTAGAACCAGGTGCCAGGGACTAGGTGCCAGGAACCAGGTGCCAGGGACAAGGGACTAGGTGCCAGGACTAGGTGCCAGGGACCAGGGACTACCTGTATGTTCCAGGGACTAGGTGTCAGGGACAAAGGACATTCATAATGTAGCCTAAAGGGCTTCTGTGATCATCTCACCTTAAGTAAACAAATACTCATAATTGTGACTGATTTATTTCCATCTATTAGTCAAATAAATAAGGAAATCAAATCCAATTTAGCTTATTGACAATAGAAGAAAAGAAGAAAATCTGTGCAGGTGACACAAACAAAACCATCAGCTGTAAGTAGACTCACTGTATTCCGGACACGTGGAGCACTAACTCAACGCCACCGCTTCCATCCAGGCAAACACAAGCCTGGTTGGTAACTCTGTGTCTGGGGAGAAGTGATGCAGTGGGCCGAGTACTTTCAACGGTAAATTGCTGTTAGTTAGTGTTAAAACGGGGAAAAAAATACATGTATTTTGACATCTTAAGAATGTTCGGAACTCCTTACTGACAGTTGATTGTGTTTTGAACCCTCCTGAGACACATTTAGCTGATCCCCACCTTCTAGCATACCAGCCACACAAAAAAAACACCCACCATTTTTCTCTTTTCACATACAATGGGCGGACTCTGCTTAGATCTTTCCAAATCAAATAGTGTGGATGATTCATGTGTGGCCAGGATGGAAAGGGAAGGAAATGAGGATGAATATATTCATATAATGTATACTGTGTGTGTGTGTGCGTGTGTGTGTGTGTATATACACACTATTATAAATCCATATACATAATGTATTTATTCAATAAATCGTTGGAAAAGGAAAAAAGGAAAATCTGTCCAGAATACCATGATGTCCAGAATACAGTGAGTCTACGTTAGTAGAATAGCTACATCATTTAGAATAGTCGAATATTCCACCGGCCATGTCCAGCAGGGACCGGGCTTCATGGAATCTCCCATGGGCTAGTCACTTTTATAAACATTGATGTTTCCATCTCACAGGAGAGGTTTCTCTGATGGCTGGCGGGGGGGTTTGAAGAGCGCTTCCTGGTCTGTCCAGCTCCAGGCAGCGATCGTCTGTGTTTCTTTACGACAGCGGACGTGTTGCCGTGTTGTTGACAGCCACCCCTCTATGAACGCCGCTCGTCTCTGTGCAGTGAATGCGCTCCGTGCATCTGCTCTGACAATGCAGCGGCAGCAGAGACCCGCACAACAGTAACACTGTTCCAGTCTGGGTGGAAACATGCGGTTCCGGGAACCAGTGCTGTGCCAACCAGCTAACAAAGTCTCCACTGTGTGCGTGTGTGTGTGTGCGTGTGTGCGTGCATGCATTGTGTGTGCGTGTGTGTGTGTGTGTGTGTGTGTGTGTGGGGGGGGGGGGGCTCAGAGAACATTTTTGTTGAGCAGTTTTTTGCTTCTCAAGGTTCAGCATAGTCTGGCAACACATAGCTCAACCCCCGCACGCTTGGCCTTCTGCACGCTTGGCTTTCTAATAAATGTTTCTCTTTCTGGGAGGAAATCGGTGCACATAAACAACCCGAACAATGACCTATTTTTTTTTTCTAAAGCCAATGCGTGTGCGAGAGAGAGAGAGAGAGAGAGGAGAGAGAGAGAGAGAGAGAGAGAGAGAGAGAGAGAGAGAGAGAGAGAGAGAGAGAGAGAGAGAGAGAGAGAGAGTTTTCTTTCTAAACCTAGTCTAGTTTTGCAAGCCTCAAACTATGCAGGATTTGAGGTGGACAATAGTTCAAACTGAGAAGGATTCTCTTCGACAGAAACACAAACATAGACGGACAGACGGACAGACAGACAGACAGACAGACGGACGGAGACGGACAGAGACCCTCAGGTGCCCAGTTCCCCGCTCTCTCCCCCGGCACTCTGACGGAGAGCTGTGGGGGGAGTATTGATCGCTGGCTGCCAGACTGACACACAGGCCCAGCCTGACCATTAGTCCTCTGTACTCCCAGCCGTGTTGACAGTAGCCCCGCTAGAGCCATTCCTTCATCACAAAGAACACGAGGAGCCGAGCCAACGCAACACACTTCCCCAACAACAACACACCATTACACAATAATAATAATAATAATGCCTCCCCCCCTCCCCCCCCTCTCTCTCTCTCCTCCCTTTCCTCATCTCCTTATCTCTCTCTTCCCTTCGCCTCGCCCGCCAGGAGGGGACCATCCAGCAGCAAGCTAATTTCCCTTCCCTGCAGTCGTGCCAATCTCATTGAGCCAAAGTAGACATTCAGTGCCTCTCTCTGTCCGCCCTCCCTCCATCTCTTTGTCAATCTCCCACCTAAAATCTCCATAATGCAGCCTGTGCTCTGT
Source organism: Notolepis coatsorum (assembly GCF_963971535.1). Classification (NCBI taxonomy): domain Eukaryota; kingdom Metazoa; phylum Chordata; class Actinopteri; order Aulopiformes; family Paralepididae; genus Notolepis; species Notolepis coatsorum. The sequence goes on along the minus strand of NC_140175.1, from coordinate 28,579,387 downwards.
GTGTGTCTGTGTGTCAGGGTGTGATGAGGTGCTCCGGCCAGGTCCTGGACCAGGCTTGATGAGTAGGTAGCTATGGGAGCTTTCCGCTGCTAATTAGAGCCGAGGCAGACGGGCCACAGCGAGAGGGCAAGGACACACACACGGACACATGGACACACACACACACAAACACGCGCGAAAACACTCAGAAAAGCGTCTAAATATTAACACACATTACAAAATATCTCGGCCCCACAAATGGAGGAGCGAAGAGCTTCCATAAACTTATCCACTGATGGGATAATGGGATTTGTGGGAACATGAGGTCGAGGAGGTTGAACACGGAGCTGTAGTTATAGACTTTGTGGTTCTCGGCGGCCATCGTGTTCCTTCGAAATGGCTACTGCTGAATAAGTTATGATTCTACAGCCGCTGCCTTTAGAACATTAAGCTTCGCACCCCGGCAATGTTAGGAGCTAAGTGCTACGGCGTTCGCAGCCAGAGGGAGCGGCGATGTGGCACCCCGTGATCTATAACTTGGACGACGTATGGCTCGGGTTCAGCCCTGCCACCATGGAACGTGTCACTCTTTGTGTGCCAGGCTGCAGTGCCGAACCTCGTCATCGTTTTCACCTAAAAAGTTGTTTATAAACCGAACCCTTGCCTGCTACCCTAACCTCGTTGGAGGCCTCGCACCCTGCCCTAAAATAGATCATCGATTCTCAAAGTGAAAAGGAGAAAGAAATAATAATAAACTTTATTTGTATAGCACCTTTCATACAAGAATTGCAGCTCAAAGTGCTTCACAGCAGTTCATTTTTATTTTATTTTTTTATTAAAAGAAAAGAGCATCAAAATAGACAAATAGGCTACATGCATAGTAGCATGTTCATGATGCATAGATTACCCATTATCATTATTATTGTTATTATTATTAGTATTATTTAGGGGTGGGAATCACAGAGGCCTCACGATACGATACTTGAGTCACGATATGATAGTATTGCGATACTAAATATATTGCGATATGCTGAGTATTGCGATATTAATATTGCGATATAATGCGATTTATTACCTTTTTTCAACTGCAAAGTAAAACTTTGTCAACATGTCTTATCTAATAAAATAAAGTTCAGTCTGTTCATCTCACTTCAATCATTTTTATTGCAGAACATGGTATTTTCTCAAGCAGACCGAGTGTAAACACTGTAATCTGTGTTGCATGTACCTGACAAACTGAACTGTTTGTATAGAGTCATATTCCAACTTAACTGAATGCACATGTGTGCGGACTACTGTACTATAATTACAGGTATTGAAATGAACAATGCAACTTCCTTATACAAAAAAAATAAAATACAAAAAGAATTTAATAATAAAAAGAAAAATATGAATAATTAAATATCGATACTTGGCATCCCTGTATCGATACAGTATCGCCACGCAAAGTATCGCGATACTACTACGTATCGATTTCCCCCCCCCCCACCCCTAGTATTATTACAAACACCTGCTATCCGCCAACCAAAGCGTCCATACGGTGATGAGATAGAGACTAGGTGTGAATACTTTCTCCCAACACTCTAAACCCAGAGCCCTGGCATTCTCGGCCCCCGCGAGGAGGCACCTGTGGAGAGAGGAATTAATGGAGGCACGGAGGAGGGCATCAGTTTAGCGCCCGCGCCGGGGAGCCTGACAACACCTGGTGGGCCGTCCAACACACAACACAATGAGGAGCCCGGGCCAGCAGCTCTCTCTCCACACTTTATCAGGCGTGTCGAATTATCCACCGCCCCCGTGTAGAACATGGCACTTAACAGCAAAATCTGAATACAGCCCCGGGTTAGATGCAATACCTGTGGTAAGAAGAAGAGGGAGGTGGTGAGAGAATAAGAGATAGACAGAGAGAAAGGAGAGAGAGAGAGAGAGAGAGAGAGAGAGAGAGAGAGAGAGAGAGAGGAGAGAGAGAGAGAGAGAGAGAGATAATGAAGAGGTCTGGTGGGGAGGGAGAGGCAGTGTGAGAGAGCAACAGAAGGTGTGAGCGTGAAGCGGTGAGGGGGATATTGAGCGTTCACAGCGCATGCTGCTATAACTGGCAGTCAGAGGAGGAAGAGGAGGTGAGGAGGAGGAGAAGGCTGGATTAATGGAATCCTTAAATGGGAAGCAGGGGGTGACTGGGTAATACTGGTCTCTCTGCATCACAGAGAGACATGTGCCACTACAGCCATCTATGATACATGCCACTACAGCCTTCTATGATACATGCCACCACATCCATCTATGATACATGCCACTACAGCCCTTTATGATACATGCCACTACAGCCTTCTATGATACATGCCACTACAGCCCTTTATGATACATGCCACTACAGCCTTCTATGATACATGCCACTACAGCCCTTTATGATACATGCCACTACAGCCTCTATGATACATGCCACTACATGCCACTACAACGCCTCTACTTCCTCAGGCGCCTAAGGAAGTTCCAAGTCAGTCAGTCAGAAGATCCTTAAGAACTTCTACTCATGTACAATAGAGAGCATCCTGACTGGCAACATCACCTCCTGGTTTGGGAATAGCACTGCACAGACCGAAGCAGACTACAAAGAGTGACACGTTCAGCCGAACGCACAATTGGAGGGGGGCTCCCCACCCTCCAGAACATTTACAACAAGCGGTGCAGGGGTAAGGCTAAGAGAATCATCAAGGACTCCAGCACCCGAACAACTGCCTCTTTGAACTGCTGCAGTCAGGCAAGCGATACCGGAGTCTCAAGGCGAGCACAGAAAGACTCAGAAGAAGCTCTATCCCCAGGCCATCAGGCTGCTCAATGAACAATAAACACTATACAACAACCATCAAATGCACACAGCACACACATCCACACGCACACACTCACACACTCACTTTAAACAAACAACACACTGCAGCACCCACTCTCCACACTTTAGATCACCTAACCACACTTTATATTATTGATAAAGGATTTGCACTACACTCGTACACCTTACTGTAAATTGTACCTAAATTGTACCTCATCTCATTTCTGCTTTGCACTATAAAGTATTGTATATTAGTACACTGCATAGTATATTGTATATTATTGGTAACTCAGTTACTTCTATTCTGCATCGAACATTGTACATATGTCTATACTGAACACTGTGACCTCTTTTTTACTTCTAATTTACATGCTATACTATTTTATTTCATACTTATCTTGTCTAGCACAGTCTCTGGAGCGTAACAGTAAGAAGCTTTTTTATAAAAGTATTCTGTACTTCTGTATGACAACTATTAAAGAAACTTGAAACAGCCCTTTATGATACATGCCACTACAGCCCTCTATGATACATGCCACTACAGCCCTCTATGATACATGCCACTACAGACCTCTATGATACATGCCACTACAGCCCTCTATGATACATGCCACTACAGCCTTCTATGATACATGCCACTACAGCCCTCTATGATACATGCCACTACAGACCTCTATGATACATGCCACTACAGCCCTCTATGATACATGCCACTACAGCCTTCTATGATACATGCCACTACAGACCTCTATGATACATGCCACTACAGCCCTCTATGATACATGCCACTACAGCCCTCTATGATACATGCCACTACAGCCCTCTATGATACATGCCACTACAGCCTTCTATGATACATGCCACTACAGCCTCTATGATACATGCCACTACAGCCCTCTATGATACATGCCACTACAGACCTCTATGATACATGCCACTACAGCCCTCTATGATACATGCACTACAGCCCTCTATGATACATGCCACTACAGCCCTCTATGATACATGCCACTACAGACCTCTATGATACATGCCACTACAGCCCTCTATGATACATGCACTACAGCCTTCTATGATACATGCCACTACAGCCCTCTATGATACATGCCACTACAGCCTTCTATGATACATGCCACTACAGACCTCTATGATACATGCCACTACAGACCTCTATGATACATGCCACTACAGCACTCTATGATACATGTCACTACAGAACTTTATGATACAAAACTGCTACTACAGCCTTCTATGATACTTGCCACTACAGACCATTATGATACATGCCACTACAGCCTTCTATGATACATGCCACTACAGCCCTCTATGATACATGCCACTACAGCCTTCTATGGTTACATGCCACTACAGCCCTCTATGATACATGCCACTACAGACCTCTATGATACATGCCACTACAGCTTTCTATGATACATGCCACTACAGCCCTCTATGATACATGCCACTACAGCCTTCTATGATACATGCCACTACATCCTTCTATGATACATGCCACTACAGCCTTCTATGATACATGCCACTACAGCCCTCTATGATACATGCCACTACAGACCTCTATGATACATGCCACTACAGACCTCTATGATACATGCCACTACAGACCTCTATGATACATGCCACTACAGCCCTCTATGATACATGCCACTACAGCCTTCTATGATACATGTCACGGGTAATAGGAGAACATGTCATCCATTCACTCTAATTCCATTTTACAGTCCTTTGATAGGAGAAATCAGAGAGCAGTTACTAGCTTTATGGCCTTAGGCTCCATAGTGTGTGTGTGTGTGCGTGTGCGTGTGCGTGTGTGTGTGTGTGTGTGTGTGTGTGTGTGTGTGTGTGTGTGTGTGTGTGTGTGGTGTGTGCGTGTGTGCGTGTGTGTGTGTGTGTGTGTGCGCACACACAGCGTTGTAGTGGGTCCCACAGTAGATGAACTGGAATAAAAGCAATGATGGATTTAATGACTGCAGTACACATTGCTATCAACGTTCCAATAGAATAAAGTGGTTATTTCCACTTCTAACACTCATGCAGATTCGACGTGGTCATTTTGGCCGAAGCATGTAATCAAATTATTATGCGCATGACTGAATCTGTTGAACAGACACATTATCACATGTGATCCGTTGCTACACACCTTTTTCCACGTTTGCCATTTTTAGCGTGTTCTCCTGAACGGTGACGGAACGTGTTCCTGCGAGCTCCTACGTTAAGATCTGTAGCAGAGGTCACTAGAACGGACTCGTGTCCACCTAGAAAACCTCCCCAAACCATTCCCGATGCTCACTGGCTAACACTGCTGTCATCATATTCCAGTGGGACCTCGTGGCCAATACGGGAGAATCGGGACAGGAAGTGAGGGCTGTTCACCTTATGTAACACAATGCGTGCGCTCAGTGTTAAGTGAAAGAAAGGTTGTTTTGAATGCGGCTTATCTTCTTTTGGAATACTACTTTTAATGAGCATGCTGCCTAGACAGTCTTATATTTTGTCTGCCCTCTTTCTCCAAATAGCTTCAAAGGACAGGGCGGGGCTCTGTTTACCAAATCAGACAATAGAGGGAGCAGGAAACACATTGAACCGGAGCGGCGAAAAAGGTTATTTACGGCGCCCAGAGTGCACCGACAAAAGCCAAGCGCGAGGCACAGATTCGGGGCCACAAGCGGCATGATTTACGAGCA
>NC_140175.1:28409563-28573679 GCF_963971535.1 Notolepis coatsorum | reverse complement strand
CCATTAAGAAGATCCACACGCTAGTGAATAGAAGTATGTTTTAAGCCGAGACTTGAAAGAATCGACATACACACACATACACACGCACCTCTACACCAGGATAGGCTGGTGGGTGGCAACAGACCGGCAGAGGGTGACAGGTTGGGGGACTGATGGGACGGAGGGGATGTGGCTGCAGACGGTCCCCCACCCTGCTCATCCTCATCCCCGCCGGCAGCCCCACTTCCGGGTCGTCTCCCCCCCCCCCCTTCCCCCATCCTCATCTCCCCGCAGATGTTAGCGCCGGTCAGGGGAAAGGCACCGCTCCCGCTAATTGGAGAGTCAGACGGCGCATGAATAATGCATGACGACGGCGGCATGCAAATGTTTAGTCTGATCACGTTATGCCCCCAAAGAAAGGCCTATATATAGGCCACGGATCGACCGCGCTATTAAGGGGCGCTCTCGACCCTCTGCAGACGAGGTGAGATTCTGTGCTTTTTCTTTTTTTTTTTTTATCACAAGATGGGGAAAAAAGGTTAAAAGGGATGTTAAGGAGGCTAACTGGGAGTCTCCAGCGAGGTTAATCTCCATTACAAAAGATGATAATTCAACTCCCAGCAGCCCGGACTCCGGAGGGAGTGGAGAACCGCCATTGTAGAACACGGTGAGATAATTGTGTCCACCTCCACCCTGATGAAACGCCAGCTCGCTCTCTCTCTAATTGCATGTAGGCTACGGGGCAGAAAGCGTGATAAGAGGACGGACGAGCGTCGTCTGAGAGAGAGAGAGGCGTGAGCTGAACTAACACGTCTGGTCATTTGCACGCCACAGACAGACACACACACACACGCATGTAAACACGGAAAGGTCACGCCTGTGAATAGAGAAGAAAAAGAGCAGCGAACGGCGAACTTGAAGTGAACTAAAAGAAAGAACTACTGTGAGAAAGAGAGAGAGACTACTGTGAGAAAGAGAGAGAGACTACTGTGAGAAAGAGAGAGACTACTGTGAGAAAGAGAGAGAGACTACTCTGAGAAAGAGAGAGAGACTACTGTGAGAAAGAGAGAGACTACTGTGAGAAAGAGAGAGACTACTGTGATAAAGAGAGAGAGACTACTGTGAGAAAGAGAGAGACTACTGTGATAAAGAGAGAGAGACTACTGTGAGAAAGAGAGAGACTACTGTGATAAGAGAGAGAGACTACTGTGTGAAAGAGAGAGACTACTGTGATAAAGAGAGAGAGACTACTGTGATAAAGAGAGAGAGACTACTGTGAGAAAGAGAGAGAGACTACTGTGAGAAAGAGAGAGAGACTACTGTGAGAACGAGAGAGAGACTACTGTGAGAAAGAGAGAGAGACTACTGTGAGAAAGAGAGAGAGACTACTGTGAGAAAGAGAGAGAGACTACTGTGAGAAAGAGAGAGACTACTGTGAGAAAGAGAGAGAGACTACTGTGAAAGAGAGAGAGACTACTGTGAAAGAGAGAGAGACTACTGTGAGAAAGAGAGAGAGACTACTGTGAGAAAGAGAGAGAGACTACTGTGAGAAAGAGAGAGAGACTACTGTGAGAAAGAGAGAGAGACTACAGTGAGAAAGAGAGAGAGACTACTGTGAGAAAGAGAGAGAGACTACAGTGAGAAAGAGAGAGAGACTACTGTGAGAAAGAGAGAGAGACTACAGTGAGAAAGAGAGAGAGACTACTGTGAGAAAGAGAGATAGACTACTGTGAGAAAGAGAGAGAGACTACTGTGAGAAATAGAGAGAGACTACTGTGAGAAAGAGAGAGAGAGACTACTGTGAGAAAGAGAGAGAGACTACTGTGAGAAAGAGAGAGAGACTACTGTGAGAAATAGAGAGAGACTACTGTGAGAGAGAGAGAGAGACTACTGTGAGAAATAGAGAGAGAGACTACTGTGAGAAAGAGAGAGAGAGACTACTGTGAGAAATAGAGAGAGACTACTGTGAGAAAGAGAGAGAGACTACTGTGAGAAATAGAGAGAGACTACTGTGAGAAAGAGAGAGAGACTACTGTGAGAAAGAGAGAGAGACTACTGTGAGAAAGAGAGAGAGACTACTCTGAGAAAGAGAGAGACTACTGTGAGAAAGAGAGAGAGACTACTGTGAGAAAGAGAGAGAGACTACTGTGAGAAAGAGAGAGAGACTACTGTGAGAAAGAGAGAGAGACTACTGTGAGAAAGAGAGAGAGACTACTCTGAGAAAGAGAGAGAGACTACTCTGAGAAAGAGAGAGAGACTACTGTGAGAAAGAGAGAGAGACTACTGTGAGAAAGAGAGAGAGACTACTGTGAGAAAGAGAGAGAGACTACTGTGAGAAAGAGAGAGAGACTACTGTGAGAAAGAGAGAGACTACTGTGAGAAAGAGAGAGAGACTACTGTGAGAAAGAGAGAGAGACTACTGTGAGAAAGAGAGAGAGACTACTGTGTGAAAGAGGGAGAGAGAAAGAAAGAAAGAAAGAGAGAGAGAGATAATAGAGAGAGAGAGAAAGAAAGACAGAGAAAGACAGAGAGAGATGAGAGGGCTATCTCTTGCAGTCTCTGAAGCCCAGTCTCTGAAGGTCCACTCATCAGACTCTACCACACAGCATCAGACTCTAACACACAGCATCAGACTCGACCACATGGGCCTCCTCTACCACACAGCATCAGACTCTACCACATGGGCCTCCTCTACCACACAGCATCAGACTCTACCACATGGGCCTCCTCTACCACACAGCATCAGACTCTAACACACAGCATCAGACTCTACCACATGGGCCTCCTCTACCACACAGCATCAGACTCTACCACATGGGCCTCCTCTACCACACAGCATCAGACTCTAACACACAGCATCAGATTCTACCACATGGGCCTCCTCTACCACACAGCATCAGACTCTACCACACAGCATCAGACTCTACCACACAGCACCAGACTCTACCACACAGCACCAGACTCTACCACACAGCATCAGACTCTACCACATGGGCCTCCTCTACCACACAGCATCAGACTCTACCACATGGGCCTCCTCTACCACACAGCATCAGACTCTAACACACAGCATCAGACTCTACCACATGGGCCTCCTCTACCACACAGCATCAGACTCTAACACACAGCATCAGACTCTACCACATGGGCCTCCTCTACCACACAGCATCAGACTCTACCACATGGGCCTCCTCTACCACACAGCATCAGACTCTAACACACAGCATCAGATTCTACCACATGGGCCTCCTCTACCACACAGCATCAGACTCTACCACACAGCATCAGACTCTACCACACAGCACCAGACTCTACCACACAGCATCAGACTCTAACACACGGTCCTCCTCTACCACACAGCATCAGACTCTACCACATGGGCCTCCACTACCACACAGCACCAGACTCTACCACACAGCATCAGACTCTAACACACGGTCCTCCTCTACCACACAGCATCAGACTCTAACACACGGTCCTCCTCTACCACACAGCATCAGACTCTAACACACGGTCCTCCACTACCACACAGCATCAGACTCTACCACACAGCATCAGACTCTAACACACGGTCCTCCTCTACCACACAGCATCAGACTCTAACACACGGTCCTCCACTACCACACAGCATCAGACTCTACCACACAGCATCAGACTCTAACACACGGTCCTCCTCTACCACACAGCATCAGACTCTAACACACGGTCCTCCTCTACCACACAGCATCAGACTCTAACACACGGTCCTCCTCTACCACACAGCATCAGACTCTAACACACGGTCCTCCTCTACCACACAGCATCAGACTCTAACACACGGTCCTCCTCTACCACACAGCATCAGACTCTAACACACGGTCCTCCTCTACCACACAGCATCAGACTCTAACACACGGTCCTCCTCTACCACACAGCATCAGACTCTAACACACGGTCCTCCTCTACCACACAGCATCAGACTCTAACACACGGTCCTCCTCTACCACACAGCATCAGACTCTAACACACAGCATCAGATTCTACCACATGGGCCTCCTCTACCACACAGCATCAGACTCTAACACATGGGCCTCCTCTACCACACAGCATCAGACTCTAACACACGGCATCAGACTCTACCACATGGGCCTCCTCTACCACACAGCATCAGACTCTAACACACGGCATCAGACTCTACCACACGGCATCAGACTCTACCACACGGCATCAGACTCTACCACACGGCATCAGACTCTACCACACGGCACCAGACTCTAATGCCCCTTTTCCACTGCATGGTACCTACTCGACTCTACTCTACTCAGCCTTTTCGGTTTTCCATTGCCAAAATTTGCGGATGGTACCTGGTACCCGGTACTTTTTTAGTACCGGCTTTCTCGAGGTTCCAAGCGGGTAGAAGTGGTACCAAAAAAGTGACGTGAAACACTGCAGACCACTGATTGGTCAGAAGAGAGAAGCGCCACACGTTGGAGCGTCTGCACAAAAACAGAAACCCGCCATCTTTAATGCTCACGTAGGATTCATTATTTGTTTGCAGCAGGAACAAGTGTAATAAACAAAAAAGGATACATTCACTGTGTATTCTGCCTCATTTATTGATGAAACAAAACCAACATCAACACAATTTACCACCGAGCGGAGAGTTTACTCTCACAAAAAGATCGCTGATTTGTAGCTTATGTGATTGCGTTTTACCGTTAGCATTGCGGCTAGCGTACATAGCGTGCACAGATCAATATAACTCGCTATTGATTGTTTGTACTAGTAACGTTAATGCTAGTAGAATAGACACAACGTGAGGTAATCATCATCATCTATTTTAAACCGGTTATTACCTAATGCTAACGTTAGTAGAATAGACACGAGAGTAACGTTAACGCTAGTAGAATAGACACGAGAGGTAACGTTAATGCTAGTAGAATAGACACGAGAGGTACCGTTAACGTTAGCAGAATAGACACACCGAGAGTCTGGTTAATGTTGTTATTGATTGATTGATTGATTGATTGATTGATTGATTGATTGATTGATTGATTGATTGATTGAAAACTGTGTTTACTCTGGCTTGCTCCAAACCCTCACGGACATAGCTATGCTCACGGAGCTCTCATGCTGTACACCAGCGGCCCCGCCTCCCCACACAGAGACAAACGGAGTACTACCTGCAGTGGAAAAGGAACGAAGTACCAGGTACCTAAAGCGAGTAGAGTAGGGTAGAGTCGGTACCACACAGCATCAGACTCTAACACATGGGCCTCCTCTAGTTATCCACCAGGGGGACTCGTGTATATATATATATATATATTATATATATTCTCCAGACAGACTAACTTGTGCTTCATGATCAAACTCTGTGGTTGAATCAGCAAACGTTGTTATCCCTGTGACAGTTTGGTCGTACTGAGAAACAGGACATACATTACAAGATGTTGGTGTCTTGGAGTACTGAGCCATAATGAGCCAAGTGTCCTCTTCACAAGAACACCCGCAGACTCTTACACTGCCGTCATTTTGGGACTGGGATCTGAATGAGATGTCCTTTAGAAGAAGGAATCAATATGTTTTAACACCACTACAAGTGAGGGCACTGGAGAGAGTGAAAGAGAGAGAGGGGGGGGGGGGGGGAGAGTGTGTGTGTGTGTGTGTGTGTGTGTGTGTGTGTGTGTGTGTGTGTTGCACATTTGTGTATTTGCTTATGTAAAAGAAAAAAGGTAATTGGTGCATTTATACAGCGCTTTTATCCAAAGCACTTTACAATTTCTTCCTCACATTATACCCATTCACTCACACATTCACACACAAACGGCAGAGGCAACCATGCAAGGTGCCAACCTGCTCATCGGAGCAGTTAGGGGTTAAGTGTCTTGCTCAAGGACACTTCGAACAGCTGCCCGGGCGGAGCGGGAATCGAACCGGGAACCTCCGGATTACCAGACGACTGCTCTACCTCCCAAGCCTTGTGTGTGAGTGTGTGTATGTGTGAGTGTGTGCATGTGAGAGTGTGCAGCAGTGAGCATATTGCTGCCCAGGGGAAGGAGAGATGAGAAGAGAGAGCGAGAGCGAGAGCGAGAGAGAGAGAGAGAGAGAGAGAGAGAGAGAGAGAGAGAGAGAGGGAGAGAAAGAGAGATTGCCAGCCAGCAGAATACAAAAGCGAGTAAAATGCATTCAATATTATTACCTCGATTCTATCTGACCCGATTCTCCTATTTCCACTGACCTTAAATGTTATTACTCCCCTCTGTGGGGCAGTAATAATTCATAACGCTTTCTCGGAGCGTGGCGAAAATAACACGCAATAGTTCCATTTTTGTCTGTGATGGGTTTGTTTTGGAGTAGAAAGCCTTCACTCTCGCGTGACCGACTCTTTTGAATGGCATCGCTGAGCATTGTCCAAAGGAGTCGATGGGTTTTCGTGACAGACCGATAACAGAAATCTGCGTCGACGTTTGCTTGACTGATCTCATCACACTCCACAGTAGTTCACATCCTGTTATATGATGGAGCAGCACTTAACAGGTAGAATAGGTAATTCCGTCAAACAGCGACCTCTAGGCAAAAGAGCCCCCCGCTTGGTACTGCGCTTTGTTTACTCTGTTTCGGCCTGACGTGTGGGTTGGAGTTTAGTAACTTATTATTCCGTGAATTTCTCCAGACCTCTCTTGGCAGAGGCCTGAGGTGTGGCCAGCAGTATAGCAAGCCCTCCCTATAATATAACCACTGAAATCCAATCCACACATCAGACAAAAACAGAAACGCTAAACAAAGCATACAGTACCATGTTGTCATCTTTTGCCTAGAGCAGCGGTTCTCAAACTACACGCATTGGCAAGTAAAAAATAAAAATTGAAATTCTGGCAACATATCTTGGCAAAATATGCCTTGTTTTATAAATGTGTATTGATAACATAGTGCTGTAATAAAATGTTCTAATAAATATATGCATAATCAAGTTCAACAACGTGTGCTTTTATTTTGATATTCCTTTATTCCACGTTGAAATTATGCGATACATTCGGGGGTCGTGGTATAAAAAGGGTTGAGAACCCCTGGCCTAGAGGCTGCTGTTTGACAACATTACAGATTCTACCTTTAGGACAATGCACTCAATCAAAGTATATTTTACTCTATAACAGTGACACATCTAACATCCGCTCAATGTGTATTTGGGTCCAAATATTAAAATGTACTCCTAGAGTCAAATATAGACTGAAGCATTTCTACTCAAGTGCTGTACAATTTCGAGGTACTTGTACTTGAGTATTTTCATTTTAGGGAACTCCCTGCCAAGAGGATGGAATCAGAGCAGCATAACAGTTACTGGACCATGTACCACTTTAACCTTTAGAGGTCAATGGCTCGAGGATTGAACGCTACCAAGCACTGGAATACACACACATCATGTAGAACGTGTACTTGTACAGTATAGCCTACATTCAAATACTTCTCAATTTTTACTTAAGTCGAATTTTGAATGGAAGACTAAAAATGTTCGAAACAACTGATGTCTCAAATCATCTCACTTGTTTCAGGATCATGACCTGTTTTTTTTTTTTTTTTTTTTTTTAAATCCTTGAAATCAGCAGAACTGAACCAAAACTAAAAGTGAAATGATCTCACCAACAATAAAAGGTTAAATTAACCTACTTTTACTTTTGCGGTGCTCAAACAATACAAAATCAAATACACGTATATCAAATTCAACAAGGTCTTTTGTTTGATTGCAAAAACTGTGATTTTATATGTCTGCACTTTATGTGCTCATGTTATGTATATTCTATTCTACTATTTTATTGCACTGCACTATTGCACTATTTTACTCTGTATATTCTATTATATCTTACTCTTTTTATTATTGACTATTGATAAAACTGAATCCAACCATAAACAAGGTGGCCTTTTCCTAATGTGAAAACCTGTGATTTTATGTCTGTACTTTATGTGCTAATTTCTTTCTGTTGTGAAGCACTTTGAGCTGCAATTTTTGTATGAAAGGTGCTATACAAATAACGTTTATTATTATCATTATTATTATTATTATTGCACGCTCGCTCCTGGAGCGAATAAGAACATATCTACACACAGTGTTTCAGAACAACAGGCCAGGCAGGCGGTACGGAAGCCCAGAGAGAGGAGTCTGTTTGAAGTGTCTCTAGTTTTAAGCCCAGCCGCCTGCAGGCTGGTTGATACCCTGATGAATGTGTGGAGGAAGCCCTGGGAGAATCCACCAACTCCAGACTCCACTGGATCAATGGGCAGGTAATTTATGACTCCACACTAGGAGTGGGGGGAGAACTGAATCAATCTTTTCCCCCCGTGACTTCCCCCACAGAAGCTCTTCCTCATCGCAGTGATTTAGATTCCCTTTTAGATACAGGCACCCCTCGTCTTCTTGGCGAGCGGGAAAACACACAGAAACATTCATACGCAAATAAGTCTATGTTTTTCCATGCCTCAAGAGGACCCGATAGTGCCCAAAGGCACTGAGCCACAAAGTCTAAACATCGTTAAATGAGCTATGGCAGAATCATGGTGCTAGCAGGAGTTTATGAATATGAATAGATTCAAGTGTTTTGACACAGAGGACGATACGCTCAGCACTTCCTTTAGCACATTAAGCTAATCAGACACCATTTTTTCCCCCCACAGAGACTGATGAAGGAACATGGCCCCGAACCAAAACAAAACATCAACGCTAAATTTACTCAGTCAGAATTGTAGAAATTGAAACCTTAACAAGATGACATAATGATCCTCTCTCACTCTCACTCTCAGATCCAGAGTTATGAGATTTCTAATTATTCACGAGTCTAAAAAGTGATCAACATGTCTGGGGTGAGGAGGTAGAGTGGTCGTCTGGTAATCGGAAGGTTCTCGGTTCGACTCCCACACCTCCCGGGAGAGTCGAAGTGTCCTTGAGCAAGAGCAGTGTGTGAGTAAATGGGTGAATGTGAGGAAGAAAATTGTAAATCATGTTGGATAAAAGCTCAATATAAATGCACCATTTACCATTGAAATCTGTTCCATTCTACTTCTACCGAGGAGCGCAAGACACAAACACAAAAACGCAGCTTAGCTTGTTGAAATATGATTGTGTTTGTATTAATAATTGAGGGGATAAAAAAACACATTCAAAAGTTAGTTTTATGATAAATATATTACAATTGGAATTAATCATAATATGTTTTGATAGTTGATCGCTTTGCCGACGGGAGAACTTGCGTAACCGGTACATCACGGGAAGCCACACTGAGTGAGGTCGCTTCGGGGAGGGAAAAACTTCGAAAAAGAGCACGTACAGTAGAGATCTGTGTTTTAGTGAGGCGGGTCGTGTTTTGCGGCCAGAGATGATGAACTTTAAAACAGCAAGTGGAGAGGAGAGCCATCAGCTTCACTGACTGTAAGTCCCCTTCTCATGTCCCCCTAACCAACCCTGAAGTGAGTGAGACAGATTTATTGTTGTGTTATCTGTATTCATTTCTGGACAGCGCAGCAGCTTGTGAGTCCGTTCCTCTCAACGTTACATTCCATACCGGTCATGAGTAGAATGTGGCCCTCTTTATCGGGCTACAACTTTCACTTTTGTTTAGTCAAGATTAAACGTACGGTGTTGATCAGCAACGTGTAGCCCATGTTCTCTGCGACGATGACACAGACATGTTGGACGATGCAATGGTCTTCTTCTTCTTGTCGTGTCCACAAGACAGTCAATTACAAGGCTTGGCTAGATGTGGTTCAACCACACAGCTGAACACATTGCTGTCCCTTCTCATTGAACTCTGCCAAGTCCGATGCTGTGCAGGGCTGTTCTAGCAGGGGGGCATATCAGGAGGTGCTGCATGGTCTGTGTTTCAGTGCCACAATCACACACAACGTCCCCATCATTTTAAGTATCCCCATTTGGTGAGAGTGGCTTTTGAACGTCCAACACCAGATCTTATTCTGTTTAGGCATTTCCACACTGCATAATAATCCGCAAATGGAAAACGGCATACAGGAAGGAGGTCGACAACTTGGCTCAATGGTGCCGACTGACCGACCTCTCTCTTGACGTTGACCAGACCAAGGAGCTGGTCGTGGACTACAGGAGAGAGGGAGAAAGGCTGGACCCCGTCAACATCAAGTGAGGAAGGCACAACAACACATCTTTCCCCTCCAGGCGGCACTCGGCACGGGGCCCCAGATTCTACGGACCTTCTACAGAGGCACCTCCGAGAGCATCCTGACAGCCTAGACAGAACATCAGTGGAGGTGAGCCCCAACCACAAACTGTTTCAGCTGATGCTGTCCACAGCCTCAAGGCCCAGACCAGCAGGCAGTCGTCTCCCCCCCCCCCCCCCTCACCAAGCAGTCAGACCCATGAACAAATAATAACCCTAACGCCTGGCTACCTGCCTGTGTGCTGTGGTATTGTAATCTAGTGCTGTTTTATCGCTCTCTCTGCTGCTGATTTGCACACACTATACCCATGCAGTGATTGTTATGTTATAGTCCAGACTAGAGCTATTAAACTGATATTATTGTATTGTAAATTAGTGCTATTTTTAATGCTTTTTTTCTACTTTATTGACACGATGCTGCTGCTAGGCCCATGACACAGGAACAAAAGGAATGTCACTCCTCTGTGCTGTAACAGTGTATGAAGATGTGACAATTATTTTACAACAATCAACATATTTTTATAGAGTTAATTATATTAATTGTTTACAGTTTTTTCCCTCGTATTTTTATATTAAGTCTCAAATTTGATTGCCTATATTTATGTCTTTCGACCATTAACCCTGCCCCTATCTGTACCTCCCCTCCCCCATGCCGTTATAATGCCCAAATGTCCCCCAAGGGGACGAATAAAGGAATATCTCATCTCATCTTAATCAAATCTGAAATGCAATGTGTGTTGGAACGGTGCCATGTTCGCTAGGTGGGCTGGTTGGGGGGGCAGAGAGGGGAGCACGGCTCCGCTGATGCCACGAGATGATCTCATAGGTGACTAATGCTATTAACATGGAGAACAGCCTGTTAATTACCAGCCAGGCTCTGGGGCCTCGGGATAGGCCCGCTTTAATCATCGTCCACACAGCCTGAGTAAACAATCGTTCAATCACCACACAGCTATGCCACAAAAGCCACAGTACACATTACAGCGAATGGGCAATTTTCTGATTAGACGATAGGACGGATCACTATTGCTGTGAGACAGGATGAGCACAGGAGAGCATGGGCTTTTCAGGAGAGAGGGGGCCTGTTGTGGTTTCCCTGGTGATATCCCAGCCAGTAAATGTGCTGCACAATGTGGTTACGTGTGGAGATTTCTAGATCAAATATACATCTACACTGACTCATGACATTCAGAAAGCCAAGAGAGCAATTACGCAGTCTGTGAATGGGCCATTTAGACAGAACAAATTAGTCAGAATCGATGTGGCCTATGTCATTACAAATTAATAATAGCTAGCTCCTCATTTCAGAGCTGGTTTGACCCAATAATTATGGCCTCGGGTTGAAGGAAGGGCCAGATTTATTTTATTTGGGTGGTTTCCTTTAACTGCAATGTGGCAACAGCCCTGCCTAAATGAAGCAACTTCACTTAGTAGTACACACTACGCCAAGGAAGCTTAAGGTCATATGTCCATCATATATGTCCCGTTGCGTTGTATTGCTGGGCCTAAAACATTATTCTCCTTTTTGTTTTTACAAACGTGCCTCGTATCGCCTTCCTTCGCTGGATTTGACGACATTATGCAGGGGAGCGTATTTCCTGTTTACGCTGCCCTACAAATCACATCGGAAGGCTTGTTGGCGCTGTCCCTCAGAATGAATGACTGCTGAGATAAAAGCATTGTCATAGGACTGTGTGAGAAAGAGAGCATGTGTGTGTGCATGTGTGTGTGTGTGTGCGTGTGCGTGTGTGTGTGTGTTTGTGTAGGTGTGTGTGTGTGTGTGTGTGTGTGCGCGTGTGTGTGTGTGTGTGTGTGTGTCATGTGTGTGTGTGTGTGTGCCTGTGTGCGTGTGCATGCATGCAAGTACGCAGAGACGCGGGGGAAGATGTGGAGGTGCCATATGGGGTTCTGTGTACATCATTAAGCGCCTCTCGTCACCCGGCGGCAGGTCGTTACCCGCTCACGGCATTACTCTTACTTTATCAGAGGGAGAACGAGTCGTACATTATCCACACCTGTCCCCGGTGATCCCTCTCCGCACACTTCTCCCGCTCAAATTGAATTAACTTCCCAGATATCTGTTGCACGGCAGTCTCTCTCCCCTCGATCAGAGGTACCCGGGTATATAGTGGATACTGGAGCAACAGTCTGGCGTACCGCAGAGCAGATAGCCTCATCCCTTATCTCGGAGGAGTAAGACAGCCGGAGAGCGAGAGCGCGAGAGGAGAAAGAGGAGAAGAGATAAATAGAGAGAGCTTTGTCAGGTGGATATAACATCGGAGAAGAGCAAGGCAGGATCAAACGTCCAGGTTCTGCCAGTAATCCACCATAAGAGGAGTGTGGGGGGGGGGGGGCGGGGGGGGGGGGGGGGCGGGTGTAGCATCAGAGGTGGTTATTGCCTGGCTGGCTGGTTGCTGCGCCACAGAAACAGCCACTGTTTATGTGGCAGGCGAGGCATGGTGACGCCAGGCCCTCCACGGCTCCTTGTAGACAGTCTGGCACACACCACACACACACACACACACACACACACACACACACACACACACACACACACACACCCACCCACATACACACAGGAGGAGAACCTTGAGAAAGGCCCAAGCCCCCAAGCCTCAAGTATGGAGTGCGCGTGTGTGTGTGTGACTGTGTGTGTGATTGTGTGTGTGTGTGTGTGTGTGTGTGTGTGTGTGTGTGTGTGTGTGTGTGTGTGTGTGTGTGTGTGTGTGTGTGTGTGTGTGTGTGTGTGTGTGTGTGTGTTATCTGCTCCTGTGTGGCTACTTATCCCTTTACCACAAAACATTCAGCCTGTTCTATAATTGGAAGCTTTAACCCGCATCAAGTGTGTCAAATCAAACAACCTACTGGCGGTGCACTGTGTGGTCAGGAAATGGGTGTGCTTGTTTTTCACCCCAGACACGAGCCCATGGGAGCATTATGTACCACGTTTTCACACATTCCAACAGGCCCGTCAAGACTTACATCATAGCGATGCGCTTCATGTGTAACAGGATGAAAACCAAACGACATGGTAGCAGGAATATCTTTTAGCTGGAATGAATGTTTTCCAGCGGTTGACCCGATCGAATCACTTACATGCAGTGAGAGAGTAACATGGCTGAGAGACTGTGACACATCAGAGAATGAGTTTATACACACGTTAATATTCAGGAGACTAGCTAATATCCCAGTTAAAGGGGAACTACGCCCAATTTCAGAATCGTATCATTCCTATGGTCTAAGACAGTACAACAATATATAATATATATATAATTAGCAACTCTCTCCCTAATCCAAAAACTAGAGTGCTAAACGTATGATGTCTGAAGCTTCTCCATAGACTATGCATTTGGAAAGATTTTATAGGTGACACTGAGAGCACCCAGGGGGGATGTTCTGAGTTCATAGGTACATTTCCTGTTTCAGAACGGAGACCACTACTATCAAATAAAGCTAATTTGGATGTCCCGTGACTAAGACGGGGAGGACGTGACCCTCTCTGCGCCGCCCCTGTGCCTCAAATAGATCCGCTATCAACTCTATCTTTAATCTTTCAAAATGTTCAGTTGCTATCGCTATTAGCTCTATCTTTAATTTTTCAAAATGTACAGTTGCTATTGCATGCACTCATCTGTGTTCCACTACACACATGAGTGCATGCTTACCAACTGTCCGTCTGCAACACTACTATCACCAACATCTAAGAAGGGAGATCCCCCCTTGAACGGCCCTTCTAAGGTTTCTCTCCTCCACACTGCCTGTGGAGCTTTTTTCCCTATTGTTAGGTTTTAGTGAGTTTTTCCTTACCTTCGCGTGGGGTATGTCTGGGAGTGCTTGCATTCTTTCATTTATTTGCATTCATCTAAAAAATGTTTGGACCCTATGGTGTTCTTGTTCTGTTCTTGACTTATTGTTATGTTGTCTTCTTGACCTGTTTAAAGAAGACCTGTACGGCCCATGGGGACATTAACGTGTGTTGTCGGGCCCTATAAATAAATTTGATTTGATTTTGATTTGATTTGGATATAAAAAAGAAAACAAACATTATGTGGGTCCACAAAATCACTCTCCTATTCATTGTCTATGGAGCAGCTCCAGACATTATACTTGATGACATGACACGTTTCATTCTTGCTTCTCTGGTTTCTGACTTTGGGAGAGAGTTACTCTTGTTCACAAATATTGATTGAAATGTCTTAGGCCATGGGAATAACACATTCGAATTTTTTATTCGAGTTCCCCTTTAACTCTTTGGTGGCCATACTCGAGTATAGTCGGGTTATCTCGCCAACCGTTGAGCGCCAAAACCAGAGTATACACAGGTTTTGATCCTTTGATATGTTCCTTTGATCCCTGTTCTATATGGTCAGCCGGAGCCATCTAGGTCTCCCTGGCTCATCTGCCTACGTTGGAATTGCAATGACGATCGAATCTCACCAGGGGGCAGTATCGCCTACCTTTTGAACTGGAATAGCTTGTTGTGGATACACCTTTTCTTTTTCTTTTTCTGCAAGGGCTCCTCCTCCTCGGAGACAGAGCGACACAGCGATCGCCTCGAGATTTTTTTTGCCTGAAGCCTATTTCCCATATACACAAGTATAGACATATACACGGGTAATCGCGATGGCAATGCGATCACTGGGAATTATTCTTTTTGGAATACCTTCTGGCTAAGGTAAGGTATATTCTATGTCTATTTTACTGAACCTGAAACATGTTTTTGTAACGATCACAGTGTTGTGTTTTACCGGACGTAAAACATGCTCGATAAACACGATCGCAGTTTCTAGTGTGTGAAGGCACATATGTACGTGGTATATACCTTTGATTTGGTAGTATTTGGGGTTTCAGGCGATCAACCAGAACGATTTGGGCTTATTGCATATAACGAGTCATATCTATGGAAAAAGACTGAATTATTTTGGAAATGGGCGATGTTTAGCGTGTAATAAACTACAAACTACAGTGTGTAGAAATGAACTGATTAGTCAGTAATGGACTATGAACAATGCCTGTCAAATGAGCCATACTATTGTCTCCATAGCTATAATACAGAACACACGATGGGTCTGCAAACATCGCTAAAATGGTCAATAACGCTGGCGCCAGGCGGTACAGATGGGGGAAAGTGGGTGGCCACCAAAGAGTTAAGGTCTGAGACGGTTATGAGTCATGCATTTTCATACGCCAGTCACCAACACAGAATATATTGCAAACATTACCATGGAAACGGAACTCACTCAGACCACAGAACTCTAAGGAGCAGATGAGGATAAGGTGTTTATTTGCCTCTGCATCCCAGATAACACCATTCGAGGTATATTATGAGCTTATTCCGGCTATTTTATTATTATTTGTTTTATATCTTTTTCCCCCTCCTTCTTTTTCCGATTTTTCTCCCATCCCACTGTTAGTCGTTATGCCAATTCCCAACCCCCTTCCTGGTTGTTGCGCACCCCCCCCCTACTGTTGGTCCGAGAGGCCGGAGACTGTCACATGCTTTCCTCCGACACATGTGCAAGCCGGCAGCTCAGATTCTCACTGGGAGAGTGTAACGTGTGGGAGGCCGCACTACCTCTCACCAGATCCTACCTTCGCTGAGCAGGCGCCCCGACCGAACTGTAGGGGTCGCTGTCCACAACGCCCAGGACCCCCCCACGGCTTCCCTCCCCCTAACTCAGCCAAACGAGTTAGTATAGCGATCAGCCCGAGCCAAGGCAATGCTGACTCTCCGGGAGTCGAGACCGCAGCCTCTTGCATTGGTGACGAGCACAATCTCCGCTACGCCACCTGACCGCCTATTCCGGCTATTGTTAATGGGATTTTTTTTTCAAAAAAGTTACAAATTTAAATGATCTTATCTTGCATCATATTTCTTTTTAATTATAATATTTAAATATATTTTGTTTTTAAGAATTGTAAAGGATAGGCAAAAGATAAGCATGTGCTTCAGCCTATTCCTTTTTGTTCGGTTATGGAGTTTGGATTGTGTGAGCTAACTATTCATTCATATGGTGTCCGTGTGCAGCGAGCTCGGGGGCAGAATACGGTACGTGGAAGTGTTGCGAACGATATCAGAACGATACTGCGTGTAACCCCGGGTTCAGATTCATAATTATCAATTACATAAATAGTTCCTGTTTATCTCTGCTACCACTTCCTGTTTTACCATGAGGTCCCACTTCCTGTTTTACCATGAGGTCCCACTTCCTGTATATAGCGTATGATGTCATGATTTGAAGGTTCTGGAACCTTTGTGATGTCATCCTATGATGTCATATAGAACATTCCGGAACCTCTTGGTTTCCTATATATTCAGCCAGCTCTCAAGCAGCCAGCCTCTTTCTCCTCAACCACTGGACCCGCAACATCACCCAGACGGACCGGACTAACCAACCGACTGGAAGCCGCAAGTCTCCACCAGCACCCCGGAGCAGTCCAGACCACCCCTCACCAAGCGTGCTCAGCTGGATAGATACCCGATGGCGAGCCAACCCCGGAACATTTGATAAGACTAATGGCAGCCTGATGTGAATACCCATGAGGCTCACCTAGTGCTCAACTATTGCTACACCACTAGTCCGGTAGGATTGAACTGAACGAGACTACAAGGACTTCCAAGGGAGGCAATCCCGTTCACCTTATGTTGTGATATTGTATTTTGTATTTGAATTGATTTAACTGGATATATGAATATAGATATTCTGCCATTGTATGATGTTATAATAGAACCTTCTAGAACATAGAACCTTCTAGAACCGGTTGTGGTGATGTCATAATAGACCTCGATTATCGCCGAATCACTTCCTGGTTTAAAGAGTTTAACGGGCCAATTCACCTAATAAGGTATTTGCATTCCCTGATAAACTAATATAGAGTTACCGATGATAACCTCAGAGACGTCTGAATGAACCCCAATGTGTTGATCCAATCGACCTAGGCCTTGATATCGACCTAACCCTCCCGCAAGGAAAGGTTACTGACCTAATCTAAAAGGGATACTTCAAAGCATAAGTTGTACTTTACGTACGTATGTATTATTACTGTTTATCTAGCGCGCTTTTAATTAAAACACCGGTTATTGTTATAACTCTGCCTCTGGTCTACAATTCTTTTAATTGTGTATATTACTCCTTGTCGCATTCGAACCTAGAACTGTGCCCGTGGCAAACAGCTGTTACTGGTATTAACACAAGTGCTACATAAATTTGGCGAGCCAGCCAGGAGGAGTATATCACAGTTAACTGGATTATTAGCCTGTAAGGCAGAAGCTTAAATAGCGTGTAGCGATGGAAGTAGTTCAAACAAGCAGAGCGCCGACACCTGTATCAGTCAAGTACTACAGCTAGTGGAGGCAGGGGAGAAACCTCCTCCACCGACACTCAGAAAGAAAAACGCGGCCGTTCTGTTTCCTTGTTTGATAAGAAACCTCCGAGTTCGCGATGGAGGCGGGCATGTCGTCGGTGTACATGTGCTTCCCCTGCTACCAGGAGTTCAACACTCTGGATGAGGTGCTCCAACACCAGCTGACCTGCACCGCAGAGGCCACGGATTATCCACAGGCCACCGCTGGAGCTGCCTCCATCACTATTCCACTGCTAAACACTCAGCAACAGGTTATAGCATCAACAGCATCCATCCTTGCCCCATTGATCCAGACCCAAACAGTGAACATCTCTGCTACACCCAGAAGGGGTAGACCCAGTCAGGCTACAGTCAAACAGAAGGCCCCTTCCACGTCAAACCCCTAGTACACGCCTACAACTGTACTAAGAACGACACTACTGGATTCACCCCGTATGAACTGATGTTCGGGCGACAGCCAAGATTGCCTGTGGACATAGCCTTCAACTTACCTGTCAACTACAAGCCAGGCTCACACTCGCAGTACGTCCGCAGTTTGAGATCGCACCTTGAAGCAAGTTACAGAGTAGCTACAGAAAATGCACAGAAGACGGCGGACCGCAACAAAGCAAGATTCGACAAACGAGTTGTTGAGTCTACCCTGCAGGAAGGTGACAGGGTTCTCGTCAGGAACGTCCGCATCAGAGGAAAGCACAAGCTAGCAGACCGGTGGGAAGCAGATATCTATATTGTAGTGAAACACACTGGAAATGTCCCAGTCTATGTAGTGAGACCTGAAACCAGAGATGGTCCACTACGAACGCTCCACCGAGACCTACTGCTACCTTGCGGCTTCCTTCCTACTAGCCCTGTGGAAGATGGACCTACTGTAAAGGTCAAAGCTAAGCGACCAAGAACTCGACAGAGCCCAAGAGAAGAAAGCTTGAATGAATCGGAGGGAGAGGACCCAGATGATGACTATCTTGATCTCCCTTATCACTATGACCAGGGAGGTCTAGTGGTGGAAACACGACTCTTTCCAGTGTCCACTGTCGAGCAAGACCCCTCAGACGGAGTCATTATTCCGGAGGGAGCTCCAGATACAGCGGATCGGGAAAATCACTTACCTGACATGGGTCCGGAAGAGGACAACCTACCCGACAAGACCTT
Source organism: Notolepis coatsorum (assembly GCF_963971535.1). Classification (NCBI taxonomy): domain Eukaryota; kingdom Metazoa; phylum Chordata; class Actinopteri; order Aulopiformes; family Paralepididae; genus Notolepis; species Notolepis coatsorum. Next base: position 28,555,029 of record NC_140175.1, on the reverse strand, counting down.
ACCAGTTATGAGTTCAGAGGAGAACAATACTGACATGAAGGAACTGGAGACCGAACCCGATGGACCGGAGAATGTCCACAACGATGTGGAAAGAGAAACCGAAAGAGAGGTCATAGATGAACAACCAAGAAGGTCGACAAGACATAGGGAACCTCCAAAAACCCTGACTTATCACCGACTAGGACACCCAATAGTGACGATAATCCAGTCAATATTACAGAGTCTAAGCTCAGTAATCGCAGACTCTTTAGGTGACTCTGACTCCCCAGAACCCCATAGGATTGTGATAATGTAGTCCTGGGGTAATATGCACAGGGACGTGCATTAGGATAGAAGGGGAGAATGTAACCTCGGGTTCAGATTCATAACTAGCATAGGAACATAAATAGTTAATGTTAGTAGGTAAGAACTTTCTAGACAGTAAAACATTCTAGGCCCAGACTCCCCAAAACCCCATAGGATTGTGATAATGTAGTCCTGGGATAATATGCACAGGGACGTGCATTAGGATAGAAGGGGAGAATGTAACCCCGGGTTCAGATTCATAATTATCAATTACATAAATAGTTCCTGTTTATCTCTGCTACCACTTCCTGTTTTACCATGAGGTCCCACTTCCTGTTTTACCATGAGGTCCCACTTCCTGTATATAGCGTATGATGTCATGATTTGAAGGTTCTGGAACCTTTGTGATGTCATCCTATGATGTCATATAGAACATTCCGGAACCTCTTGGTTTCCTATATATTCAGCCAGCTCTCAAGCAGCCAGCCTCTTTCTCCTCAACCACTGGACCCGCAACATCACCCAGACGGACCGGACTAACCAACCGACTGGAAGCCGCAAGTCTCCACCAGCACCCCGGAGCAGTCCAGACCACCCCTCACCAAGCGTGCTCAGCTGGATAGATACCCGATGGCGAGCCAACCCCGGAACATTTGATAAGACTAATGGCAGCCTGATGTGAATACCCATGAGGCTCACCTAGTGCTCAACTATTGCTACACCACTAGTCCGGTAGGATTGAACTGAACGAGACTACAAGGACTTCCAAGGGAGGCAATCCCGTTCACCTTATGTTGTGATATTGTATTTTGTATTTGAATTGATTTAACTGGATATATGAATATAGATATTCTGCCATTGTATGATGTTATAATAGAACCTTCTAGAACATAGAACCTTCTAGAACCGGTTGTGGTGATGTCATAATAGACCTCGATTATCGCCGAATCACTTCCTGGTTTAAAGAGTTTAACGGGCCAATTCACCTAATAAGGTATTTGCATTCCCTGATAAACTAATATAGAGTTACCGATGATAACCTCAGAGACGTCTGAATGAACCCCAATGTGTTGATCCAATCGACCTAGGCCTTGATATCGACCTAACCCTCCCTCAAGGAAAGGTTACTGACCTAATCTAAAAGGGATACTTCAAAGCATAAGTTGTACTTTACGTACGTATGTATTATTACTGTTTATCTAGCGCGCTTTTAATTAAAACACCGGTTATTGTTATAACTCTGCCTCTGGTCTACAATTCTTTTAATTGTGTATATTACTCCTTGTCGCATTCGAACCTAGAACTGTGCCCGTGGCAAACAGCTGTTACTGGTATTAACACAAGTGCTACATGCGCATGCGGACCCGCGCGGTGATGCTACAGGGAACGGGTGCAGGGAGTATTCCACAGGGCAGGGGTCAGGAAATCCAAGGTTCCGGATGAGCAGAGAGCACAGCCCTGATATAGCAGGTCTTCCTCCCCTCTCTCTCTCTCTCTCTCTCTCTCTCTCTCTCTCTCTCTCTCTCTCTCTCTCTCTCTCTCTCTCTCTCTCTCTCTCTCTCTCTCTCTCTCTCTCTCTCTCTCTCTCTCTCTCTCTCTCTCTCTCTCTCTCTCTCTCTCTCTCTCTCTCTCTCTCTCTCTCTCTCTTCAGGCGGCCGCTGCCTCCAGCGCCTCTTTAAAAATAGGGAGGGAGAAAAAAGATGTCACTCTAGATTTAGCCTAGTTTTCCTTCATGCCCATTAATTTCAAAACAGATGGCAAAAAAGAGAGCATGGGTGGGGGGGGGGGAGGGGGGGGAGACGGGGGGGGCTTCTACTAAGCTGCTAAATAACTGAGTGTAGTGAGACGCCAAGCTTCAGGGGAGAAAGGGGAATACGAGAAGGGAGGGGACCTGAGCTGTTGTCTTAATGCAGATTAATACCGCCGCACCACTTAAGGAATTAAGGTTATTCCCCTGCAGGAATCGTTGCGTTGTTTAGTAGTGGAATGAGGGTTCAGATGACTAATTTCGGTGGGTAATGTCCAACACATAGAGCAAGCGTACAGAACTGTAACTACCCACGCTGCCTCCAAACCTCTACCCACGTCCACGGAGGACAAACGTCTGTCATCATCAGCGCTCAGGCCCCGGGGTACCATGCGAGGTTGTGTCCTCTCACCTCTGCTGTTCACATTCCATACCAATGACTGTGTTAGGCGATGATGAGCATCAGTAACCAACCTCTCCATGCCCTGTCTCAGCAGTTTGCGCTGTTACCTTCTGGCCGCCGTTATGACGTTCCTTTGAGTAAGACCAACCGTTACTCTTAAGTATTTTATCCCCTCGGCCATCAGACTTCTAAATTCAGACAGTAGTCACTTTAAGTAGCCTATACACCCGATTGCTTTTACCAAACGGTTCGTGTTTCCGCGTTCCCGTTTTGCGCTCTGATTGGCCACTGACGTTTCTGGTCATGTGACATGTGCGCCCAATCGTGTGACGGCAAGTACTTTGGACGGTTAAGCTTAGGCGCTCTTTCGAAGTTGGTTAAGGTAAGAGTTTGTCTTAGAGCAGGGGTCAGCAACCTTTTTGACATGGAGTGCCTGTTTGAAATATAGTTGTAACTAGTGTGCCTCAACAATATTCCATGCATCGTAAATTTTTTTTTCTCATAATCAGGTATTTTTAATGATAATTTTTACATTATTACATCATTGTTATTGTTATTATTAACAATATTATTATGATGGTTGTATCAACCCTAAATCTGAGTTGGGGGGGGGGGGGGGGAATGCAATGCAGACAAACAGCTGCATACAGTGCGACCATTTCACTCACATTTGCCCATTCATTTTTGGACACATCACACACCATCGGTGTGTGTACTGTACATGTGCTGTCATAGCTCCACCTACAGGCCTAATGGAGAACACCAGGATGTGAATGGAGGGTGAATGTGAGGTATATGTGTAAATAAGTTTTGATTGATCGCAAGACTACACTGTAAAAAAAATAATAATAATAAGTTACCAGAACTTAAAAATATTGAGTTCAGTTACTGTGCATTAAGGTTTTCAGTTTTCAATCCATAATAAGTTAACAGAAAAATAAGTACACAAGCAACCACATTATTTCAACCTAATAAAACTATGTTTATTGTCATTGTTTTAAGAACACAAGTTGACTTGGTAATACTCACATTTTGAGTAAAAACAATTGCTTTTAACATGTGCAATGTTCAATGAAATAGAAAAATAAATAATAAAATTTGTTGATTAATCACACTGGTCACAATGGTGACCGTAATAATGTTTTTGTTATAAGGCTCTGCAAATGTTACTGAATGATGTAGCAATGTATTTCCAGCTAAATTGAAATAATAAACAAATAAAGGGTCTCAATTAAATATGTGGTAGTAAAAAGATGCTGTGGGAGGATCTCAACAAGATAAATGCGACAACAGTGCAAAATATTTCACTATAACATTTATTAAAAATAAATATATATATATATATATATACTTTTTTTTTTTTTTTTTTGTTATGTTGCCCCCTAGGGGTGCCTATGAAAATGCCCCCGCGTGCCTATGCAGGCACGCGTGCCTAGGGTTGCCTACCCCTGTCTTAGAGCATGGCGATATCGTGTGACGGCAAGTTCTTTCGCCGGTTAAGCTTAGGCACTCTTTCAAAGTTGGTTATGGTTAGAGTGTGGATCGTAGGCGTTAGGTAGTTTGCTGCTGGTCGAGGCGGAAATGGGCGTGTCATGCGATTTGGCGCACATGTCACATGACCAGAAACGTGCGTGGCCAATCAGAGCACAAAGCGGGAACGGGGAAACACGAACCGTTTGGTAAAAGCATAGACGCAGCCTTGTTGTTGTTGCTGTTGTTGTCGTTAACATTTCTGTTACTCGTGCAAAGCTACAAATGAATTGCCCCACGTGGGATCAATAAAGTTGGCTGAATCTGAATCTGAATAATCAGGATACTTGATACAATGATACAATGGTGCAGTATTACCTACATAAAAGACCAGTACACCATGACATTAGCGCACAAGATCATAGCAGATCCACCACACCCTCTATGGTCTGAATATGCACTCTTACCTTCAGGACAAAAGTGTATGCAGACTAACAGACTAATAGAAGGTAAACCACGCCGATGATGTGGACTATACATTTACATTTAGTCATTTAGCTGACGCTTTTATCCAAAGCGACTTACAAGTTCTGTACGACAAGTCATCAGGAAGGGCACAACTCTATCAGCTGAGTAACAATGTTAGTTAGGGTTAGATTTTTTTAATTCTTTTTTTTATTTCAGATAATGGTAAGATATTAATATATTTATATAGATGTTTATATATAGATCCAGAGACTGACACTAGCACTTTATATTGTATATAGATAGACAAATTCCCACCAGGGCAATAAAGGTTTCATCCATTCATTCATTCAATCAGTCATTAATTCATTAATTCAGATCTTTCCACCCCTCCTCCCCCACAGCTAGTCATCATCCAAAGAAGTCAGATGGGATTTAGAGAGAGAGAGAATGTTAAATCATACTGTAGCTCTGTTCTACAAATACAAAAATAAATAAATAAATAAATAAATAAATAAAGGCTGAATAAAAATGGGGAAAAAATGGATGTACGCCAGAAAAAAAGAAGGCTTGCAACACTTGAAATTCCTCTTGAAATACCCTCGTCACTTTCTGTGTCGTGTCATGTCATGTCAAAATTATGTCATGTAATTTTGTGTCATACCATATTACATTGTGTGATGTGATGTTTTATTGTCTCTCCTGTCAGTTTATTTTGCGTTTCCTTAACTGCTGTATTTTCATGTCCTTGGGTGCACTGCCAAAAAAAGAATACAATAAAAAAAAAAAGCAGGCAGGGATGAGGAGAGAGTCCTACTGCAGTGCCCTGCGGGTCCCAAGGCAGTGTATTCAGTGGCCTGTGAGGACATTTACAAGACAACTTAACATCCAAACCCTTATTTGATCTGAACACTCCGAAGACAAGCGTATCGCAGACTCAATTTTAAACCTAGTGTCACAAGGGTGGACCATAGGAGCAGATGAAGGTTCCAGGAGTGTTTATTGAAAATAGGATCAAAAGGTACCAAACTGAAAAAAAAGAAAAAAAAAGACAGTGAAACTCCAATAACCAAGAAAACACACAATCAGAACAATGATACCACAAGGACTGAACAGAAGAACAGGACTGAAATACGCAGAGGGTAATGACAAACAAAGAACTACAGGAGCGGAAACAAGGAAACTACAACTATGGAAAACAAGACGGGAACAAAATACAAGACACTGGGGCAAAACAAGAATACTACAAGACAAATACTAAACATAACAGTTTGAGAGAGACTAGACCAAGGCAAGAGAAACATAATACATGGGAATACTAAACTAACAGGGGGACATGAATGGGAGGGAGAGAGAGAGAGAGAGAGAGAGAGAGAGAGAGAGAGAGAGAGAGAGAGAGAGAGAGAGAGAGAGGGAACAGAGAACAGAAAGAACACAGAAAGAACAGAGATATGCAGTGGGAGGAACAGAATGAGAGGTCCAAGGCCTGGGAAAAAAGGCAGTCTATTGCTAGGCAGAACGGACAGATTGTTACACCTATAGGTGTCATATGAAAACTAAAAACTAACTAGGTGGAATCAGTAAAAGGCCAATCTCACCCACATCTGAACGTATTTGGGCTCATTGGAACCATAAGAGTCTCTCAGCATTACAAGCCTATCTATCAGATGCATGCTAGTTTCATCCAGTTTAGGGTAAAAATCCATGCAGTTTTGTACAAAAATGTGGTTTCCCCCTTTTCTTTTCTATCCTTGAGTTGTATAAACTGGGTATATCTGTAAAGCTGACCACCTTATAGGGTCACGCCAACATCATGGGAAATGCGCTTACCGTCTTCTCCAGAGTGCGGCTGCGAGCTAGCCTAGCTTAGCTTAGTTTAGCACAAATTAATTGAAGTGGATACAGACGACTAGCCTTAAAACTTAAAACTCTGGGAGATGTGTTTTTGCCAACAGCTAGGCCAGTTGGGCCGTATCCGCTTCTATTCATTTGTGCTAAGCTAGGCTAACTTGCAGCCGGATAGCTAGAACTACTGAACGCACAGAGCAAGGAAATTGGTATCCATCTTCTCGTCTGACGCCAAGCGCATTTCCCATGATGTTGGTGTGACCCTTTAAGCACACAATTTTGGTCTAACAATTATGCAACATAGAAACAAGCACAGACCCCCCTCCCCCCAGTCACCGCATGCAATAGATTTTCCAAAAGCGGCCCACCTGCTGATCTAGTTTCCCGCACTCAGCGCTGGCCGTCCACATTTAAGATGAATTGCCCTAAAAACAGAGCGGAAACACTTCCCCCCGCGAGGGGCCAAGTGGATTTGTGCAAATAGCCGGTAAACAATACTGTCATATTACACGCTTTTACAGTCCTATAAGCGGCACTGATAGAGCCGTTAGCGATCCCCGTAAGCCGGGAGCAAGGTGAGCCAATCCGCTTAACTGCAATCAATCTGCTAGGTAATTAATTAACACGCTGAGCCCACTGTGGATTCAACTAATATGCGGCGCGAAAACAACCACCGCAAACAACGTTGTCCTCAAGGACACCCCCATTAATCACACGATCAGCTATCATGACCGATGTCCTTCAGGACAATATTTGGAACATGTGTTCGTTGGCCTGCTGTATTACTGGGCTCCGCTGTCTCTTCGTTGGCTTCCCGACGTCCGTATCAGCGAGCTAACGCACATATGGGGATTTCCATCCACATGTATTCACCACCAGTCCATTTTCAAAAACCACTAAACCGTGTCGGCTTTCATTGTCAGGACACAGCTCATAAGAGGATGTGCGTGTGTGCGAGTGCGTGTGCATGTGTGTGTGTATGTGTGTCAGATGAAGAGAAGGGATGGGAAGAAAGAGGAGGAGGAGGAGGTGAAGCAGGGAGGAAAGTGCACCCGAGGGCAGGGGAGGAGGGAAGAGGAGGGAGGAGGGAGTCATCACCAGTTTTCTTCGGTTGTTCCCCTCCGACTCATCCCTTGTAAAAAGAGATCCTGGATCTCGACGGGGCCAAACCTGGTGAAATAAAGGCTAAATAACATGACGACGTCACCGTTTGCAAGGAGGAGCGCTTGTCGTTAAGACAAGATGAACACAAACCTCCCCGGCAGGAGGTCAGAATGCAGTCATCCACTGTGAGTGCAGGAAGGTTTACATGATGAAAGGTTCAATGTCACACTCTCTCTCACACACACACACACACACACACACACACACACACACACACACACACACACACACACACACACACACACACACACACACACACACACACACACACACACACACACACACACACACACACACACACACACACACACACACACACACACACACACACACACACACACACACACACACACACACAGACTCTAAATGCAGGAAGGATTACATAATCACACTGTATATTGTTATTGCACTCTGGCTAGATGCCAAGTTCTATTCTTTCCATTTTGTGCTGTACGGTGATGATAATACATTTGAATCTAATCTGCTTTAATTGAACCTAATAATGCCAAGCATAATGTCTTGTAAGTAATGACATAATTTCGGCTTTAGATAATAGGAAGCACTGTGCTGCTCTCTTTATAGATTTGTCAAAAGCCTTTGATGCAGTTGATCATCTGCTTTTAAAAAGGTGATCTAGTATTGGCATGGATAGTGGTGCATGTGATTGGTTTCAGGATTATCCATCATTTAGACGTCAAGTGTGTGAAAAACCGGGCCCGGCTCATTCAGAATTTGTGTCCATAACTTAAGGTGTACCGCAAGGTTCAGTGCTGGGTCCCTGTCCTTTTTACTATTTATTAATGATAGTGTTTCTTCTTTGAATGACTGTTTGTAGGCGGAAGATACTATCGTGTACTGTATCGCTGACACTTTTCAGTTGGAGAACTTGGAGCTTTATTTTAATGTTCAGGAAGCTTTTATCCGTTTCAAATTAGTCATCAAACCCAGTAAAAATAAATATATGCTGTTCTCCAGAGTCAGAAATGTTGATTATGATGATGAAGTACATATATCTACCGTAAGCGGTTCTAACATTGAGAGAGTCACAGAGTATAAATATCTTGGCTTCTGGTTTCTTGAAAACCTTTAATTTAAGTTCCATGTGGATATTCTTGCTTCCAAGCTGCAACAGAAAATTGGCTCCCTGTACAGAAATAGATCCATCTTTCCCATGATTAGTAGAAAGAGGATTGTTGAAGCTGTTTTCTTATCACTTTTGGATTATGGTGATGTGATTTATAGGCATGCTGCGGCTTCAACTCTGTATTCTGTCTATGATTCTGCCCTCAGATGTATTACTGGTGACAGATACCCACCACTGTGTCCTTTATGAAAATGTTGGATGGCCTTCTCTGGTTGAAAGGCGAAACTATCATTGGTATTTGTTTTAAAGCCCTTATTGGTAAACCTCCCTCTTACTGTACATTACAACACTCTTGGAATGGAATATTGGAACCTATTCTACACGTTCAAATAACTGTGTGAGTTCTTAGGCTGAGGTTAGACTAGTGTATTCCTGGCGTTTTTTTATACGTTTTTGACGACGTATCATGTCCTATCTACACAGAAACGCGTTTTTTGGCGTTTTTTTGTGGATACGGCTGAAACGCAAAATTGTGTTTGCGTTTGGAGATACGCAAAAAAAACGCCAGGAATACAGCGTGTAGTCAGCACGGAGCAGTTGTTGCGAAAACGCCCATGCGCAGTAGATACCATCTGCGTGCCCTTCCTGTGTACAGTGTGTGTGTTTGGGACAGAGCTCCGTGTCCCAAATAGCTTCAGCTACCATGTGTTGTCAAGTTATTGTTATAAGGACCCCAGTCCAAGCTACAACAGTCTGCATTCCCTTAACAATTGTTTGTATTGAGCCGTATTGTATTGTACCCATATGCAATATGTTAAATAAAGTTTACATCCATTCATTCTGCTAGCATTACCGATTGCATGAGCAGCTGGTTAACGTGAGCTATCAGGATTCAGACCCTGTTAGCTCAGAGTTCCTCTTTCAACTTAACAAGCATTAAACAAAATGGCCCAGTCATCTATTCACCTTTGTTTAATACACACAGCGTTGTCTCTAATGTTATCTAACTACTGATAGCTCGCGATATCATCAGTTTCGTGCTGGCTAAGTAGCGTGAGCTAACGTTAGCTTCTAGCCACAATGCTATATTGTTATAATGGCATACTCCATTGACGTTAGCATGCAGCTAACAATGCTACCGATCGTTTTTAGACTAAACTATCTGCTCTTGGTGGTCACTTGTGTTGATGTTAGTTTTGTTTCATCAACAAATGACAGACAGAACACACAGTGAATGTATCCGTTTTGTTTATTGCACTTTTATTAGGCTTTGCTGAAAAAAGAATTGCTGCATTGAGTGAGCAAGCATAAGCAAGATGGTGGCGCGGCATAGGCGCCTGCCTTATTGACATTTCTTTGCTGGAGCTTCCACCAGGAAGTGTATTGGCACATTCGTTCTGATTGGTTGAAATTGCCTTCATGTTTGCCACCTACTGCCACCTACTGCTTTGGCAGTGTACTACATCAGTGTGCTTGGCTGACAAAAACGAAAAAAAACGAAAGTGTGACTCAGGCGCACGACGTCGCGGCGATACGCATAAGAAAACAATACGAAGATGATACGAAAGGTGTAACCTCTGCCGAGGTTAGACTAGTGTATTCCTGGCGTTTTTTTATACGTTTTTGACGACGTATCATGTCCTATCTACACAGAAACGCGTTTTTTGGCGTTTTTTTGTGGATACGGCTGAAACGCAAAATTGTGTTTGCGTTTGGAGATACGCAAAAAAAACGCCAGGAATACAGCGTGTAGTCAGCACGGAGCAGTTGTTGCGAAAACGCCCATGCGCAGTAGATACCATCTGCGTGCCCTTCCTGTGTACAGTGTGTGTGTTTGGGACAGAGCTCCGTGTCCCAAATAGCTTCAGCTACCATGTGTTGTCAAGTTATTGTTATAAGGACCCCAGTCCAAGCTACAACAGTCTGCATTCCCTTAACAATTGTTTGTATTGAGCCGTATTGTATTGTACCCATATGCAATATGTTAAATAAAGTTTACATCCATTCATTCTGCTAGCATTACCGATTGCATGAGCAGCTGGTTAACGTGAGCTATCAGGATTCAGACCCTGTTAGCTCAGAGTTCCTCTTTCAACTTAACAAGCATTAAACAAAATGGCCCAGTCATCTATTCACCTTTGTTTAATACACACAGCGTTGTCTCTAATGTTATCTAACTACTGATAGCTCGCGATATCGTCAGTTTCGTGCTGGCTAAGTAGCGTGAGCTAACGTTAGCTTCTAGCCACAATGCTATATTGTTATAATGGCATACTCCATTGACGTTAGCATGCAGCTAACAATGCTACCGATCGTTTTTAGACTAAACTATCTGCTCTTGGTGGTCACTTGTGTTGATGTTAGTTTTGTTTCATCAACAAATGACAGACAGAACACACAGTGAATGTATCCGTTTTGTTTATTGCACTTTTATTAGGCTTTGCTGAAAAAAGAATTGCTGCATTGAGTGAGCAAGCATAAGCAAGATGGTGGCGCGGCATAGGCGCCTGCCTTATTGACATTTCTTTGCTGGAGCTTCCACCAGGAAGTGTATTGGCACATTCGTTCTGATTGGTTGAAATTGCCTTCATGTTTGCCACCTACTGCCACCTACTGCTTTGGCAGTGTACTACATCAGTGTGCTTGGCTGACAAAAACGAAAAAAAACGAAAGTGTGACTCAGGCGCACGACGTCGCGGCGATACGCATAAGAAAACAATACGAAGATGATACGAAAGGTGTAACCTCTGCCTTAGGGTTCCTGGGGTTTCCTCTGAACTAGGAAAACGACTTTTTCCTTTGATCCTTCCAACACTTGGAATGCGGCTCTTGCTTATTTTGCTGCATTCAAAAGTACGATCTCCGACCACTGTGTGTCGACTTGTAACTGTCTTAGCAGGTTTTTATAGTTTATTCTTATTTATTGTGCCTATATGTGTGAAATTGCTGAGAAATGTCTCGTTTTGTAAGCTTGTCGTCGCTGTAAATGAGGGTAACCTCAGTGTCTTATGAGTTGAAATAAACGTTTGAAATTCAATTAAACTACAACCCCCCCCCCCCCCCACACACACACACACACGTCTTCCAAGACTGTTTCCATTTGCAATAAAGAGTAGTTCAAACTCAAGTCAAAGATAGCCTTGAGGGCCTGGCATTGTGCCACCGAAAGGTTACCCAAAGAAGTGAAATAATGTGAAGTCAACTCAGGATTCTGAGAGAGAGAGAGAGAGAGAGAGAGAGAGAGAGAGAGAGAGAGAGAGAGAGAGAGAGAGAGAGAGATTGCCTCCAGGTATTAGCTGTAGCTGTAGTGCAGACAGCAGTAGGGAGATGATGTGATACAACATTGTTATTCTTGTTCCAGCACAAGCTGGTGCCGTTTAAAACAAATAAAGAAAATACACCCAAAACAGTGCTGTAACTTCTGTAAGATAAGATAAGATATCAGACACACGTCAGCTCAGACACATAACAGCTCAGACACACAACAGCTCAGACACACACAGCTCAGACACATAACAGCTCAGACACATAACAGCTCAGACACACAGCAGCTCAGACACACAACAGCTCAGACAAACAACATCTCAGATACACAACAGCTCAGATACACAACAGCTCAGACACACAACAACGACAGCTCAGATACACAGCAGCTCAGACACACAGCAGCTCAGACACACAGCAGCTCAGACACACAGCAGCTCAGACACACAGCAGCTCAGATACACAGCAGCTCAGATACACAGCAGCTCAGATACACAGCAGCTCAGATACACAGCAGCTCAGATACACAGCAGCTCAGATACACACAGCAGCTCAGACACACAACAGCGACAGCTCAGATACACAACAGCTCAGACACACAACAGCTCAGACACACAACAACGACAGCTCAGATACACAACAGCTCAGACATTCAGACAACATCTCAGACAACAGCTGCTCAGACACACAGCAGCTCAGACACCGTCCGCTAGACTAATATATTTGGATGTTCGCAATAGACAGCAGCTGTCATTTTCTATTTATTATCCTGCGAGGAAGAGGTTGAGTGGGAGGAAAAGAGAGGTCATACAGTGAACGACGAGGAAGGGGAAATATAGAGATAATACGTTTCCCAGTCAGATCTCTATATTGTAATAAGAAAAAAGCAGAGGACTTTGGACTAAATGGTGAGGTAATTGACCTGCGTTATGAGCGAGTGTTTATGTTGGAGGGCGCTCTCCCGGTCCCGACGGAGGCTGTAGAAACAGTACGAGGAGGAGCCGGAGAAGTCCTGTCCCAGTCTTTACTGTGGACCAGGGAGCAGGCTGGGCGGCAGCGGTCCAACAGAACATCTGAACCAGAGCTGTTTATTCAGTATCTCACAGGGCCCGAGTCACACACACTCACTCACCAGCAGGGACAACAGCACACACACATATAAAGATACACACACACACACACACATCAGCAGGGACAACAGCACACACACACACACATAAATATACACACACACACACATCAGCAGGGACAACAACACACACACATAAAGATACACACACACACACTCACCAGCAGGGACAGCAGCACACACACATATAAAGATACACACACACACATCAGCAGGGACAACAGCACACACACACACATTAAGATACACACACACACATCAGCAGGGACAACAACACACACACATAAAGATACACACACACACATCAGCAGGGACAACAACACACACACATAAAGATACACACACACACACTCACCAGCAGGGACAGCAGCACACACACATATAAAGATACACACACACACATCAGCAGGGACAACAGCACACACACACACATTAAGATACACACACACACATCAGCAGGGACAACAACACACACACATAAAGATACACACACACACACACTCACCAGCAGGGACAACAGCACACACACATAAAGACACACACACACATCAGCAGGGACAACAGCACACACACATAAAGATATACACACACACACACACACACACATCAGCAGGGACAACAGCACACACACACATAAAGATACACACACACACATCAGCAGGGACAACAGCACAAAGCACACACACATAAAGATACACACATACAGACATAACACACACAGCCCTCCATGTGCACCACAGATGATACATTCAAATTAGGGATGTTCGATATTGGCTTTTTTTTTACCGATATCCGATATACCGATATTGTCCAACTCTTAATTTCCGATACCGATATCAACCGTTACCAATATATGCAGGGTCCCCCCCCCCCCCCCCCTTTTTGACAATACATAAAATAAGAATTTGTTCTTACTTGCTTGCCTGGGTAAATAAAGGTTAAATAAATGTTAAATTATAATTTTTTTCTTTTTATAAAAAATGTCAAACCGATCATTTCCGATATTACATTTTAATGCCAATATCGGCCGATAATATCGGATATCCCTGATTAAAATCCAGGAGTCTCCACAAGCGCTATCTGTGTCTTATCCTGGTTTGATAAACACACACACACCCCCCTGGATCAACACACCTGCCTGCTTCTCTCTCCCAACACTGCCTTATCTAATCAGCCCTCATAGAAAAAAAAACATGGCTGCACTTCCTGCTCACAACAAAAGTGTGTGTAATTTCCATATTTCTCTGTGCCGTGCTTTGTGTGTGCGTGTGCGTGTGTGTGTGTGTGTGTGTGTGTGTGTGTGCACTGCACTCGCACGTGCCACTACGGCGGCGGCGGCGATCGGAGACAAACGGCCTATTTAGCCTCATATCGAAGCAGCCATCTCGCTTATTACTAAGCGAAAAAACATATACAGGCAAATAAGCCACCGGATACTATCTCAATTCCAGCAGACACACTATGCCAACACAGAAGGTTCCCCCTCCGTCACCCCCGGGGGGCCACTCCTCCTCACACCACCTTTATGACTCAAACGGAACCTGTCGATGGAGCAGGCGTTACTTTCTGCTCAGGTGAGCTGAGTGGGCAGCCTGGGAACAGCTCTAGGCTTCTGCACTCACTGAGACACTAAACCTGGGGGAGAGAGGGCCGCCTTAGCATCCCCTCCTCCAGGCGGCTAAACTAAGGGACAACTGAAGGACAAGTTGCTGGAGAGGATGCTGCCCATGTCAGTGTAGCAGATAGACAGACAGACACACACACATACGGTATACCAGTGTTGTAGTACTCAAGTCGGGAGCATGTCTATGTTCCCCGGGTTCTATGTTCCCCGCTTTGATTGATTGATTGATTGATTGAACATTTTAGACCACCAGCCCTGATTCCAAACTCTAAGCTTAACCAGTTCGAAACAAGGCGGAGATTAATAATTAATAAAATAATAAAAATTTATAAAATGTTCAATCTATTAATCAATCAAGCGGGGAACATAGGACCCGGGGAACATAGGACCCGGGGAACATAGGGATGATCCCCTCAAGTCCGAGTCCTGGACTGATTTTCAAGACTCGTGACTCGGACTTGGACTCGAGCATTGACTGCATTCGAACTCGGAAGGTGGAGACTCGGACTTGTTAATTGATGAATAGTTATTTATTAAAAAATTTAAAAAAAGATTTTAATAGGCCATCATTTGGCATAAGATATTGATGGCTAGTGCATTTGTTTGGCTATTGTGTCACAAAGTAAATGAACTCTCTTTGAAATGGTGACCGCTGTGTAATTTATGTTTAATGTAGACCTTTTTTTATTTGTATGTCAGCTCATTGACTGCGAGAGTGGAGTGGACTCAATCTAGATGACTTGGAGTCGGACTCGGCCTCGGATAATGGGGACTCGACTACAACACTGTAGGGCTGTCCCCGACTAAGGATTTGGATGGTCGACTATGATTGGCCAAAATCTTCCATTAGTCGACTATTGGTAAAAAAAAAAAAAAAAAAGTATAATATAAAAAAAAGAAATATTTAATATATATATATATATTTTTTTATCATTCCATTTGGGCTGTGGGGGTGCTTAATGTCTGAAGGAGTCGACTGAAGGCTTCTTGTCCTCTGCAAAAGCATGCAATTGGTCCACTGATGGATACATCTTGATATTTGTCTAGTCTAGTGTGTTCATTAGATGGGTGAAATCCTCTTTCAGTGCCTCTGTCCCTGTTTTCGTAGGCAGTTCGTCTCTGGTATGCACGCCATTAGCATTAGCCACGCTTCTAGGCCTCTTTTCTTTTGGAAAGAATGATAAAAAAATATATAAAAAAATATATATTATAAATTTTAATTTTTTTTTATTTGTATATTCGACTAAGAGGTTGGCTGGTCGACTACGGCTCCTTTCGACCGATTAGTCGACTAATCGACTAATAGGGGTCAGCCCTACAACACTGCAGTCTACACACACGCAGTGTAGACAGACACACATGATACAAACATTCACATATATGTCGACCTACCTGGGGAAAAGCAATATTTCAACATAATGTTTTGCATTTGTTTTATCTAGCTCGGAGCACCAGAAGGGTGGCGCTTAGCACATAATGACAATACAACGAGTGCCAACAAGTCTAACCTATTCAAACAATTTCATAATTTCCTGTGATTGACAACTTTAGCCGACAACATCCGAGTTATGCTCATTCAGTAAACCCCACCAAATGATGTTGAGACCAGGTTCCGCTAGGCATTACGTCAGTAGCAATGGTGGACTAGGGGTGGGACGATACATCGATCCAGATCGATATATCGATCTATTATCAATTATCAAATAGGATCGATGCAACGTAAAAAGATCGATTCATATTGCGATACTCTTATTTTGAAAATCCCCTGTTGAGCATATCCGCCCGGCCGGAACAACAACATTAGCTCAGCGCAGCGCAGCGCAGCTCAGAAAAACGAACCAAAAACAGTGAACAGGAGGTCTATTTGTATTCAAAACAATAGATTGTTTTTCATTTAAATGTCTGGAAGAGATAAAAAATAAAAATGTCAAATGATATTTCCATTGCCTTTTTTTGTTGTTGATTTAAATGTTACTGATTGTGTTAAATGGGCATATAATATCGTCTCATATCGATCGCAGGCACCTGAATCGAATCATATCGTATAGTGGCAGACTGTGATATCGGAAAATATCGTATCGTTGTCCAAAGAATCGATATTGTATCGTATCGTGATGAAACTGGTGATTCCCACCCCTACGGTGGACTACGGTCTCTCTGCGACTACCATCTCTCTGTGACTACGGTCTCCCTGCGACTACCGTCTCTCTGCCTTGGGTTATGCGGCAGCAGGAGGGGGAGGACAGAACGGTAGCTTGCTGACGTTGACATTACAATAATAAGTGTCCCCGTTACAACAGGCTCCTCTCGCTAGGAGGCTAATGATAATTAGAGGCATGCTGTCCATCTAGCCATCTATCACACTGCAGGGAGCTGAAAACACTGAGGGAGAGCTTCCTGTTTCCTTAACACGCGCACACGCACGCACACACATATGTTAACATGTGTATGTGTGTCTCATGGTTATTATAGCTAACTAAAACTAAACTAAAACTTTGAAAAAAACTGAAATAAAAATAAAAACTAGAAACTAAAACTGAAACTAACTGAAATGATATTGTGTACTACAACAAACTACAATCAAATACAAATATGCAAAAAGTGTCTTTGTCAATTGGTTCAGATTGGTCAACATAGCAAGCGTGAGGAGGTATTGGTGCATACTATTTATCGAGACTGGGACGTCTACTTGACTGACTGATTCACAAAGTGATGTGTTTGTATTACAGAATACCTATTCTGAACTTATTAAATCTTGCCTCTCACAAATACAACCCATATTATAACAAACAAACAAACAAACAAACAAACAAACAAACAAACAAACAAACAAAAAAAACGACTAAAACTAATACTGAAACTAAACAATAAAAACAAAACCGAAACTAGCAAACCCACTCTGGAAACTAAATGAAACTAAAACTGAACTGAAAACAGAAATGAAAAGTGAAATAAAAACTAAATGAAATATACAAAACTGTAATCCCTGGTGTGTGTGTGATGAGGCAATATAGGAGGATAATGTCTGGAATCTGGATCACCAAATTGATATTGATGCAGAGCATCTGACACCAATGGGCTCCATAAAGAAATGCAACATTCATAAAAAACGAGTTGAAAAGCCTAAGGCATGACATGAATGTTCTCTCTGGATTTATGCTAACCTCATAATCTATTCCGCTGTCCTTTGCATCGCTCCGCAAGGAAAACCACCACCACCACATGAATAGTAATGAGTAGAGCCGGGACCCAGGGCCGTCTATCTCAACCGTGCAGACAAAGATTAAAAAAAAAACACACACATTTGCATTAATGGAAACACATTTGAGAACATATGCATGTGTTCCACCCACTAAAATAATCAGTGTTTTATTAACACAAATTATTCTAATCATATTTAGGCTACTGAATTTGTGTTACTAACACAGAAATCCTATCACTTGGGACTGATGTAGACCAATACACTTTTGAGGGTAAATCTGCATTTCGTTATGATGCCCCTAAGCTCATGGAATGAACTCCAACAGCTTGACATTCTCCCCTCTGTTGCAGAGTTTAAAACTTGTCAATTTGTCAATCAAATTGTACATGTTTTAATTGATTTCGGATTTTACATGCTTTTTTTTTTGCCTCATTTCTGTATGTACACTCGACGTGACTGTGAATGAGTTCTGTAACTCAGTTGACCTTTTGAGTTTAAATAAAGGTTTGAAAAGAAAAGGACAAGTAGGACCGTTTCCTTAGCTCCAGCTTGCATTTCAACACTGACAAAACAGCTCTTCCTCTGCGGAAGTCTCGTGATCCGTGCGAGCGGGATTCTAATTACGAGCGTGGCGTGTCCGTCCGCTGACAGTCGAGATAACAGGCCTTCTCCCCCAGCGGTTGACGGTTGTTATTCTGCTCAGCGTCTGCGCTCTCGTCGAGAGAAGAAGAAGAGAAAACACCATCGCTCAGGGGACGTCCCGCTGTTTGCCAGCAAATTAACCACCCTGATGAACCCTCAATCACCTGACACGGGCGCGGCGCAGCTGTCACCGAAACCCCCCGCTGCGACCCTTCTCTTCTCTCTCCGCCTCCCTCCTTCCCAGCTCCCCAGGAGCGAAAGGTGCAGATAATTGACGCATCAGAACCGCCTTTGTTCCCCTATTTTGGCGCCCGGCCAAGGTTCATTTAACTTCCAATAACACATACTTAAGTACTATTATCGAAGTTAATCGAGTACATTTGTACAGTTTAATTGTTGGTGCTTTGGCATGAGAGGAAATAAATAAAGCGAGGGGGGGAGACGCCTAGAAGAAAAACGAGGGCTGTGATTGCTCACATTCATCACCATCACCCGCTTGCGTACAACGGTTTCATATCGTGCAATTATTTGAGATGCGACTCCGGAGCCCCGACGCCTGTTGAGCGGCGGCATATTACAAAGCAGCGCGCCCGCGCCGTGTTTACCGAGGAAGACGCAGCCGCCGTCGTGTCCCATAAGCAAATTATTCAATTACACTTTCATTGCATTCGTTGATCGGAGTTTGCCCCCCAAAAAAGTGCTCTCCGTGGCTGCGGGGGAACAGAGTGTTTTACAGGTGGATGGAAACGAGAGGAGGAACGGAAGAGGCCGCTTTAAATCATCCCGTTGATGCTCAGTCATTATGAAAAGCGAGGCGAATGAAGGGCGGGAGAGGAGAGTCGGCGGTAGGGAGGGAGGAGGAGGAAAGAAGAGACGTAGAGAGTGATAGACACTCGTAGATAAGGCTACGGGGTGGTAGGGAGAGATGACAGATTAGATGGAGAGAGAGAGAGAGAGAGAGAGAGAGGGAGAGAGAGAGAGTGAGAGAGAGAGAGATAGAGATGTAGCAGAAGAGTGAGAGGGTTTGTGCTGTGTGGCATGCAGTGGATCTCCATAATATCTCTGTATTTCACGCACCGTGCACTTAACTGCAGGCTGAGTCACTGGCTCTATCATATTAGTCGGCTCTCCGGGGCTCAGGAAGAGACAGACGTACGATCGTTAAATTATTAGCGCTGTGACGGCGAACTTGAGGAAGTCAGTGGAGGCGAAACGCATGTGGAACACTTAGGAAAAACTTTGAAAGAGTTTTTTTCAATGTTTCATCAAGGTTACGTCTGAAAAGAGTCGGGACAGATTTGCGTGGGTCAAAATGAAGACGCTCCTTTGGACATTGACATGACACGTTCTCAGAGCTGTCAAACTAATAAAAGTAGCACCCTTTTACCCCGTCCCCACTAACTCAAATCGAGAAGATTGACTGAATGGAATATCTGTCAGGATTAACCTCCTGTAGTGTGGTAGTGAAAGGGTTAACACTTTGTCGGGTGGCAGTGACAGGGTTAACCTTCCGTATTGTCGCAGTGAAAGGGTTAACCATTTGGTAGTGAAAGGGTTAAGCTGGGCGTCGGCTTGTCGCAGCACTGTGGCGAGAGCCGAATTGTAAAGCAATAACATCCTGTATCCCTGAACGTACGAACGTACTGATACGCGTCACTGCCGCAGACGGATGGAGTATGACCACTCAGCTATAGGCTTTCGGGGGAGAGTCGACACTTAAGACAGGCCGGTGCCGTGTGTATTGTGCCACGAGGGTTAAGCAGTGTTGCAGTAAATCCGATCCACTCTTTCTGGCGTCTCCTGCCCACATATCTGGCTGATGCCAGGCCTTAACAAACGGGCTCTCAGAGCTATCAGCGCCAGTTATCAGCCCGTCACACTGTACGGGCGAAGATAAATCTAGGCAATTAAAATTTAAATTGCCGTGTGCACTGCCGTGACTCTCCTCTCTCTCCCTGTCTGCCCCCATCTCTCTCTCTTTCTCGCTCTCTCTTTCTCTCTCTCTCTCTAGCCCCTTTCACACAGCCTGTTCAAGGGGCGAATGTTGCGCCGTCATTCCGACTGGCTGCTGTGTATAACAGGTACGAAGACGGAATGGGAAACACCACACCCTTTGTTGCTCGGCCAGCAGAGGTTGCCACCCCTGGCGTCTGTGTAAACGGGACTGCGGGCATCCAGGGACAGGGGTGTGGCGTTTTGACGATGTGGTTAAATCTGTGGGGTCCTCTTAACCCTTTCTGCACCAAAAACGGAGTATTCTCGTGTTTCAAATCCAACCGCTCAGCGCCAAAAACGAGTGTTTATGTTTTTAGATCCTTTGATCTTTTTCCTTTGATCCCCATTCTAAACACTCGCTCGGAGCTGCCTGCGTCTCCCTGGCACCGCTGCCTACGTTAAAATTGCAACGATGATCGAATCCTGCCAGGTGGCAGTATCGCCTACCTTTTGAACTGGGTCTCTAATCTCTGGGTCTCTCTCTGTGAATCTGGCTGCAGGAACCCCTCCCCCTCAAAGTGAATCAGAACAGAGCAATCTGTTCTGATCTGAGATTTGATCGCCTGAAACATATTGTTTCCCGTATGATAGCCATGCCCAATGCACACGAGTAATTGCGATCGCGATGGAACGACTGGGATTATTCATTTTGGAGTACCTTCCGACTAAGGTAAGGTCTATTTTAGATCTATTTGACCAAACCTAAAACATGCTTTTGTAGTGATCACAGCGTCGTATTTTACCAAACCTAAAACATGCTTTTGGTAATGATCGCAGCTTTGAGGTAAAACGACCCCCCGCCCCCTTGATGATTTTGTGAAGAAACATATATATATGGTATATACCTTTGATTTGGAAATAATATAGGTTTCAGGCGAGCAACCCGAACGATTTGGGCATATGCATATAACACGTCATATCTCGCGATATAGAAAAAAAGACTGGATTTTTTTGGAAAAGGGGCGATGTTTAGCGTGGAATAGCGCACAAACTAAAGTATGTAGAAATTAACTGGTTTGTCAGTGTTGGACTATAAACAATGCCTGTCAAATGAGACATACTATTGTCTCCATAGCTATAATATAGAACACACGATTGGTCTGCAAACATCGCGAAAATGGTCAATAACGCTGGCGCCATTGAGTAAAGATGGGAAAACAGCGTGGCAGTCAATGAGTTAACAGGCACCCAGAAAAGTGGCAATTTTTTTACTTGAACTTGAGGACTGCATACTCTTTTGAAAGATAACATTCTGAAGTTACTAATGCAAAAAAAGTTTAAATCACTTTTAGTGCTAATGAAATAGAGTAACAGAGGTCTGAACTTGAGTTGAACTTGAACTTGTGTACTAAAAATGTTCTGTTGTGTTTGTGGTAGCAATATCAAACAAAAATATATAAAAAAAAAATAGGTATAAGCTTGAAAACACAGCGGATCCATAGCCTAAAGTATTATATGTAGTACAGGTAAAAAATTTATAAAAATCCGTTCAGAAAAAAAAACTCTTCCAAATCCATGTCCTCATCCACGGCTGTTCATTCTCAAGTGTGATTGACTTCTGGTTTTCGCTCGTCAACTTTCACCTAGATCCTATATCACATGGGTATCATTGGAAAGGTACATTCATTGGCTACAGCGTACCAATAATTTTCGCCATCAGCGGATGATTGGCAGATCTGGAGCGTCGGGAGTCCGGGGTGGTCATCCTTACGCGCCGCATAAAAAGACATATCGTCATGTAACTCGAGAACCGAGGCACGGATTCGGTCAAGTAAGGTGGCGTTCGAACGGCAACAAATAGATCGTTCGAACTGTCATGTTATATGTTTGGTGAAAACTGCAGCCCCGAGCCGCTAGACGCCCGCAAAAAGCCATGCCGAATACAGGCCGTTGCATGTTAAGAGGTTATAGGCCTTAATGTAGCTTGTAGGTCATATCATAAACCACAACTATTTTCATAAGTGGAGCGCTGCCCTGTGTCACTGTCCCTGCACCACCAACCCAGGAATATCGCTCCGTCCAGCTATCAGTTGTCGCATGAAAGGTAAGATAGAACAAAGGCTGACCACATGATAATAATAATAATAATAATAATAATAATAATAATAATAATAATAATAATAGGCTACATGTTTTATGTCTAATCAAAAGAAAATGCAACGTGAGAAGACGTACCTTTTGGAATAAAAATACTGAGTTTCGGTACATAATCAACCGGTTGCCCTGGACTCGTACACCAGGCTCGAGACAAAACAGCAACACTGCATCATCTACTTTTGGATAAAAAATTGGGACATTTCAGAGTTTTTCAGTTCAGAGTTTTTAAATGTAGGCTACATAAAATTGTATGACTGTTGAGGTGGAGCCTACTGCGATTAGTCTACCTACAGTCTACCTAAGAAAGACCCCCCCGCATTTCACTGTATACTTGTATGCCGTGACAAATAAAACTCTTGACTTGACTTGACTACGTATACCTACATAAGGGCAGGGGTAACACTTGAATCTTTGGAGATATGCCACCTTTTCAATTGTCTCCCTGCTTACGATTTACTGAACCAGAAGTTTCCAATTTCAGCTCTAAATTGTTCACGTTTCAAAAAGCCCAGAGAAAGCGTGTCTCATCTCATCATCATGAGTCATGCGCGTCAAATTGATTATATTTTCCCTCAGCTATTGAGAAACTCCTGCCCCAGTAGCCTGTCTGAGCAGTCAGACAAATGAAATGTACTCTGGATAGTTTATGTTATCTTCACGTGAGCCTTTCCCTCCTGTCATTCCCTCCTGTATATTACTATTGCACAAACGGCAGCTTAGAATTCCATGACGGCGGTGGCTGTGCGTCCTTTCTAGGCGTGTCCTTAAGATCACAGTGCGTTGGCCTTTGGAGATGAGGGTCACCATGTAAAACGTTGTATTTTATTGTATTTTTTTAAGCACAAAGAGGAGTTCAAACGAGCCTACAATGTATGAAGGAGTGGAAATGAAAGCAGCGTTTCTTGCCACCAAATAAATTATGGAGAGAAGATCAAAAGACCTGCATGCTAAACATATTTCGGACACACAGACAGCATTGTGGTGCTCTATTTAGAGGCTGCTGTCCAGACTGCATTCTTCGTTCAGTGTCCAGACAAAGCTTCTGGTACTTTTCTAAAGATCTGGTTTATCACAGATAGTGGGGCTATAGAGGACGAGAACATGGCTGAGGTGTTTAGTGGTGATGTCATAGAGGCAGGACACATGAGACGCGCTGCTGCTATATCCATGGTGCGTTTGACCACCACCCTTCTCTCTCCACTGCATCTCTACTGCTATGACTTTTATAAATGGTTGTTTAACAAATGTATTTGCTGTTTTAAGAGGTGGTCTTGTCCAAAGTCAAATTCGTACTACTGCTGAGCCACACCTCGCTTCCTAACTCCTAGCTCCGCCAAAACAACGTCCCAGTTTTAGAAACGCTTTACGAATCAGACAACTTGGAATTCTCCTGCAAGTTGCATCCAGTCTCGTTGTGAATCTTGATCTGAACCGGCCTTTACAAGTCACGCCTCTGATTCCGGGGAACGCTGGTGTTACTGGCAAGTTATACAAAACCACACACATGGGGCGGAATTCGGCCAGCTTTGTTTAGTTCAGTGTAAAAAGGAAAAGCCAGCATCTTGAGGGGTTTTCTTTACAGAAATATTGAAGGATCTGTTTAAAAGGGGCTTCTCTCACTCTCTCTCTGGCACCCGCCTGGGCTGCCTCAGTCCTGTGTCAACAGCAGAGGCAAAGGCTTTAATGCAGGTGTTGGTCAGACAGAGAGAGCGACTTCTTATGTTCCCTTTAACCCTTTCACCACCACACTACCAAAGGGATAACCCTTGCACTGCGACAATACAGATCAAATCAAATCAAATTTATTTGTAAGGCCCGACAACACACGTTAATGTCCCCATGGGCCGTACACGTCTTCTTTAAATAAGGCAAGAACAGAACAAAAACACCATAAGGTCCAACAAATTTTAAATAAATGCAAATAAATTAAAGGTTAACAGAAGGTTAACCCTTTCACTGCCACACTACCAAAGGGTTAACCCTTGCACTGCGGCAATACAGAAGGTTAACCCTTTCACTGCCACATGACAAAGGGTTAACCCTTTCACTGCGACAATACAGAAGGTTAACCCTTTCACTGCCACACTACCAAATGGTTAACCCTTGCACTGCGACAACACAGAAGGTTAACCCTTTCACTGCCACACGACAAAGGGTTAACCCTTTCACTGCGACAATACAGAAGGTTAACCCTTTCACTGTGACAATACAGAAGGTTAACCCTTTCACTACCACACTACCAAAGGGTTAACCCGTTCACTGCGACATTACATAAGGTTAACCCTTTCACTGCCACACGACAAATGGTTAACCCGTTCACTACCACACTACAGAAGGTTACCCCGTTCACTACCACAGTACAGACGGTGTGGTAGTGAAAGGTTAACCTTCTGTAGTGTGGTAGTGAAAGGGTTAAGCGTGTTGTTTCCTGTTGGGTACTGGCGCTGTTCATCCAAACCGCTCTGTAAGTGCTTCTGTAAGTACATCTGAAGCTGGGATGGTAACATCCCCTATAGTTCATCCTCCAACTCCCTTCCTAATATCATCATCCCTCTGGGCTGAAACTAAGCGTCATTGAATGGCACAGTAGGTGCTCCAGAGAGACGAGGGGAGTTTGTACGATCCACTCCAGAGAGCTCTTACAAGGAAGCCCTCGAGAGACTCTTTACTTAGCCCAGTTCCACATCCTCCCCTCATCAGGTCGATGTTCTCTTCCCACTGGAGCTCTGTCTTGGCACGAAGACATCCAGGTGCATTTCCTCTGAGGTAGTAGTGTTGTCAAAAATATCGATTTTTTTTATACATACTGTATCGATTCTGAATATTTAAAACAGTTTCAATCCAACTTCCCGCAATATCGATACTTTCTGCACTATCGATTTACAAAAACAAAAACAAAATATTTTTAAGTCACCTTTTTATTTTACAAAAAGTGATGCTTGGTGAAAGTTATATTTGCACTTTATTAATCCCAATAAGGAAATTCATTCTTGTTTGATGATCAAGAGGCACCTTTTATTTGTTTTAAGTGAAGTTTGGTGAAAAAGCAAGTTATTGCACTATTAATCCCAATAGGGACATTCATCTTTGTTTGATCAAGAGTAACCTTTTATATATATATTATTATTATTTATTTTTTTAAATGAAGATTGGTGAAAGTTAGGTTTGCACTTCAATCCCAATAGGGAAATTCATCTTGGTTTGATTTTCTTTTGTCAAATAAAAACAAAGGTTATTTGAATGATTTCTAGTTTTCAAGAGAAAAAAATCGATAAAAAAAAATATTCCGAGATTTTATTTGTAGGCCATATCGCCCAGCCCTAAAACAAAGGGTTTTAAAAGTGTTATATTTCTCTTCTCTTATAATACCAGAGAGAAGGTGAGGAGAATCGACCAGCAACAAAAGCAAAAGAAATTATAAAAAATGTATAAAGAAATTTACATTTTAAGATTAAAATATTTTCCCTGTGGTATCGAAAATGGTATCGAATATCGATACTTTTCAAGGTATCGTATCGAAGTTAGAAATTCCAGTATCGTGACAACACTAGGAGGTAGAGGGGTAAAGATAGCAGTATGTAGGATGATTCGGTACCTTCAGGTAACGTCAGACCTTTCTCTCGCCCCTACGCTAAGCCTTCCTCACCTATCCTGCTTAACACCACGTGAAGAACGGAGACAGGCTGAGAGGGAGGGAAGGAAGGAGGGAGGGAGGGAGGGAGGGAGGGAGGGAGGGAGGGAGGGAGGGAGGGAGGGAGGGAGGGAGGGAGAGTGAGAGAGGAGAAGGAAGGAGAAAGAGAAGGGGATAGGGAGATCGAGAGAGAGAGAGATGGCTTTGACGCCACGGAAACACAGCTCCACGTGACAAGTGCTCCTGAGAGATTCTTGTGTAAATGATTGGATAAGACCGTCCACTCTGTGCCCGGCCTCAGAGGGACATAACTGGGGGTGACATCCAGACCAAGGACAAGAGGAGAGGATGGAGGATGTAGAGCAGCTCCCTGTTCTCATTACAGTAGAATGCAGCTGAAATAACATCACCAATGGTTAATGGAGCAACTGTATGTCTAGGATCTCATAGTACAGCCTCGCCACATTTTTTTTTTTGCCGCAACAGTGTTCCAGTTCGCTAGCGCATATGCGAGGAGCGGAAAATGTACAATACAATTTCCATATGAACTCAAACTCCCGACCTCTAATTGCGGATCACATAATCATATATAGTGTGTGTAGTGAGAAATTACAACGAAGAAAACTCAACCCGACTTTACAGAACTCCACCTTTAGAGCTCAATTTGCAGTTAACATCAATTCCTTTCGGCCATGGTATTTTTTGTGAATTATGTGAATATGTACTGTTGGACTGTGGTGATTCCATGTACGGATAAATAAAATGATGATGATGATGATGATGAATTTGCAGTTAAAACATTTTGCTTCCACTATTTTCTTCTTCTGGCGAGTTTCCGCACGACCATGGAAACGGCCATCTGCCTCAGTCTCCACAGCAGCTTCACCAAACAAAAGAAGAACACGAGAAGAAGAGGAAACGTGTGACAATAAATGTACCAACACGTACATGCGTTTAGTTTTGTACCGTTTAGGGCCGTCCCACAACTTAAGAAATTCACAGTCGACTAATAATCACAGGACCTTGGCGACACATCGATTCGGTCAGATGTAATCAAGAAATCTGTAAAACTGTGTTTACCATTATGTAATTGTGCAGAAGGACCACTTTACTGCTTACCAGAGATGTTACAAGAAATAACTCATTACTCATGGGGGAAGGGGGGCATATAAAACAACGAATAGACCAACAGAGTCTGCCAAGACTAAACCGGCTGATTGTTTAATGGACTGGGCAGCTGTATTGTCTCGCCTCCAACTCCGCTCGTTACAACACTATTTGGAGTTTCCTGGGTCTTCTCTATCTTTCCATTGGGTCTCTATCCAGCCAGTCGATCAATAAGGAGGGACCTCTGGCACTGGAGCTGCTCTCGCTGTGTTATCAATACACACACATTGACGTGGGGGTGGATCGCCATCGGTAACCAATTCAGGCACAAGGGTCAACAACAGCATCGTTACTATCAGGCCTGAAAAAGTGCAACGGCGCAGTCTTATTGGTGGTTCAGTTCTCACTGAGCAGGAAGTGGTTGTTTTTAGTTATTTTCAGGGTGTGAGAATCTACTACTAAATAGATGCAGTGAAGCAGGATGGGAATATATATAGAAACAAGATTCTACTTTTTACATGCCTACTTTGAAATATGCCATTTGAATATGATTTACTCCATTCAAATAGGATTTGAAATAAAAAATTAAAACCAATTCAGAGTTAAGCATTTGAAGTAGTTCTACTTAATTTGTATGTATTTACAAACACCCACAACTGACACATACTGTATACACACACACACACACCACCACAACATCACACATACATATACACACAACTGACACACACACACATACCACACAACTGACACACACACACACACACACACACACACACACACACACACACACACACACAACTGACACATATGCCTACCACACGACAACTGACACACACGCATGCAATAGTCTCAAAAGCCTCAGGCAAGGCAAAAGCTGGTCCGTGAATTTTCATGCGTCTGACGTCTGTTTTCTTTTAGTGTGTCTCTCCATTACCGCATAGCAAATCTTTGATCTTTGATCCATGACAATAACACAGCCTTTTCCCTCCTCCCTCCTCCCTCCTCCCTCCCTCCTCCCTCCCGGCAGACTCAACCATGTGGAATAATAACACTAACATCTCTCCACCAGATACCACTGAATCCAACACAATGCAGCCGCTGTGCCGCGATAATGCAAACGACCAGATAAGCATTAGTGCGATAACCTCACACACATCTACACACACACGCGCGTACACACACCTGCACATCCACACGCACACACACATACGCGTACACACACCTGCACATCCACACGCACACACACATCCACATCCACACGTACACACACCCGCACAACCACGCGCACGCGTACTCACACCCACACACACACGCACGCGTACACACATCCACACGCACGCGTACACACATCCACACGTACGCGTACACACATCCACACGTACGCGTACACACATCCACACGTACGCGTACACACATCCACACGTACGCGTACACACACCCTGACACCCGGACACACACACCCTGACACACACACACTCAGACACATACTAAGACACACACACACAAATGCACACACACACTCACGTAGTAAGACACACATACACATATTTACACACACACACACACACACACACACACACACAAGGCAACATGTTAAGGATGCGTCCGTATGAGGCAGGAGATACTGTAGCAGCATGATGGAGTCTCTGAGGTGTAGCGATGCTGGGATGATAATAGAATAGCTTCTCCTCCATCTGCTGGAGGAAGGATCCTGGGCCCTGAGCATGACAGAGCAACACTGGCCACACCCAGGAACAAGCTTATGCAAAGCCAGGGGGGGGGGGGATGAAAGAGAGGGAGAGGAAACGAGACATCCCTCATTTTTCACACCATGCCTTTGTCTTTGTGATAAACCCCCACTCCCTTCCCAGCGATCCATCTCTCTAATGGCTCCACTCTCTTATCAAAACCCCTATGGAAATATCATCAATTGAAGCCCAAAGGCTCATGGAGCATTTGTGTGCGTGTGTGCGTGCGTGTGTGTGTGCGTGTGTCTGTGTCTTTGTGTGCATGTCTTTGTGTGTGTGTGTGTGTGTGTATTTTTGTGTGACACACGACTGGGAGAACAGTAAAGCAGTAAAGTAAAGAGTGAAGGCTTTAATAAAGCACCATGTACTCCAGAATATAGAGCCGCACACAAACAGTCTCTGCCTGTTTTAGTTTAGACTAAACAAACCTGCTTTGTCCTCCATAAAGTACACTTATCCCAAACAGGGGAATAGAACATGTATTGTTTGTGCGTGTGTGCGTGTGTGTGTGTGTGTGCGCGTGCGTGTGTTTTGAGAGAGAGGGGGGAGGAAGAGAGAGCGAGCAAGCGAGTGAGAGAGAGTGAGAGTCTCTGTGGTCCACTACCCACCCGGTCACTAATCAGTGGTTGACTGAAAGCTAATTGTAAACAGTATGTGTTGTCACGGTGATGATCGTGGGGCTGGTAACATCGTCTCCTTCTGCAGGCGAGTCGACACTGCCTGCCTGTGGAAACCTCGGTTTAAACATCCAGGATTACCAAAACGTGAACTCCATGATCTCATCATAGCACACAAAAACACAATCTAATCCACTGACTGCCTTGAACCTTTTGTGGACCAACTGTGCGACAGTGATGTGATGTCATTAAAAAGAAAAGGGTCCGATTACAAAGTGTCAGTCTGGCTCCGTTTCACCTCGACAACAAAAACAAACGTGAACCAGCAACTCCAGAACGGACTACGCTTGGTTTCCGATCAGTTGTCAGGGCTTTCCCCAGAAATTTCAAAACAAGACGGCGCTGAGTCGCAACTAGGGGGTGGTCCGGAGGGAGGCTGTGCCCCCCCCCGTCCGGGAGGCAAAATCATTTACAATAAAGAAAACCATTTGCTGTAATTTCCTACAACAGTATGAGCTGGCCCCAAGTTTTCACTGCGAAAAGAAAACACATGGTAGCGACCAACACATTCTCTATATAAAAGCAGACCATTCAAATGTTTGCAAACACTGCATCAGGAAATCAACAGTAGTCTTAGCTGTTTCCTAGCAACATAGGTGTCTCTTTATGTGTGTGTGTGTGTGTGTGTGTGTGTGTGTGTGTGTGTGTGTGTGTGTGTGTGTGTGTGTGTGTGTGTGTGTGTGTGTGTGTGTGTGTGTGTGTGTGTGTGTGTGTGTGTGTGTGTGTCTGAGGTGGGAAGCCATATAAACCCTTTCCTGGTACAACTCTAGCTACAAAGCATACGTACCTCTATAATGAAAGGATAGGCCTGGCCATTAAAATCGGTAATGAGGCTTCCACCAGCTGTTGGTCAGATCCGGTACAGACAGAGGAAAGACCTCCCCTCCACAAAAATAAACCGTTTTCTGTCCATGCTTCCTCTGGGACTGGGCCCTTCAAACAAGAGGAGGGGATGTCCAGGATCTACCGAGAGCCCCGAAAACATCACTGACCAGCAATAACCTTACGTGACGCTGTGGGCAGGTTTTGTTAATCACGTAACAGCTAAGATCTGAGAGCATAGAACACAACAACAAGCTGGGCCTGCTTTGAACCAGGAATGGGGCCAAACCTCAGCCTCATCTCTCATCAATGTCCTATTACACTGACCATGTTCCATAAACATCTGCCATATGGGGTCAAAATTAAACATCAGCTGTAAATCAAATTGGATCAGACTGCTGTTAGTGGGTGTCCCGGTGGAGTTGGTGATTACATCACCGTTTCCTGAGGGCAAGGTCAGCGGTCCCCTCCGTCCTCTGAGGCTCCAAGATTCCATGATACCACTGTTCCCATAGGCCCCGCCTCTGATGCCCCACTACCCAATCAGGGGGGGCTTCCTATTTATTTATATTTTTTCACATACACCACTGTAATTGTCCCCCCACCCTGATGGAAACAGGAGGGGGGGGGGGGCTATGGATCTATCTCTGTATAGTTTGTCACACTGCAACGTTGACTTTGTGCCTCTAGGGGGACTAGGATCAGACCTGCAAAGCTAATGCTAACTGTTTAATGTATGTGAATGGATTTATAATCAATTCTTATTATATTCTTGTGCCCTAATAATAAGGATAAGCACTCAATGAAGAAACCCACTCGCGTTGCCAAAAGAAAGTCTAATATTATGGAATTACACACTACAAATGTATTACAGTCATGGCCCCATAACGGCCCCCAAACAGCATTGCCAACTTCAACAGACCTGTGGCCCGTTGTGTGAGCTCCAGGTATTGACAATGTTGATTCTACATACCTAAGACATGGCCCCTAATGGCCACCACAACCCAACGTGTAGATAGATAGGCAGCGGGGGCCAACACACGAGAGGCTGAGCCAGCACATCACCAGGGTTATCAAATGGATGAATGGGAAACCAGTCAACCGCTTCACACAGCGCAGCTAATTCTGGGCCCGTTCATGTACATGATGGTGCCCAAGCTTTAGCAAGGGAGGACAATCCTAGTAAACAAAACACAATATCTTTCTTGAGTGGGCCAAACTGAGATCAGCGGTACAGAAATGACATATGGACAGTTGTTGCACATTGGGAGTTTTCACAAAGTTACTTATCATCACTTATCAAGTGGATGGCGAGTGGGCGGAGCGAAACGAAACAGGTCTTGAGCTGAAATTAATAAGCAGTCAATCAAGCGTGATCTAACCACGCTCCCACAATCAAAAAGAGAAATGTTCTGAGCAGCCAGATGAGCTATTCTCGAGCTGGCTTTAATAATAGTTATTCATGTTCTTTAGTGGCTTGGTGGTTAATAACAACTGTTTATGTGGTGTGATAAACTCAGAAGAACAATTTCATCATTGCTCCACCCGGACTTAAATCACTGACTGACCCAAAGGGGGAACTACATCACTGGTGTCTGGTGGAGGATGGCATGTTTACTTGTTTTAGCATTAGATCAGAAATCTGGGCCATTAGATGAGATGTGTTCTCCCCACGTCCATTAGAGACAAGGCCTACAGCGGGGAACTGGGTTGGTGGGAAGGCACTAACAGCTCCCCGCATTAAATCAGAGAAGCCACTCTGCCAGAGAGAGAGAGAGAGAGAGAGAGAGAGAGAGAGAGAGAGAGAGAGAGAGAGAGAGAGAGAGAGAGAGAGAGAGAGAGAGAGAGAGAGCTCCATAATTCATATTCCTTAATAGAATGAAGGGGCTAATAATAGAATGCTGGGATCCTGGGCAGGACTGTCTTTAGGGATCAAACCTTACACCAGGAACAAGAGAGAACTACCAAGACGGTTCTGCAGAAACTAGTTAGTGAGTCCTTTCTTATATGTCTGAAAGATTTTACAGGCAGACATCAAGAGGCAGGCCAAAACCGCCCGATTGGATTTGGTTCTGAATTTCCCCCCCCTCCACTCTGGACATATCTTGCAATATTGGGCAAGTAAGTCGCTCTGTTGTCTTGGCTGACAATTATAAGCAGACGTTATGTAAGCTGTTGATTTAGTGCTGTGATGTGATATGGCACGCTGCAAAGCAACATGTAACAGGATGACATTCTTTCAGCATCCTGGACAGGAAACATAAATAACACGTCTCTACGCGGGAAGAAAACATTCACATGCCACAGTGAAGCCTGATAAAGTGGCCTTTCCAAACATCCCGGAGGTCACAACCTGATAGTAGCAGAGGAAGAACTCCAGAGAAAAAAAATTCAATTGTTTTTACATACAAACTCGCATAAGAAACAATGCGAGCGTTAGCCGCGGTTTTTAATACCACCGGAATCAGCGTTACTGTCCGTTGTTATTCGACACTTCATTCTTACACAAAACACTGCGCATTGAATTTTATTCATTTCCGGCGAGGCAAACAAACGCGAGTCGTGGTGCTGAGTCATCCATTCACACATAAATTATTCATTAAACCTCCAGCCTTGTCCACCCGCTCAGCCAGGCTTTCTGATCAATTCCTCACTGTAATAGCGCTGTGATCAGTCCACTCACCCCCCCACCCCCTCCGCCAGCAACAACAACCAATCGCCGCGTTTGCTTTCCGCCCCGAAGACTATCCATCACCGCCGCCTTGCAACGTGTGCGGACGGCAGCGGGAAGGATACTCAGTCAATACGACTTGTCGCGCGGGGTTTGACACAGGATGGCACGTCCAGGGGTTGTTTCTCCAATATGTGTGTGTGTGCGTGCCTGCGTGGTCTAGGCGGCCGCCGTGGGAATAACAAATCAACTTGTTTGTCCGGCTTATTTATTATACCTCTGCGGAAGTCGTGTGTTTTTTTCCTGCTGAACGGATACAAAGCTGACCGCATTAGATTTGCTCTGGAAGGAAGGATTCCTCGCATTAACGAATCTTATTGAGCAAAGTAAATAAAGTAGATAAGGAGAATCAGTCAGGTAGAAAGTGGGAATTTGTAATTGTGACTTTATAACTCAGGAATGAGTTATGTCGGCACACATTTGAGTGTGTGCTACTGTGTGTGTGTGTGTGTGTGTGTGTGTGTGTGTGTGTGTGCGTGTGTGTGTGTGTGTGTGTGTGTTTTTGTACGCATGGATGAGCACAAATCAGGCCTCTCCCCTCGTCGTTGCCGTGTTTAACACACGTCCTCACCGTGGCGTCTGCCTGCAGTCTAATCTAATCAGGGCCGTTTCGCTGCTCTACGTCGCGCCTCGCAATGAGCGGCAAACACAGAGCGCATCAGGGGCACGTCCACGATGAGGCAAAACACCGACAGATGGCTTTAATATTCGGCAAACTGAGCAGGCAGATCGTTCACGCGGGCGCCCCAAATGAGATAGAAATGCAAAATACACACAAATAGAGAGTACTCCCTCTTTGGTTCGTACAAAGTACATGCACACAGACAAGAGAACTCCCTTTTTGGTTCATACAAAGTACATGCACACAGACAAGAGTACTCCCTTTTTGGTTCGTACAAAGTACATGCACACAGACAGAGTACTCCCTTTTTGGTTCGTACAAAGTACACGCAAACTGACAGAGTACACGCAAACAGACAGTGTACTCCCTTTTTGGTTCTTACAACGTGTGTCAGTCTGAGTGACGGAGCAGTAATTGTTGTGAGGTATGGCAGAGATCATCATCTCATCTGGCACAACTCAAGCATTAATTCCTAACGTGCAAAACGCCATCGAGACATGACAGAGTGTGATCCATAAAGAAACGCCATTATCCCTCCGACTGTCTGGATATAATGATGAACATTGCGGCGTGTGAATGATGGTGTTTCCCTTTTTCAGAGTCATTCTCTCTCTATCTATCTCTCTCTCTCTCTCTCTCTCAGTGCACAGCTGCTGCAAGTGTTCTGCAGCAAGTAAACTACAGTTTAACGTACGTGTGTGTGTGTGGGCGTGTGTGTGTGTGTGTGTGTGTGTGTGTGTGTGTGTGTGTGTGTGTGTGTGTGTGTGTGTGTGTGTGTGTGTGTGTGTGTGTGTGTGTGTGTGTGTGTGTGTGTGTGTGTGCGCGTGTGTGTGCGCGTGTGTGTGTGCGTATCCATCTATAAAGCTGCTTCCTGGCTCCCGTCTGGGGTGGGGTAAAAGGCCTGTGGGGTAACAAGACACATTTATCACGGCGGAGCTTCCATGGAAGACTCAGTCGGCGCCGTGTCACCGTTGCCCACTGGAGTGGCAGTGCCGATTGGTGCCGCCGTGGCCGCCGCCACAAAGCAGACCTAATCATCTCCGGCGTGTTGAATCATTCATGACACTGAGTGAGGCTGTGGCGGCGAGAAGAGGAGGAGAAACTTCCTAATCTCCCGCACTCTTGCCGCTCAGTGAACCGTTTTAAGGATCCAGCAGCTGTTGAAAAGCCATCACAATAAACCATCCTGAAGAGAAAAACGTTTATTGTATCTTCTAATGACGATTCGTTTGCCGAACGCTTAACGGCGAGACTTTTTCTGAGAGTATCACTTGAAAACCCGTCGCTGGGAGAAGGTGTTGTTAAAACGGTGATAAAAAGAAGATAAGCTTGTTAGTCAAGTACACAGTGTTAAACCGTGCCTATGGTTCAAACAAAATGGAACAAACCCCCCCTTCCCCAGTGTTCTCATCACACCGTTACTGAATAAGCCATCCTATTGTTTTCTCGTTACTGCAGTCTCATAGGCTCCGGAGGCATTTTGGGAAGCCGTCATTAAACGGATGGGAAAATGAAAATGTTCTTGTCTTCTCCTGTTCCGCTGATTTGATTGTGCTTCTCTGCTCCAGGATGCTGTTTACTCCCACAGCCCCGTGGACTCAGTTTTAATTAGGAAAAAGCTTTTGAAGGTTAAAGGGGCTTTACGGAGTTTGCGTTTCCCACACTATATTCTCCATTTCCGTTATATCTGCACAGTCCGATAAATAGTCCAGATATCCGTTTTGGTTCGTCTTGGTATCCTAAACTTGACATCACTTAGATAATGACACGGCGAAGAGGAAGTCTGACATTGTTACAAGGGAACCAGAGTGTTCTTCACTGGTCAGGGTCACGGCTGCACTCTATTAGTCGTTAATTCAACTAATCAATTGTTACAGTCTCAGTAATCTGAGAGACCCAGATGTTTTCTCTGGAAACTGTGTATTGTGAAAGGGCTTCTGGGGGCATGGTACGGAATTTGCGCACGGGATGTTAAACGTTTATGGAGGAGGTCTCACCATTTCCCCGGAAGGTCGCAGTGAATCATCACGGATAATAATCCATTAGCTGTTTAGCCGTTTAAACACTACTCTGTCGCTACTGGAAAAAACTGGTGGTTGACGACACAAAAGACACACAAACCCAATCATTGAGAGTTTTGTTTCATGCAAGAGGTTTTCTTTGTCGTTTTCCGGTGTGTCCCCTGCATGCCGAGCACGTGACCAGTTGAAATCTAATCTTTCCATCAGACTCTTGATTTTAATACAAGCCTTTAGTGTGAGATTATGGTCTCGGTTGACTAGGATTCGTTTAAATTTTTCATGACAAATTTGTTATTTCTTGGGTAAATTACGAGCGCATCTCCGGTGTGACAAACGTTCACATACATGCTTTGGTTTTTAATACACACTGGGTTTAAGGGAAGGAAAAAAAAGGTCCTTCTCCATGATTGTATTCATTTTGCCAGACAATAATTCACAAAACAGATTTGTGAGTTAAATTAAGTCAACAAATGTCAACAGACGTCCAGGAATGTTGGTTGACAAAGAGGTTGTAATTGAGGAACAGCCCTAGGGGCGACAGTGGCTCGGGACGTA
Organism: Notolepis coatsorum; assembly: GCF_963971535.1. Classification (NCBI taxonomy): domain Eukaryota; kingdom Metazoa; phylum Chordata; class Actinopteri; order Aulopiformes; family Paralepididae; genus Notolepis; species Notolepis coatsorum. The sequence goes on along the minus strand of NC_140175.1, from coordinate 28,518,693 downwards.
GAGCAGTCGTCTGGTAATCTGGAGGTTCCTGGTTCGATTGTCCTTGACAAGACACTTAACCCCTAATTGCTCCCGATGAGCAGTTTGGCTCTTTGCATGGTTGCCTCCGCCAACGGTGTGTAAATGTGTGAGTGAATGGGTACAAATTTGGAAATTGTTTAAAGCGCTTTGGATAAAAGCACTATATAAAATGCAGCCATTTATATCCTCAGGCGTAGCCCATAACTGCAACACTTACCCCCCAGATAAAGGATAATTATCCAAAGCGCTCTAGAACTTGTGCCTCACATTCACCCATTCATTCACACATTCACACACCAACGACAGAGGCGACCATGCAAGGTGCCAACCTGCTCATCGGGAGCAGTTAGGGGGTTAAGTGTCTTGCTCAAGGACACTTCGACATGCTGCCAGGAGTACACTGATCCAACTGGAGTCTCGATCAAACCCTTTCAAATGGAAAACAGCTATGTTATCGTCAATTGACTTATCCTTTCTTGATCCTCCTCCAATTACAACTGTTGCTTTCCTTGGACAAACTTCCCAATCCCTGCTACTATGTTACAGATGCATCTCTTTCATTTGAGACGGCACAGACGATTGGTTCCAGGCCTCCTCTAATGAATAGAGGGGAGAAGCACGGAAGACAGGGTTGTCGGCAGGGGGGGGGTGCAATGGGCCTTAGGCCTCCGACATCTGGCTGTCAGGTTCTGTAGAGCTCTTTGTCAAGTAAGAGAGCCATGCCGCTTTCTTCCAGCTCCACTTGCTCCTGAGGTTGTGTCTTGACGATATGGGTTGACAGCTGGACAACTCTACCATCCCTCATCCCTCACATCCCTCACCCCCGCCTGCCACGTGCCAGGAGACATCCCCACGTATGTGAAAGTGTTACACACACACGCACCCGTCCCACACACACAGAGAGACATACACACTTGCTTATATAACACAAAAGATTGCCATTGGGCCAAATGCTACATCATGCAACATGTAGGCATATAGAATGTTACAGGAAGTCCAATTTATAGATAAAATGCATCGCAGTGACATAATGCAGTATTGCCAAACCTCATGTACAGAACCAGTGCAGTGGCGGTTTGGGGTGTGGCCTTTTCGGGGCGTGGCCGTTGGGAGCCGGCCGATTGCTTGGCCCCCAGAAGTGCTGCTTGCAGCGTTGTGGAGACCTGAGGTATAGCTTCTTGCAGCGTTGTGGAGACCTGAGGTATAGCTTCTTGCAGCGTTGTGGAGACCTGAGGTATAGCTTCTTGCAGCGTTGTGGAGACCTGAGGTATAGCTTCTTGCAGCGTTGTGGAGACCTGAGGTATAGCTTCTTGCAGCTTTGTGGAGACCTGAGGTATAGCTTCTTGCAGCGTTGTGGAGACCTGAGGTATAGCTTCTTGCAGCGTTGTGGAGACCTGAGGTATAGCTTCTTGCAGCGTTGTGGAGACCTGAGGTATAGCTTCTTGCAGCGTTGTGGAGACCTGAGGTATAGCTTCTTGCAGCTTTGTGGAGACCTGAGGTATAGCTTCTTGCAGCGTTGTGGAGACCTGAGGTATAGCTTCTTGCAGCGTTGTGGAGACCTGAGGTATAGCTTCTTGCAGCGTTGTGGAGACCTGAGGTATAGCTTCTTGCAGCGTTGTGGAGACCTGAGGTATAGCTTCATGCAGCGTTGTGGAGACCTGAGGTATAGCTTCTTGCAGCGTTGTGGAGACCTGAGGTATAGCTTCTTGCAGCGTTGTGGAGACCTGAGGTATAGCTTCATGCAGTGTTCTCAAGAACCGCTCATCCGATCGACTTCACACTCGAGACAGTAAGGTCTGTCATTATAGCGCCACCATCTGATCAAATGGTACCATATTCAACACTGCACTCCCTTGGGTCGTCAGCAATGCACCCTGCCAAGTATGAAGTCGATCGAATGAACGGTCCTCGAGATATGCGTAAAGTTCATTGTTATATATAGCGCTACCATCTGGCCAAGTGGCACCAGATTCGACACTGCACCTCCTCAAAAATACACACTACCGAGCATGAAGCCGATTGGACGAAGGGTTCTCGAGTTATGAGAAGGAGAGACACACAGACACGCAGGGATTCCTTCCTTTATAGTTGGATGAAACAAGCAGGAAACCACGCAGACCCTCGGTGCTGCCTGCGCAGGTGTCGGACAAAACCTGCCTGACGGATCATCCGTGACTGAGCGAGTGAGTGATCCCAATTTGCTGTGCATAGCCCACGGCGGCAGTCCTGCACGGCGTGGGAACAAGACATATTAGCCCAGCAAGTCCAGAGAAAAAAAAGTATATAATGAACCACATATCCTATATCACATTTCAGCAAAACATGATTTTCAGATTGACGTTCATTTGATGTAGCCTAAGCTCTAAGCCAGTGGTCTCTCGTCCAGTAGATCGCTGCCCGTTTCTGAGGGGCTCGCTAAAGGTTCAAAGAATATGTAGGCTACATGAAGTAGCACAAAGTCACTTGGTAGAAATGGGGTTTTCACTACAAAAAAAGCAGGGATAAGACACTACAGCGCTTTCTTTCCTTGCTGATGCCTCACTTACATCAGTTTCTCCATGTAACTGAGAAACTCAATCACTTGAACCTACAGTTACAAAGCGAAGATAAAGAAAAACTATGCGATATGATCAGTGCGTACATTTTACACTCGGCAAGTGGAAAAACAAAAGGTTTCCTCGCTTCCCCTCAGTCTCTAAGATGCCGGAAAGCCATGCAGGGGCAGCCGACACTTTTAATGTACAGTAGTGTTGTGACCTACTGTCCAAGCTTTGGCAGGAGTTTGCGGTGGGCAGATTCAGTGACTTTGAGAAATGTGAGCCCTGCGTGAGATTTATTGCCAACCCCTTGGTGGAGGTGGACACAGGTGATATTTCAGGACAGATGGCTGAACTGTTCTGCGTCAATCCTGTGGAGATGGAAGGTTATGAACCTGCGAAATGATGTCCAGCTAAAATATCAACAGCAGTCACAGCATTTCTGGCACCTGGCGGAGCCAGGAAACTGTAAGAACCTTCGCCAAGCTGCTCTGGAAATGTCCGCTTTGTTTGGCTCCACATAGCGTTGCGAGTCCACTTCTTCTGACGTGAATGTCATGAAATCTTAAGTTCAGGACAACATTTAAAATGAAGAGTGAACCTAAGTGGATAGACTCCAGCACCAGCAGCCAGACACCTCTCCTGTTGACATCTACATTAACTGTAGAAAAGACTGAATGCACGTCACATGCATGCATGTCAACTATAGATGGAAACGTAATGCGATACAGACGCCGTGATATGAGGACAGACGAGTAAGGACAAGTCAAATAAATTATTATCAATATTAATAATATAATATTATTAATATGATGTGAATTTAATGAACACACACATGTGCCGCTGAATCTAAGAAGATGTTTTGATGCAACAAAGAAGAGTGTTGGATGTCAACATTTTCTAAATGTTCACATAAAAGAAGCATATTCAGCTGGTTTGGGTGGAGATCATCAGCTATGTCAATAAGTGTTACTAATAATATAAACACGGGTAGCTCTCTGCTCCCTTCATTTCGTCAAATTAGCTCTCGGGAGGAGGAAAGGCTGGAGAGACCCCCTGCTCTAAGCTGTGTTTTGGCTCTTAATCACATCAGTGCTCAATTACGCTGGGGAAATTTTTTAAAAGGTCACTTCCATGATTACACAAATTAAATTTCAGCGTCGGAAATATATCAGTGGTGCCAACTGGCGGGTCATCAGTGTAACATTCAGATGCCTGATGACGCCTATTCCGGTTGATAGAGAGTCATATTGGGGTCATGTTATGAATGTTGAGGTCATATTCAGGTCATGTTGTTAAAATACGTGTTCATATCCCAAACAGGGATATCTGAATGAAAAGGATATTCCACATATTACTAAGTGAGCAAATGCAGAAAGCAGTCAGTATAATTAATAGTTTGGGGGGTGGGGGGGTGCGGATATAGCGCTGCAAGACACAAGACACGCTTTTCGAACATGTAAATTGAGTTATGTTCTCTTTTTTTTCATTGCTAGAGATTAATGATTTGTTTTTTTTTGTTTGTATTTACATGTTCGAAATAAAGAATCAACACCGTGGCACAAAAAAAGCACAAACACGATAAATGTAATATATAACCCAGCTGTAGCCTAAGATTTAAAAAATAAATGACATAATTATTTTTATGCTGATGTGAGCAATGCATTGAAAATGGGGGACCCTGATGTGAAACAAGACGAAAGTCTTTCTCTGGTCTGCATCCCCTTAACAATTGTATGTATTGAGCTGTACTGTACTGTACCCATTCTGCAATCTGTTAATAAACTTTTCAATCAATCAATCAAGAGTGATTTAAAAAAAAAAAAAAAAAAAAAAAAAATAGAAATTTAGTTTTTTTAAGCATTACAATATTGATCTTGCTGGTGAACTTGGCCCCTACCCTCCCTGGCCATTACAGGTGGTCTGTTTTTGTTCCCCCCATCGAGAGCTATTTCAATGGTGATTTACTTTTTTATGCAAGTAAAGTTGATAAAATTGTATAGGATGTTCAGAAACCTTTGTCAAGTATCCTGGGTAGGGCTGCGTATCGAAATGTTATACTTTATGGTTTGCTTCAATACTATTGACTGTGACAAAATGCAGTGGTTTCTAATGATACCTTAATCCTGGATAATAAGAACAGTATATGCCAGGGTCTCAAGTTTTGTATCATCGGGCGGGGGGGGGGGGGGGGGGGGACGACGATATGCGTTACTCAAATGAAACACTGAATAATAATGGAACGCTGGTGAGCAGGTTAATGAACTCAGTGTCATCATTATGTTCCTACTGTCTGCTGTGCTGAACCTTCCCACGCCAGATATAGACCAGTGGATATAATGGGCTCCCAACAGTAAGATACTGTAATACCACCTGTGGCTTGACATTTCAACATTATTAAACACCTACCAGATATACAGCAGGCCTATGCCCTGCTGTGAGACAACGGTGATATTAATACAAAATTACTACTCATTAGCTGTGTGTGCCAGAGAGATCATGTTGAGAGAGAGAGAGAGAGAGAGAGAGAGAGAGAGAGAGAGAGAGAGAGAGAGAGGAGAGAGAGAGAGAGAGAGAGAGAGAGAGAGAGAGAGAGAGAGAGAGACTGTAATAAAGCACACACCATTATAATGTCTTTCTAATGATCTTTTTCCTAACTTGTTCTACTCAATCAAACAATCAAGCAGGGATGGGAATCGAATTTAATGTCTGAAGGAGTCGACTGAAGGCTTCTTGTCCTCTGCAAAAGCATGAAATTGGTCCACTGATGGATACATCTTGATATTTGTCTAGTCTAGTGTGTTCATTAGATGGGTGAAATCCTCTTTCAGTGCCTCTGTGCCCGTTTTCTTAGGCAGTTAGCCTCGGGTATGCGTGCCATTAGTGTTAGCCACGCTTCTAGGCCTCTTTTCTTTTGGAAAGAATGATTAAAAAAAATATATAAAAATCTTATTTTTTTTTTGTATTCGACTAAGAGGTTGGCAGATCGACTACGGCTCCTTTCGATCGATTAGTCGACTAATCGACTAATAGGGGTCAGCCCTAATTGAGAGGGGAGCCTATTAACTGTTACACCGCTGAATGGCATGCTGGGTACAGCTCACTAGCTACTGTAGCCAGGTAGCATAACAGCTGGGAGAACAGAAAAGAAAGATGAAGAAAGGGAGACCGGAGATGTTATATTGTAGCAACGTTTTGTACATTTGCCATGTTGTTTCTCTAAGTTCACACATTTCAAGCATCAGTGATGTAACATTCAGAATGAATGCTTTTGTTCCCGAAATACGCTAGCTCTGTCCGCTAGCGTTAGCAGTTTGATTAGGTCACGTTCGCTATTAAGTAAAAACACATTTTCGATTAGTAATCTAATAGTTCCCTTCCCAGTGACTATTGAATAGTAATTTTGTGAGTTTTGCCCAATCTCTACAATCAATCAATCAATCAATCAAGTGTAGCTATAGAAAACACAGAGACATACCTTTTTGTTATTGTCTTACAAAATATTATCCCCACATTCTACACAGTATATCATCACGTTTTGGGGGGGTAATCTTCATGTCTGCATGTTGTATGGTCAGTAGATAGATACAGGATATATACTGCGCCTCTCTACTGGCTTCAACCCCACTACCACCCCACCCCTGCACAGCACTAGTATCCACTCTGTTACTGGATTGGTGCTGGAGAGAGCGAGAGAGAGAGAGAGAGAGAGAGAGAGAGAGAGAGAGAGAGAGAGAGAGAGAGAGAGAGAGAGAGAGAGAGAGAGAGAGAGAGAGCGAGAGCGAGAGAGAGAGGGAAGATGAATGTGGCCAGACTTCACAGTTCATCATCTCAGGGGGCCGTCTAGAGGTGGCGGTCAGGAGACACCTCCCTCAAGGTCAAATAATACAGAGGAAAAGGGTGGGGCGGCAAGAGAGAGAGGACCGCTGGGAGGGCCAGGCAAGGGCAGTAGACTGGAGGAAGGACAGACTCAAACATATGCACACTCAGGGACGATACGGTCAAAATATGATATCACAATATTCTTCTTAATTTTTACGATGTTTTTTCCGGTGCAAGGTACAGTGTGATTTCAAATCTATTTGACTCTCTAGGGTAGCCTAGAGAGGAGGAGTAGGACAGTGGCTCAGGAGGTAGTGCTGGTCGTCTGGTAATCTGAAGGTTCCCGGTTCAATTCCAGCTCCTCCTGGCAGTGTGTCGAAGTGTCCTTGAGCAAGACACTTAACAACACCTAGCTTCTCCCGATGAGCAGGTTGGCACCTTGCATGGTCACCTCCGCCGTCGGTGTGTGAACGGGTGAGTGAATGAGAGGTGTAAGTTGTAAAGCGCTTTGGGTAAAGCACTATATAAATACAGTCCAAAAGCCTATATTTTTAAATCACATTTGTATCCCCAAATCCATATAATACTGCTGAATTTTATATTCATCTAAACACATGTACTGTATAATTTAACTATTTGTATATATATGATGACATGTAGTAAAAACACATATCTCTGTATGGATCCAAGACGGTAAGGCCTGTGCCTAAATATGTGGTATACAGTACGTCTCAGCACACGGATGTATTAACAGTCAACAGTCTCTGCATACTGTGTGTACCGCAGGCCGCGAACTCCGCTACGAGGAGAAAACCGGGGGCAGATCTCCATTCGCAGAAGATGTAGAGGAGGGGAGGAAAGATTACAGTAATGTAGAGGACAGCGGAAACTTAAGTAGAGGGAATAAATCACCCTCCAATGAAAACCCCTCCAGAGGAAGAGAGATTGGGACACGGCCCAGTTTGTCACCGAATACGTGACTGAGTGTGGGAAAGAAAATCAAAAGGGGAGAAGAGAGGGACGCATTTCCATGTTTTCTCCCCCCGGGGGCAGATTTTAACTGCGGGGGAACTAAAAATGTTGTCTCTCTAAACAAATGGCCACAACTGTGAATATGAAATATATCCCCTGAAGCGACTTTAAGTTTCGAAGTGGGTGTGCGTGCGGCGAGAGCTGTGAGAGACACACGCCGACGTGCCGCGGCTCAGGTGAGCCCCCTCGGGCTAGGAATGCTCATGGGAATCGGCGTCGACAAAAACAAAGTTGTTTGATTTTCCTACTAGACCTTGTACAAATGGAGCTTCTCCCGAGCGTGTGCTTTTTGGGGACAGATTCAGCCGCTCGTTCCATTTGTTTGCGTTCTTATAATGGTCACCTCAAATGGTAGATGGACTGCTTCTATATAGCACTTTTATCCAAAGCGCTTTACAACTTATACCTCACATTCACCCACTTACGCACCCATTCATTCACACCGACCATGCAAGGTGCAGTGGCAGCCCCAAAGCTCTGGAATGAGCTGCCACTGCATGTTAGGCAGGCCCCCACTCTGCAGGTGTTTAAATCACGCCTCAAAACACACTTATTTGCTCTGGCTTTTGTTTTTTAAACCGTTTTTGAGAGATTTGCCTTTTTATGTGACACATTGTACTGTTTTATTATGTGTTTTTATTACATTTTTATGTTTTATGTTTTATCCTATGTTTGTGGACTTGTACAGCACTTTGGTCAACTTTGTTGTTTTAAATGTGCTATATAAATAAAGTGGATTGGATTGGATTGGATTGGATTGAACCTGCTCATCGGGAGCAGTTAGGGATTAAGCGTCTTGCTCAAGGACACTTCGACACGTTGCCCGGGGAGGAGCCAGAATCTAACCGGGAACCTTCCGATTACCAGACGACCGCTGTACCTCCTGAACCACTGTTGCCCCGACTCCCAGATACCAGACACCATGTGACGTTTTAAAGAAACCAATCATTCTGTTTAGATTAGATTAAAATGCATCGTCATCGTACCGCACAAGTACAGTACAATAAAAATAAGTTGGCATCTAACCAGAGTTCCAGGTGACAGTCAAATGCATTAACATTAACAATATACAGTGTAACAAGTGATTAAATAGAATATACTGTATATAAAAAGGCTACGGAGTAAATATGCCAATCTGATGTATGTACAGTATTATTATGTACAGCGATGAATTATCATGTGTACAGTGATAGTATACATTCACTATGGTAATAAGCTGTACTGGCCAGTGGTATAACTAATAAGAGTAGGTATGGGATATATACAGATATAGATATAGTATGCAGTGTGTACAGTGCACAAAGTTGGTATGTGAACAGGAATATGTAGATATATATTCATAGAGATAAATATATAAGTAGATGGTATATATATACATTGTTATTGTACATTGCTATCATACAGAATCAACTAGGGCTGTCCCCGACTAAGGATTTGGATAGTCGACTATGATTGGCCAAACATTTGCCATTAGTCGACTATTAGTCGACTTAAAAAAATAAAAAAAGTATAATATATATATATATATATATTTTTGTATCATTCCATTTGGACTGTGGGGGTGCTTAATGTCTGAAGGAGTCGACTGAAGGCTTCTTGTCCTCTGCAAAAGCATGCAATTGGTCCACTGATGGATACATCTTGATATTTGTCTAGTCTAGTGTGTTCATTAGATGGGTGAAATCCTCTTTCAGTGCCTCTGTGCCTGTTTTCTTAGGCAGTTAGCCCCTGGTATGCGTGCCATTAGCGTTAGCCACGCTTCTAGGCCTTCTTTCGACTAATCGACTAATAGGTGTCAGCCCTAGAATCAACTCTAGGCAGATCTCCAATAAAACAGAATATGTTCAATTTGTAGCGTGGTTACAGCCACAGGTGGGGGGGGGGGGGGGGGGTCCGTCTGACTGTACCGCCTTCATACTTTATGGTAGTTGGGAGGATTAGTAGCGCCTGAAATAAATACAAAACTGTGCCAATAGATCTCAACACAAGCTGAAAGGAAAAGCGAAGGAACGGAAAAATTACACAGATGACTGAGAGAAGTGAGACTGCAAAATATGAAAAGCCTGTAAAAGCAGAACTTCACCCTCTCCGTTCCATGATGTTCTAAGTTTGGCCGTGCACCTGCATCACACACACACACACACACACACACACACACACACACACACACACACACACACACACACACACACACACACACACACACACACACACACACACACACACACACACACACACACACACACACACACACACACACACACACACACACACACACACACACACACACACACACACACACACACACACACACACACACACACACATGGGTTCAATGATGTAGAAAAATATTGTGTAACTCAAGTCTCAGACCTGAATTTCAGCAGAGAGAAATCTTTCAGCGAGGGGATCCGTCAGTCCTTACAGTAACACGGTGGGTCAGTGATGATGAAAGATGTCAAATCAATAAGAGCTTATTTTTTAAGTCCACTATGGCCAAGAAAAGGATTGGAAAATAATTGCTCAGGGAAAAAATAAATAAAACAGTTGAAAACGTTGTGCCCAAAAGCTCTCAATGCAATTTTAAAACCTGGCAGGAAGGTTTCTTTAGAAAAACACATGATGCAAATCTGAGAACAAAATAATAGCTTTTCCCACACAGAGTAAGGTAAATTACGCCTAGCGTCACTTTGTGCAACACACAGCAAGGACTTAACTACAACGACACACCCATGCGTGTTTTCTTTCCTCTGCGAGACTAGCTAAGTCATGATAAGAATGCAGGACATGAAGATAGAGGGGGGAGGGGGGTTGGCGGGAGAACAGCAGGGTGTCAGGAGTCCAAGTGCATATTTTGAGCCAGGCATTGTTGAACTCCAGCAAAGGTGGGGATGGGTGCGTTCTGAACTCTCTGTTCTGCGTCCAGATGGTTCTTGTTGCCTGAGCTAGGGCCAGGGGGAGGGGGGAGGGGACGGGATTACACAACTCCCTCTGTAGTCCAACGAGTGCTTATTCATCAAACCGGCACATCCGGGTACTTTGCCTTTTTTCGTGGCCACGCCTACTTTTGGGGGGAACACACACTGCTCCTGTTGACCGCCATTGTATTTGGCCTGTATTAAAAAATAGACGGCAGGGCAGTGTTCGAATTATGAGGGGGCCAATGGGGGCTCAGCCCCCATAGCTATAGTCTGAGCCCCCATAGTCAAAAAATTTATATAATATTTTTTTTCTTTTTTTTTTACGAATTAGTATTATTTATGTTACCTAAATAAATTGTTAATAGATCATATTTTTCTTTTCAGTTTTTAAAAGAACTGAGTAATTAATGTTGTGGAATAGGCTGCATTTCACCTCCAAGCCGCTATGCGTCACCCATAAGTTTAACGCTACTCCAACCTAGTGAAGAAGAAGCAGCAAGCAGCTGCTGTAAACAGAAAGCTGCCGGTCTGTGTCCTGCAACTAAAAACATAAACACTAAACAGTACGCCACATGCCGCCAAAAAGAAAGAAAAAAAAAAGGTTCAACCCGCCGCAAGGCTGTACAAAGCTGGACAGCTTTGGTTTTATAAAAAGGCCAAAGACTGACGCTGTTAGTGTAGCAGCTAGCAGCGCTACTGTCACTGAAGTTGACACTGCTAGTGCTAGTACTAGTGTTAGCTCTGCTGCTCCTGTGCGCAGTGCACCTGTTATTGTTACCGCGCCGGTTGCCACTGCCAGACCCGAGTCTCCACCACTAGACCTGGACTGCGCTGCTACTCAACCACCACAATGCTGGGGTCCGAGTCAGTGGAACTTTTGGAAAAATAAATATGACTGGTTATTTGCCATGGAGGGATGCATTGGCTGCCTTCCATGTAAAAACGCCAAGATATTGTTAAATAAATCATTTGGAGCCCATTTGGCAGAGCAGTGGATGAATGGGACTGTGACTAGCTCTCAGAGCAAGAAGTTGAGGAAGAGAATATAGTCGTCACTACTCGCTTTGGATAAAAGAGGTCAGTGGTTTGAATCCCGGCTCTTCCAGTCTGCATGTCGGTGACATGCTGCAGTAGTTACTTTTCTTCTTGTTGTTCTAAGAAGATGCTGCTACTATTTTTCATACAGTTCTTGATTACCTGTGCACATTTGTTTATAACATTATTTATTTTGATTTATACAAGTATTTATTTTATGTTCATTTTATTATCAGATGATAATGTTACTTACTGTATCCTGATAAATGCTGCTGTTGTGCCATACAACTATTTATTTTCCATTAGATTATTTTGTTAGTTTTTGATTTATAAGTGCAGAGACAAATAAATGTTAATTCAAGTTCATAGATTTGGTCTAATTTTTCAAATTAAATTGTTGTATTTTTTCAGATGCAAAATGCAAATAAGTAAATATGGCATTATATATCAGAGGTGAGTAAGAAAATGAACAAATATTGATGGTTAAGAATGAGCCTGAATAATGACATCACACAATAGTCTAATGCATAGGTGTCAAACTCATGGCCCGCGGGCCAAATGCGGCCCGCCACGTCATTTGATGTGGCCCCCCAAGAGCGCCGGTAAAAAAATAGCGGCGTTAAAATAATTGTGGGTTAATGCGTTAATAAAGCTTTGACAGCCTTAGTTATTACACATTCTTACACATACATGTGTGTTGAACATCTGAGGTATTGATGAAGTAACAAAGGAAAAAAGCCAAAAGCACTTACTCCTCAGACATTCTTTGACAATTTTACAGCCCAAAATACAAAAAAGATCCAGGCGGAATAGGTAACAAAGGGTTGAAGAAATATTGTCTGAACTGTCAGATGCAAGCTGGCTGTGTGACATAACCGAGCATCTCGCTCAATTGAATAAGAAGCTGTAGGGACGCAAACAAGTCCCACCCAAAACTTGACCAATATAGTTGTGAACTGAGACAACCCTTATTTTGTTATTTTTGAGTACAGTTACAGTTGTGTGTTCATGCAGACACATAATAGCAATTTCATTACGAATTGAAAATGGGGGACCTTGATGAAGTAAACAAGTCGAAAGTCCTTCTCTGGTCTGCATTCCCTTAACAATTGTGTATATTGAGCTGTACTGTACTGTACCCATTCTGCAATCTGTTAATTAAAGTTAATTAAACTATCTTCCATTAGTGGCCTCTGCAAGGTTGTGTGCAGCCATTTGTTTTTGTAACATCTGCTACATCTGTCCCACGTGTTCTTTGCAGCTCAGTTGTTAGTTCTGCCCTTCTTGACTGTGACAAAAAGGTTTTGAACAAACTTAATGTCATAGCTTGTATTTGATGATATTCTTCTTTGTTATTTACTTGAATGGTTTGATCATTGATTGATGGAGTAATATGGGGTTCTGATAAACTAAAATTATTTGTAAAAATAACATAAGCTAACATATATTTCTACATCTATGCAAATGCATATGCAATATGTATAACTTGAATAAGTAATAAATACAGAAACAACATGTTTAACAATATGTAAATGAGTAGCTACATTTATTTTACATTACATTAACATTAATACGGTCTTTGGCCCTTTGAGGGCAACCATAATGCTGATGTGGCCCTCTGTGAAAATGAGTTTGACACCCCTGTAGAGAGGAACTGAGGAGGGTAGAAAGAAAGAGAAGTCACCGCTGCTCTGTGAAAATGAGTTTGACACCCCTGTAGAGAGGAACTGAGGAGGGCAGAAAGAAGGAGAAGTCACCGCTGTAGACAACAACTGACTCAATTTTGGATCTAGAATTCTTATTTCTTGTGATAATATAAATTAGATTGGGAGAGTAGCTTAATATAAGCCTAATCTACTGGGGGAAACCTTGTTTTAACCTTTGAATAGACTGCTACCTAATAAGGTATTACACTCTTATCTTATGAGCTTGTATAGCACATCTGCAGACATATTGATCTAGTGTGTAGACTATTCTCTTATAGCCAACTTTTGTCATCACGACTTTATTGTTTTACAGGATAATATACTGTACCAATACTGTAGATCTGTCTCTGGGTACTTCTTCTCTTCTCTCATTTCTGGACTCTTTTTGTATCACAAACAGTACTGTATTTGCAAATCTGGTATGTCATAAATGTATCTGTACTGTCTATCTGTATGTCGTGTGTGTCATATATGTTATGATGAATTGAAAATGGGGGACCCTGAAGTAAACAAGTCGAAAGTCTTTCTCTGGTCTGCATTCCCTTAACAATTGTGTGTATTGAGCTGTACTGTACTGTACCCATTCTGCAATCTGTTAATTAAAGTTAATTAAACTATCTTCCATTAGTGGCCTCTGCAAGGTTGTGTGCAGCCATTTGTTTTTGTAACATCTGCTACATCTGTCCCACGTGTTCTTTGCAGCTCAGTTGTTAGTTCTGCCCTTCTTGACTGTGACAAAAAGGTTTTGAACAAACTTAATGTCATAGCTTGTATTTGATGATATTCTTCTTTGTTATTTACTTGAATGGTTTGATCATTGATTGATGGAGTAATATGGGGTTCTGATAAACTAAAATTATTTGTTAAAATAACATAAGCTAACATATATTTTTACATCTATGCAAATGCATATGCAATATGTATAACTTGAATACGTAATAAATACAGAAACAACATGTTTAACAATATGTAAATGAGTAGCTACATTTATTTTACATTACATTAACATTAATACGGTCTTTGGCCCTTTGAGGGCAACCATAATGCTGATGTGGCCCTCTGTGAAAATGAGTTTGACACCCCTGGTCTAATGATTAGAATGTTGTGTGATGTCATTATTACTTAGTATTAGACTAATCCTAATGAGATATTCCTCTAAATATGACTTCGAAAACAGCCACAATTCCAGGAAAAAAAATAGTAAAAAAAAAAGATTCAGGGGGCCCCCATAGCTCTCAGGTGATAATTCGAACCCTGCGGCAGGGGGTAGTCTTACCCTGAAAATGCGATAGTTAGAAAAAGCTTGGTTTAGGTCCGGTAAAATAAGACACTGTGATCGTTACAGAAACATGTTTCAGGTTCGGTAAAATAGACATAGAATATACCTTACCTTAGCCAGAAGGTACTCCAAAAAGAATAATTCTAATGATCCCATCGCGATCGCGATTACTCCTTTATATGTAATTACTCGTGTTTACGGGAAACTATAGGTTTTGAGGCGAGCAGATCTCCTAGCGATTGCTCTGCAAGAGCTCCTCCCCCTCAGAGCGAGTCTTGACAGAAAGGGATCAGTAGAGACAATGTCTGAACTGGACTATCAGAGTTCAAAAGGTAGGCGATACTGCCACCTGGTGAGATTCGATCGGCATTGCAATTCCAACGTAGGCAAATGAGCCAGGGACACCTAGAGTGATCCGACTGACCGTTTAGAACGGGGATCAAAGGAAAAAGATCAAAGGATCCAAAAACAAGTTTACTCGTTATTGGCACTCACCGCTTGGCAGGCAATAACTAGTTTACTAGCTATTATTTTCCAACACTGGCCACCATTGAGCGTTCACACACCATTGTGAAAAGTTAGGTTTGATCTGTTTTCAGGTTTATAATTATTTCCCCAGTCAGCTGCAGGATAGTTCCTCATTTCCCTACCTGGACATTTAATATCACACTTATGAATCTCCAAATGACCTGAAACTAAGAGGTAATGACTATTACTTGGCAACGAGGGTCTTCAGCGTGATTTATATGTGTTTTGTCCGAAAAGTTGTAGTTTATGAACAAACACCATCTAATCCCTGTATACCCCCCCCCCCCAAGTTGTTTTCCCTCCAAAAGGGGCGTGGCGCTTGTTTTCCCTCCAAAGGGGGTGTGGTGCTCATAAACCAAGCAGGAAGAGGGGAAAAAAACTGTGAATATCTAGCAGAGAAAGGATATAAAAAAAATTAAACTCTTGATGAAAAGCATCCAGAAATAATAGCCGATATAACTCAAACCTGTCGGCGCTAATTGTCTTCCCTTGGACACACTTATGATATTACGCTCATGGTGTTAAAATCTCAGTGCGGTCCTAAATCATTTCCCGCCGTTTCACAATGAATGAATTCAGTTGTTATCATGATGGGCATTTAACACACAACAAGCCAAATAGCGGCTGCTGCGTGAGTAACGACCGTTAATAAAAAAAAAACATGTAAAAAAACAAGTCAATCTGGGTTAGCGGGACGGTAAAACCCCCTTTCGAGGAAAACTTAAGCCTATAGCCTCTGGCGGCAAGGTGGAAGACTATAAGTGTAAACAGTAGGCCCAAGTAAACACCTGTGCACTCCACTAGTCTCGTCTTGGTTCGCGCAGCACCTCCCGGGACCTCTGCGGTCGGTGTGTCAGTAAATCCTCGTTGTCGTCTGGGCCCCCACTGTAGTTAAGGTAATTCTTTGTCTGCTAATGGAGGGTAAGTGCTTGTGGAGAGAAGCAGATGAGCGCTGTTTGTCAGGCTGAGGGACATGCTCGATTTCACCGGAGAGAGCCACTAAAAGCTTCCTCTCAATCAGACTCTCTTCGCCGCCACCGCCTCCTCCTGTTATTTTGTTTTCCCAGCCACTTCCCAGCAACGCATTAATTCTAAATGGTGTTGCTTTCCTCCCTTCACACTCGGCTGCTTTCATTACGCTAACAACACCCAACTGGTGGCAGGTTTAACTTTGTTGTTTTTTTCTCTCTCCTCCAAACTCATCTTTTTAAATGGAAAATGGGATTGCGCGAGCCGAGCGTACCTGCCGCACGCACTCCTGTCGCTGCCTCTTCTGAAAAATTGGTTTTTACAGATATCATCAATCAAGAAGAGACCGACAGAACAACCTGTCCACGGAACGGAAAACACGGCCTTTAGTCAATACAGTCTGGGGAAGAAAGGAAAGGAATGATACTTTCCTTCCCTTGCCGGCTCACTCGCTAAACTGCTGCTTTAACAGAATATTAAGTGCAACGAAAAGGACAATCATCACAGTTTTACAACGGCGTTCGTGAAGGAGATTCAACCATAAAACCTCCTGAACAACTCAAACACAAAGTCGCCCTCTGCTTCCTTTCATGCATCAAAATTAATTTCATGGCTCGGGAAATGTCACAATCCGACAGGTCATCAGAGAGCTATGAAACAGATGAGCCGACTGCCGTCTCGCAAACAATCGAGTGAGCGAATCGGCTGATTAAATTTGCTCAACCTATTCTAAGAGACTCCGTTCCAGCCACCTTGTCGTAAGCCCTCTGGTGGCTATCAGTGTTTGGTCCTTGCCGTCCAGAATAGAGTTTTATATAAAACAATATTATCCTTTTTCTCCATTTTACTCCAGAAAATTGCTTTCTGGTGGATAAGCCTATAGGTGTCAGAAGAAATGACAGATCTATGGATATGGATTGGACTGCACATTTCAGAACGAAATGTCATAATCAACACTGCACTGTGTGGGGGCAGCGTGTAAACATGGGACTAAAGCTAAACAGTTCAGCGGCAACTCCGGCAAAAGGATGTTCAATATCATGGGATGGTCGTCGTTCAACCGAAAACACTGATCATAAAATCCACTAGCCTCAAGTCCCATGATACACGGAATACAATATAATATTCTATACAGTATTAATATGATAGGCTATAAACAGATTAATTACATTCCATCCATGTTGGAAGATAGAACAGATAGAATTGATTATTGCATGTGGTCAGAGGCTAAAATAGGTTTATTTAACATAAACACTCTCCTCCCTTGTTCATCTAACATATTTTTCTCTCTCTTTTCTGTAGTGTGTGTGTGTGTGCGTGTGCGTGTGCGTGTGTGTGTGTGTGTGTGTGTGTGTGTGTGTGTGTGTGCGTGCATGTGCGTGTGCGTGTGTGTGTGTGTGTGTTTGTATGTATGCTTGCATGCTTAGTGGGTCTCCCCGGGCAAAATAACAGCTCTTTTTCATGGTGATGTACAAATCAAAAGGCAGCACACAGACAGCAGTGCTAAAGGTGGAGAGGGAGAACATGATCCCTTCCGCTGCCTGCTAGACCCACAACACACAGCTCCACTTTGTTTGCATGATTAACAAGAGGCTGAGCCACGGAGGAGATCAATAAGCTCTGGACCTTTTTACGGGACGGTGTCTAACGCTGTAACCCTACCTCTGTGCCCTTCCTATTCCATGGCTAATTATGTGATGGGATCGATATGCGTCGGTAATGGGATATTGGCTATTTTTCTGGTGCCGTTACTTATGGCATGGCCTAAAGAAATATCCATGCGCAGTGCAACACAGAGACACCTCTATACTTATTCTCCACGGTGCATCACAAGAGAATAATATCTGTTTATTTTGGCAAAGAGATAGAGAAGATATGAAGCTGTATATCTTTCCCTCAATGAGAGGCTGCTAGTGTGTGTGTGTGCGTGTGTGTGTGTGTGTTTGTGTGTGTGTGTGTTTGTGTATGTGTGTGTTTGTGTACATAGCTGAGAGTGGAGGTGTTTAAAGGGGGGTAGGGAACTGCTATGCTTCTCCCTGGAGCACAATCCAGATATTTATCAGTCCCCGACTGCTGCAAGCAGTCACAATCTCAGTCTACCACCACAACAACGAAAATAAAGCTCCTAGCAACAATACTATAAGCTACCAATGGCCATTCAACATAAAGCAACAATACTATAAGCTACCAACAGCCATTCAACATAAAACAACAATACTTGTATAAGCTACCGACGGCCATTCAACATAAAGCAACAACAATATTATAAGCTACCAACGGCCATTCAACATAAAGCAACAATACTATAAGCTACCAACGGCCATTCAACATAAAGCAACAATACTATAAGCTACCAACGGCCATTCAACATAAAGCAACAACAATACTATAAGCTACTATGACAGTTCAACATAAAGCAACAATAATATAAGCTACTATGACAGTTCAACATAAAGCAACAATACTATAAGCTACTATGATAGTTCAACATAAAGCAACAATAGTATAAGCTACTGTAGCAACAATTCAACATAAAGCAACAATACTATAAGCTACTGTCTATGACAATTCAACATAAAGCAACAATACTATAAGCTACTGTCTATGACAATTCAACATAAAGCAACAATACTATAAGCTACTATGATAGTTCAACATAAAGCAACAATACTATAAGCTACTATGACAATTCAACATAAAGCAACAATACTAAAGCTACTATGATAGTTCAACATAAAGCAACAATACTATAAGCTACTATGATAGTTCAACATAAAGCAACAATACTATAAGCTACTATGATAGTTCAACATAAAGCAACAATACTATAAGCTACTATGACAATTCAACATAAAGCAACAATACTATAAGCTACTATGACAATTCAACATAAAGCAACAATACTATAAGCTACTATGACAATTCAACATAAAGCAACAATACTATAAGCTATTATGACAATTCAACATAAAGCAACAATACTATAAGCTACTATGACAATTCAACGTAAAGCAACAATACTATAAGCTACTATGATATTTCAACATAAAGCAGCAATACTATAAGCTACTATGACAGTTCAACATAAAGGATGCTGGTGTCCGAGGAAACAGTTGTGATTGGAGGATCAAGGGCAGCGATAGGTCAATCGTAAATCCGTACACAGCTGTCACTCAGCACCGGGAGGAGGCAACTCTCTGTTGTACAAAGTGCCTAATGGGTGTAATTTGCTTTTCTCTGTGTGGGACAAACTGTCTTCCAAGAATTGTTGTTGAGGCATATACAGACAAAGTGAACAATAAAATTCTAAAAGATGCATTTCCTGTTGCAACGTTTGCTACTAATGCAATCGTTGACAGGAAATACACTTGACAGGAGAAGATGCAAACTGTTCCCTAGCAACAGGATTTCAGTGAAACCTTCTAGGTGAACTGAGAAAAGTTGGTCGGCGATACACTGCAGGGGGGGGGGGGGGGGGGAACTCTGCCATCTGCTTGGCTTGCCACCACACACACAGACGGCTCAATGTCCTCCCCTCTGCTGTGGAACGACGGCACCCAGCAGAGCGTAGCCAGCTCTGAAGAGAGAGAGCCAGGCTTCATTCCCGTCCCCAGCATGTCCCTCCCTGCTAATCACCCCCAACAACCACTGTACAGATGGAGCCTGTTTAGAAATCATACGCTGTCCATAAGGCTCCCTGATCTCTGCCTCTCTCTCCGTCGGGCCAAACGCTGGTGACAGGAGGTGTGTGTACAACAGCTATAGGGCGGCTGGGTACTATCTGCCCGGGTTCAGACCCTGAATGGACAATGGATTAAATTCGATAATAATGTTTATTCAATTAAGTCTTCTTTTCAGCTTTTTCTGTTCAATGCTAAATGGGTAATTTTGTGGAAAAGAATAAGCGTATGTCTAGTAAAACTCAATTTAAAGAGACACACGATTTATTTTGCGCATAATCTCACACACGTCCCAAGGGTCGAAACTGTTTTGCACACATTCGTTTAGTTTGACAGTTATTGAGAGTTAATGAGTTTGAATATCTCCCCGCCGTGATGTCATCAGAGGACACTGAATCCTTCCTTGTGTTGTGTTAATTACAGGGCAATGGAATTATGTAGATAAAACACATTGAGATAAGATATTTTCTTAATTCCATTGAGCTGTAATTAACACAGTGTATATAGCCTTGGAATATGTGTGAGAGAATGTTTGTTGTTTTTTGGTAAAGGGCTCCTTTAATTTATATGCATTATTGCATGTGGGAAATAAAGATCTACAAGGTTGTGGATTAAATCAACCAATCGATCAGTCGACAGTCGACCACAAACGTCCTTAGTCGAAGACAACCCTTTTCGGTATTCTTCAGATTTCCTATTTACGGTGTTGTCGCTCAAGCGGTCCAACTCTGTGCTACAATAACACCCTGACACGCCGGGAATGACAGCCTCCTTTATTGGATTCGCAGAGACACAGACACACAATACCGCCTTAAACATGACTTCACCTGCACTCCCCCCCCCACCCACCCCGTCAGTTTGACAGCCCCGTTCCTTTCTTGCGGGAGTTCCCCACATATTCATCCGGGCTCGTGTTTCAAACTAACGGCATTCTCTCCGGAATGCACAGGGAGCCGAATGAAAAGAACAGGCAGATGAATAT
This sequence comes from Notolepis coatsorum, assembly GCF_963971535.1. Taxonomy (NCBI): domain Eukaryota; kingdom Metazoa; phylum Chordata; class Actinopteri; order Aulopiformes; family Paralepididae; genus Notolepis; species Notolepis coatsorum. The sequence continues at coordinate 28,498,181 of NC_140175.1, read as the reverse complement.
ACCAGAAGCCTCTGTGGGGGACTTTTCTTTTCTTTTCTTTTCGAGTTTATTGTCACCTAAAATAACTATGACGGAGGGGTTTTCTACAGTATAATCAATTAGCCCCCATTGTGTTCCATGTGTCCACTTCCACTGAAAAGCCCCGTGACAAACCCTAACTCCCTCCTTTTCATTTTCAATCCCATTAAGTTAACCCCCCCCTCCCCCCGGTGGCGCGGCTGTCCCAGCTGTGTGTGACACAGGAAGTGTTCATAACGAGCTCCATTAGCGGTATTACCTGCATCCGGCAGGGGTTGGGGGTCACGGGGTCGACAGGAGACCAAACACTGAGATTAGATTACGCCTGAGGGGAAGGGCTGGCGGCGGCCTACAGTAAGTAAGTCCCACCCCCCCCCCCCCCCCCCAGCCCAACACCCCCCACCCAAACCACACACCCCCCCCACCAAAGCGGTCACAGAGGAAGTAGGAATGATGAGTCCGTGGGGATTTGAAAAGGGTAGGTGGGCTGCTGGAATACACAGTGCCCGCTTTTCCAGTTCACACGCTTCCTTTGATCCCGTTCCCACCCTAGTGGAGCTTTTCTATAAAGCCGCTCGCTCCTCGAGGCTCCCGCCGCGCGCAGCGGAGAGACCAGTGAGAGCGGCAAGAGTCCGTAATCAAGACGGTCTGCTACTTGTAATCTCCGTGCTACTGCGCGTGCGCGCGTTCCTGTTACATTTATTACCTACCGTCTTTAGACCTGTATCACTGTACATATTAATAAATACTACAACTCTGTACATCCGATGAGCACTACACTCGGGAGTACCAATGTATATATTTTATACCCAGTTTAAATCACCTGTACATTGTATATTACTATTGCACTTTAATGTTTACATTTGTACTGTACTTACTTATATATGCTGTATAATGACAATACATTTTAAATCTAATCTAATCTGATCGCAAGTTATAATTATAAAATCCAGGATCTGCAACTACTACACACAGCAGGGAAAACAAAACCAAAACAATAGGGAGGTTGAATTTGTCCATTTCTACACCGGAATGGAATCGGTAGGAAATAATTGCAATGGTTGTTATTCGCTAACAAGCAATGCTGGTGTTGAAATGTAGACAAAGAGGAAGAAGCCTCCACTATTAGTGTAAATTGGCTCGCGGTGTGTTCAGCATGTGGGAGCCCTGTGGACCAATGAGAGACACCCCTGCTGCTCAGAGAGGTGGGACCCTCAGGCGGTGATATGTAGTCTAAACACAGGTACTGTACAACACACACTATATCTATCTCACACACACACACACACACATTCTCTCTCTCTTTCTCTGACACACAAAATCTCACACATACACACACACTCTTATCTTATTTCTCTGACACACACTTTCTCAGACACAAACAGGCACACACACAAACACTCTCTCTCTCACACACACCCTCTCTCACACACACACACAATCTCTCCCTCACACTCACACACACACAAACACACACACACTCATACTTGCGTCTGAGTCATCTCAAAGGCATTCAAAGCTACCTTAGAGAGGGGGTGAAAAAAAGAAAGAGGAAGCTAGCGGAGCAGAGAGCACACCTCAGTCTGGTCTTAAGATAGTGGCCTGCGGTGCTGCTGAGAATACAACCAGCAGCCAACACACACACAGCGCTCATTAGCCATTCAATTACCTCCACAACCTTGACTTAAAGGCAGATAACCCAACAGCATTTCAATCCAGGAGGAGAAAAGGCAGGATAACGATGTACGAATACGAAAACCAAGGCCAAGCAAAACGTACGTGGAATGCGGGGCGATTAGCTTGTGTTAAATCAATGATCCCACAGCAGCCTATTATTACTAACGTTTATTTGCGGTTTGCGTTTAAAAAGTCAGGAGTGTAAGCGGATCGATCGTTTTATTAAGTTACAACGTCGCCGTGTGCGTCTGAATGGAACCGCCTGTGTTAGTGTTACACGTAGCCCCTTACGTGACTGCGAGCGAGCCTGGGTCTCTACCGCAGTCACTCTCACCTATACTGCGACCATTTGCAACTTAACGTACCGAGCGTGATCACATGGAGCGCGCTGGGTCAAAAATATATCATATATGAATTTCAAAGATACCCAGCGTACAATATGGGTTTAACACAGCTTTACAGTGGGGTCTGGAAGCTCGGAGTTGCTAATAAACAGTTTAAAACATTGTTACAAAACGAGTGGTACTTACAGACCGAACGTCCATTTCCGCCGTTGGTGTCACAGCGCATGCGCACCAGGCAGCCAAATAGCGGCAGAAGAAGAAGACGCCATCTTGCCAACGTTCGCTCTGTGAGTACCACTCGTTTTGTAACAATGTTTTAAACTGTTTATTAGCAACTCCGAGCTTCCAGACCCCACTGTAAAGCTGTGTTAAACCCATATTGTACGCTGGGTATCTTTGAAATTCATATATGATATATTTTTGACCCAGCGCGCTCCATGTGATCACGCTCGGTACCATAAGTTGCAAATGGTCGCAGTATAGGTGAGAGTGACTGCGGTAGAGACCCAGGCTCGCTCGCAGTCACGTAAGGGGCTATGTTACACGCTGTCCCCAAAAAGCCCTGTTCTCCTGGCACGAGCGTGTGCGGTAATAAGAGCCAATGTCAACACACACACACACACTCACCGCCACCAAGCCCCGGACATATTTGAGGATATTGTGACCAAAACATGTAATAATAGTCATGTTCGGAGAAATAGCAAGTCAATTTCGGAGACTATCAATCAGGTGGCAAATGGAGCAGTTGAGGGTTAGAGACTTCTGTCCAGAGCAAATGGCGTAATCACCCCCCACTGCAACTCACAAGCCAGTGAATTAGTGTGTTTCTGAGTGTTAAAGCACACGCACACTGACCTTTTCCATGTCATAAATCACAAACCCCTTTTCCGCTGCCAGTATTTTGTTTAACCCAATTTGTCACAGAGGAGACCCCCGCCCCTTCCCCCACCCCCCTGCTACAGCTTCAAGATAGTGGGACTGGCGGATGGGATTGGTGGGCGGATCAAAGTGTGCCATCCAGCCCTCTCTCCCTCCTTGTAATCAGGGAAGCCAGTAGCTACTGCTGGGGCGGATCAGTACCTAGTGGTACACCAGGGAGGGAGGGAGGGAGGGAGGGATGGAGGGATGGAGGACGTCTGAAACCACAGGGGGAGATGGAGAGGCAAGACATGTCCGCACATCTTGAAGAGGGGAACGCTATGGCCGACAACTTGGATGGGGAGAGAGAGACACACACACAGACAGACAGACAGACAGACAGACAGACAGACAGACAGACAGACAGACAGACAGACAGACAGACAGACAGACAGACAGACAGACAGACAGACAGACAGACAGACAAACAGACAGACAGACAGACAGACAGACAGACAGAGATCACAGAGGGTGTGCCAAGAATATCGGACAATAAACAATTTTTTATGATACCATAACAAATCCACATCGTTCGAGTGGCTTGCCGCTACCAATGCTGTGTTCCGCCGTCCTTTTGCTGTCCGGGGGCCTAGTTAACTTTAATTTATTATGAAACCCATAACTGGAAAACAAGAGAGTGCGGAGTGGAGTCGAAGTGGAAAATATCATCTATTTCTGTCAGCGGTTAGAAACCTCACCCGCCACCACCATCCACATCCATCCATCCATCCTGGCCATTGCCTGACCTCGGCTCGCACCATTACGGACCCTCGCCAGTGTTTTAGCAGGACAGGCATCAAGATGAATCACTGTCTCAGGATAGATGTATGCCACTGCCACCACCACGGCCCTCTCTCTCTCTGCCGCCCATGGTCATGTAAACCTCACATAGTTATACACTTCCTCATAGAAACGATGAGCATGCAATCCATGGACTATACACATGATGGCACACGACAAGGAGGGAGACAGAGAGAGAGGATGGAGAGAGATGGATATATCTATCTATCCCCCCACACCCTGCTTCCGTGGAGGTTCCTGGTTTGCTAAAAGTTTAATTATTATATGCGGGGGTGATTATTTCCTTTGAATTCCTCAGCTTTAAGCCTTTTAGTGGCAGCAGCCAGACCACCGTCCAAAAGCAACCTCAGCTTGGCTTATTCCCCCCGACTCTGCTGCTGTATATTGACACGCAGCCATATGCTCCACGCTCCTCTTCAATTGTGGCAGGTGAGTCTCTCCCCCCCCCCCCCTATCTCTCCCCCACTCTCTCTCTATCTCCCTCCTCTATCTCTCCCCTCTCTCTCCATCTCCCTCTCCTATCTCTCCCCTCTCCCTCTCCCTCCTTCTCCCCCCCCTCTCTCCCTCTCTCTCCCCCTCTCTCTCCCCCTCTCTCTCCCCCTCTCTCTCCCTCCCCCCCTCTCTCTCTATCTCTCCCCTCTCTCCCCATCTCCCTCTCATATCTCTCCCCTCTCTCTCTCCCTCCTCCCCCCTCTCTCTCTCCCTCCCCCCTCTATCTCTCCCCCCTCTCTCCTTCTCCCCCCTCCCCATATCTCTCCCCTCTCCCTCTCATATCTCTCCCCTCTCTCTCCCTCCTCCCCCCCCCCTCTCTCTCCCCCTCTCTCTCTCCCTCCTTCTCCCCCCCCCCTTTCTCTCTCTACCTCCCTCCTTCCCCTCCCTCTTCTCTCTCCCCCCCACACACTTGACATAGGGGAAAGCTTTCATACCCGTAGTGAGCTCGCTCACTGGTGGAAACCAATGAAGGTCCTCATTCCACCGACAGTGTGCCTTTCAGCCTTTCAGCCTCACTCAATACAGGGCCGTAAATTCTAATGACATGCAGGCAGCAGCACACAAATCTTACACAATCACTGCAGTGAATTTGGGTTGCGAATACCAGCAGGTATAGCTACATTGCATATTAGAGAAATAGCGATAGGCCTCCTATCACAATAGGTAAATGCAATGATGATGTGTAACGGTATTTGGGATACGGTCATGTAATAAGAGCAACGTTAGTCTCAAGGGAGACGGTGTCAGACATGTCAGAGACAGAAAGATTCTGGTGTTTTGAGTAAAACACCTGGAACCGTCACTATAGTGGGCACTGGTGACTGATGGGGAGTAGATTCACCACATGTAGTTTAGCTACTGTAAATTTTGCAGTAGCTTGCTAGTAGTTCAACTAAATTCAAATTGGCATAGTGAGTTTAGTAGTTAATTGCTTTTTTAACATTTTGAGGTGGAGTTAAGGTATGTATTTTATTACCACTGCCTCTCCTTTCTTGGGTGAAACCTCCATGACCAGCCCCTGCCAACCCCCCCCCCCCTCTGACAACTAATTAGCTGACCATTTTGATGGTAAACGTTGGGAAATGGTCTAGAAATGTGCCAGTTCAAGATAAACAAGTTTTTAAGTTAACATTTACATGAAAATGCAGTTTTACACGTTTCCAGATCTGGCTATTGTGTAAAGCCTACACTATGCGCTTATAGCTTTCTTTATATTTATTCTTGCAATCATGTCACTTCATTTTGTGTTAGCCTATAATATTATGTTATAATTTTGTTTGTATTGCATTGCAGATGTTCTTGTATTTTTGTTATGAAGTAGTTTGAACTACTGTTTCCAAGTAACTTGAGTTAACCAAACTATACTTCTATTGGGAGTAGCTTTGCTATAGTTCAACTTCTTTCAGTGTGAAGTGTATTAGCTTATTGATGTTTCATAGCATCCTACTTAAGCTCCTGCTGTCCAAAGCTGAATTGTACTCGCGTGTGTGAAAGTGAAACCCACTCCTTTTGATAAACGTATGAGTAGCCAATGAATAATCGATGAATCGATGCATACATGAATGGACCAATTCGTCAATTAAAACGAGCCACCTGCCGTGTGTGCAGAAAGGCACGCAAGGTAACGTCACCGTGGAGACTCACCTGTGACATTTGGGGTCTGAAGTTGATCTCTTTTAGGTCCACTGACCCCGGGGAGAGGTTGTGCAACATCTGGCACAGCAGGACCCCGTCTCGTAGGGCCTGTGCCAAGTCGAACACGGCCGCCGAGGGCCACACGACCCGGTGATTGGGTGGCAGAACCTTGCAGTCTATCAACCACCTCCCGCACTGTCTCCACTCCTCCATGTTATCGGCTCGGGGCTCCGCGCACACAACACCGAGGTGGTCCAAAAGTGGTTCCGATCGGGATTCAATCCCGCCGTCTCCCCGGCCCCGCACACGAGCACAGCGATTCCTTCTCCGGCAGTCCCCGATGCCTTGGTCATTCAAAAAAACATATCAGCAATTCCTTGGAAAAATGATTTTGGAATATTTTCTATTCAAACTTTACGCGTTGTTGTGGCGATCAAACTACAACAGGCTATAATCCAGTGATCCGCACTCCAGCTGTGTTCTATCCTCTTCTTGTCATGGGATAATAATCATAATATTGACGGATGGATGAGGAGATTTACAAACTGTATAGCTTCAATAAACTTGGGTTGTTTATAATTGACGGCTGCTAAGTAACCGGGAACATCGGAGCTACAGGGATTTCCTTTTCTTCATTCTCAAAGTTTTCTCGACCGATCATCCAAGAGACGTCCCGCTCGTTGCTGCACGCCAGATGAACCCACCGGATGGATGAAATCATTGAATGTTTCAGAATGTATATTCTTTATTGGTATAGCCTATCTTGTATCACATTTCAGAGTAATACAACAAGCGAACAGCACAGTCCGCTTCAAAACAAACAGCTGTGCGCGTCAGTCCGTCCAGTAGTTGAAGTAAAGCATTGGAGCGCATCTGCATTTAGGATCAAAGTATCTCCATAACTTCTATTCCAATAGTTTCCAAAGGCAGAAAACCCACACAAATCAGCGTTTCTACTGAATCTTGATCATCCTTTTTAGACTCTTCCAGATGAAATGCTCACTAGACGTCTCTCTCTCTCCAGCGGCGGAAACATGGACAGGAAAAAAAAGATAGTTATGTTCACGTTTGTAATCCAGTAACTGCCTTTGCGCGCAAGTGTAACAAGAGTTTTACGCACACAATCGAGTTGTTATTTTGCCGTGATTGCTGCCCCGCTTCCGTTCATGCCTTTTTTCTCTCTCTCTCCTCGTTTCCCGTTCGGGAGGGATGGCGATGTTTTGCAGAGTCTCTCAGCAGCGCAATCACCGGAATCACCGCCAGGCGCGCCGCGCGTTCACGCGTTCTCCACGGATTCAGTTCCCCCGCCGCGCTGAATCCGTGGAGGACACGCGTGAACGCGCGCCGCGCCTGGCGGTGATTCCGGTGATTGCGCAAAAAAAGCTCACATGCGGGATTTATTTGATCGCTGCATGCCAAGATAACTTTTTATTATATTTCCACACTGTTTCGTATTGAGTGGTTTTTCTTTTCTTTTAGTGAAAGTTGGGGATGCGCCCTCTGACGCATGACGGACACATTGCATCTCTCCTGCTGCACAGATCCACTGAAAAGCCTTTGGACTTGTCTTTACCCATAATAAACGTATTATAGAGTATATAACAGAATAGGATGAATGAATTAATGAATGAATGAATGAATGAATGAATGAATGAATGAATGAATGAAAACTTTATTTAACAGATTGCAGAATGGGTACAAACAATACAGTACAGCTCAATACACATAATTGTTAAGGGGATGCAGACCAGAGAAAGACTTTCGTCTTGTTTACAGAATAGAATAGAAGTACTTTATTATTCCCGAGGGAAATTCAGCACCACATATCGATCACAATAAACATTTAGGTAGTGAAAAATAAGAATACACAGTCAAAGACATACATTCTAAAATATGTAGCCTATATATACATTCTAAAATGTACAGGAAGATATACAAGGATGTATACAATCCGGTGCAAAAAAAAAGACTGCAGTGCAAAGAAATCGGATTGATAAATGTTTAATAATTATACACATTATATTATTAGACACAATATACGTAGTAATTTTAGCCACTTACCAAAAACATCCCCATTGTTGGGTCACAGTAGCAGAACCCTCAAATAATCAATAGCAGAATGATTTATGCTACATGTTTTAAGCAGACAATATATGGATATTCTAGGGCCATGTAGACGAAACAAAAGTGTATAAGATACAAATAAGGTAAAGTTAATTAGACAACAAAACTGTTCTTTATTAAGTGTAATTTATTTACAGACTGCAAATCTATCACTGCTCACAAAAAGCACAATGCAAAACTATAACCCTTACAAAAAAAAGTATCATGATAGTTTGATTATTTACATTTAGTCATTTAGCTGACGCTTTTATCCAAAGTGACTTACAAGTTCTGTACGACAAGTCATCAGGAAGGGCACAACTCTATCAGCTGAGTAACAATGTGTTGAGTGCTACAGTGTAGGTTAGTTTATTAGGACAAGTGCATGACAGTAAGGTTAGTTAGGGTTAGATATCTTTTTTATTTATTTTTTTTAATTTCAGATAATGGTTGAAGAAGTGCGTCTTTAGTCGACGGCGAAAGATTGGACGGGTTTCGGCTGTTCTAACTGGGGTGGGTAGTTCATTCCACCATTGTGGGGCAAGGACTGAGAATAGGTGGCTTCTCCTTGATGACCCTCCCAGAGCTCGGATAGGAGTAGGTCTGAGGCGGCCAGAAGATGCAGAGCGTAGGGGTCTTGAGGGTGTGTAGTTGGAGACCATTGACCGGAGGTAGGCGGGAGCGGTTCCCTTTGCCGCACGGTATGCTAGGTCGAGGGCCTTGAAGCGGATTCGTGCAGCAATGGGGAGCCAGTGCAGGTCCCTAAGAAGTGGGGTGACATGGGCCAACTTCGGTAGGTTTGAGATCAGGCGGGCCGCTGCGTTCTGAATGAGTTGAAGAGGCTTGGTGGCAGTGGCCGGGAGGCCAGCGAGCAGTGCGTTGCAGTAGTCGAGGCGGGAGATGACTGTTGATTGGACGAGGAGTTGGGTGGCTTCTTTTGTCAGGAAGGGGCGGATCCTTCTGACGTTGCTCAGGAGGAATCTGCAGGTTCTGGTTGTCGCTGCGATGTGAGCAGAGAAGTTCAACTGGTCGTCGAGGACAACACCAAGGTTCTTGGCGGTCGGGGACGCGGTCACAGCTGCATTCTCGACTGTGATGGAAAGGTCGGTCAGGGGGGAGGATTTGGCCGGCAGGTGGAGCAATTCTGTTTAGCTTAGGTTCAGTTTGAGGTGGTTGGTCGTCATCCAGGCGGAGATGTCAGACAGACAGGCCGAGATCCGGTCAGAGACGTGGATATCTGAGGGAGGGAAGGAGAGGAAGAGTTGAGTATCGTCGGCATAACAATGATACGAGAAGCCATGAGACGTGATAATGTTACCCAGTGATTTAGTGTAGAGGGAGAAGAGAAGGGGTCCTAGGACCGAGCCCTGGGGGACACCCGTCCGCAGGGGGCGGGTGGCCGACAGGGTCCCTCTCCATGACACTTGGTAGGAGCGGTCATTGAGGTATGATGTCAGCCATCTCAGCGCAGAGCCAGCCACTCCCATTCCTGCGAGGGCCGCAAGGAGGATCTGATGGTTGACTGTGTCGAAGGCTGCAGATAGATCTAGGAGAATCAGGACAGAGGAGAGGCCTTTCGCTTTTGCTAAGTGAAGTGCCTCTGTGACCCCAATGAGGGCCGTTTCTGTGGAGTGGCCAGTCCGGAAGCCAGACTGATTAGGGTCTAGGAGGTCATTCTGTAAGAGATAAGCAGTAAGTTGGTTGGATACAGCACGTTCAAGTGTTTTAGAAAGGAAGGAGAGAAGAGAGACAGGACGATAGTTGCCTATGACGGTGGGGTTCAGGTTTTTTTTTATGAGCGGCGTGACTCTGGCTTATTTTAGGGAGGTGGGGACCACCCCAGAGTTGAGTGAGGAGTTGATGGTTGCAGTTAGGAATGGGAGGATGTCTGGTGCTATGGTCTGGATGATTTCAGTTTTACCATGACACCAGCCATTGTATAAATAATTTACCATGGTAAAAATCATGTATCACCATGGTACTTTTGCACCTACCATGGGTTAGGTTTAATCCGATTCAAACCACGATGCCGAAAGTATTGGCTATAGGAGGTTATGGTTAGGTTATAGAATAATCTACACAGAGGCTGCTTGTTTGATGGTTAACGAAGCGAAAATATCATGTTGGTTATTAACATGAAAACCGGTGAGTCATGACAGGAATGACTTTGATGTCATTTGCACTTAACCCGTGAGGTGCCGCTTCACTTGAGCGCTCTTTGAGTTGAGCTGTTCACTTTTTTTCTTTCTTTGTCAGCTTTTTAATTAATAGTCTCATCAGCTCAACTGAACTGCTCAAGCAAACAGGTGTTCTTAAAGCATGTGTATATGCCGTTTGAATGTCAAGATCCCTGCAGGAAACATTATGCATATTTCAATGATGCAACAAATACTCAAATGATCAACAAATAATTCTAAAATATTGTCTTGTTAACTTGAGTTGTTATTGCCTATACCAGTGCAGATGATCATACAACAGCACAACTGCTTTATTGAATATTTATTGAATATGTGTTATCTGTTATATGTGTGTGTATCATATGTTTCATATAATGGATTGCTGCCTGCATGCGGTGAGTGATGGCCATGCGAGGCAGGGGTGACTTGTTGTCAGTGAGGTTGTGGCATTGATCCATCATGCCCGCGGGCGGGACGCAGGGAGGCGCCGGGGTGGCATGTTGCATATGCCGCCACGACGGGGAGGTGGGTCACAGAAGAGCGAGACTCTCCCTGCCTGCAGCACTAGTCGGGGTGCAAGAGCAGCAAACTGCGGCCTGGGCAACAGTGTGGAAATGATTAATAGCCCTGGTGTGTACACGCAATCGGAGCTTCCTTTTTATTTATTTATTTGTTTGTTTGCTCCCTGAACTGATGCAGAGTGATAAACGGTATAGGGATTTATTTCATACCGTTGCAGTTAACCACTGCATGAAAAGTAAATGCCATAATATTTAATTAACTGTCCTGCCCTATCCGATACTAGATTAGGACTAGGAGTCATATCGTAAATTAAATTACATAATTAACTCATCTTAGTGATTACATTACAGTACACACTAGGGCCAGAGGTATCGCCTTAAGGGTTGATAATGAACATTGCATTAATGTCCTGTAAAACCACAGCAATCTGACCAAACTGGTGCCGTGGGAAAATGAGTCCCCTGTGGAAGATAAGGCGTGGTGGCCATCTCATGGCTAATCACTGAACTGCAATGTTGAGCGCCTTCAACTTCGGCACTTTAACCGATCCCACGCTCCTGCCAAGATGTGTCAATATTGTTTGTGTATCAAAAGTAGTGTCCGGCGGTGTACCATTGTCAGTCAATATACAATATTCAATGTGCAAACTGGATAAGTGCTGCTGTTCACCGGTCACAACTTGGATCTACCTTGATGCAAATCAACAGAGGTTTGCGAAAGCAACAATTAATTAATCATGTATGGGAGTGTGTACAGAGGTAATTGGGACCACCAGCTAGGGATGCGCAGACATTTGGGAGGCAGGTGCTCCACCTAAAAGGACACAGTAAAGTGTTTTTGCTATCCCATCTGGCGGTTACCTCTTAATCAGCCTCTCCCTCCTTTGCAACTTGTCTTGCAGTGTCGAGCCCTCAATGTCCAAAATCATGACATAAGTAGAGACAACAAAACACACAAGTTGCTTAAAGCGATCAATAACAGACTGAATAGAGAAGTCATTACCCCGGCCACAATTACAGGGTATATATCAATAATACAAAAATAATAGTCGGTACAGCAATCTTTCAAAACTTAAAATGCAGTTTTGCATCTATAATTATCAGTTTGATAGGATTTTAATATATATATAAAAAAAGAAATTAAATACAATTAAAACAAAATACAAACCAGTCAAAAACGGGCACCTTTTCACTCCAGGGGAAAGAGCAGGTGCTCAGGCACCACATGGGTGCTGTGTGTGCACGTTGTCTGCCACCTGCGCTGCTCCAAGCCTCAAGTGGTCTGCTGGCTGGTGAAGCCGAGGCAAGTGCCCTGTTGAAGCACCGGTGCCCAGTTTGCTCCGTACACACGCCTCAACTTTATTTCTAGTTTTCCAACATGAGACTTGGGTGTAGGCCATTTTCTGAATGGCAGTGGGCAGAACAGTCCAAAGTGCACCGGTCCAGTGCAGACGGCGTGTCTCCTGTGATGTAGGTACAAGCTGGCACACCGACTGCTGAAGGGGAAAGAATTAAGACTAACAGATCTAGCCTCAAATACACAAGAAAGACGCATCTGAACTATACCTTTTTCATTTATTTATGAAAAACAAAAGAAAGCAAACCCGATTTCAGGTTCGCGGTTACATGAAATGTTAGCTTCTACCTCATCCACCCTCAACCCCCCCATATTGCAATAAACAAGCCTAAAACTACTTACACAGAACGCTTGATTTGTTTTGATGACTTGACATTTACAGGAAGATACTTTTAAAACAGCTCAAAAAGTATAACAAAGTTACAATAAACCTCCATGCATGTTGAAAATAAAAAGTAAACATCTGCTTTTTCAAATATAAAAAGGAGCTATCAATATTTTTCACCAGAGCCTAAAAATGAACTTGGATTTGGATATATCTATATATTTATATATACTTTCTTTTTCAGTCTCACCTCGAAAAAGACATAATTCTTAGAAAAAACCTGATAGAGCCTGTAATGAACGACATTGGTATAGGCAAGAGAAATGCATACATAGTAATTCGGGCGACTTAGACTTAAGTGTCACCCTACATTAGGGACATTACGAAATAATTACAATATATATATCCTAAATTTCCAACATAAACGGCAATAAGAAAAAAAGGGACATGGATATAAATATAAAGTATCAATTTGTTTCTCGAGTGACGACAATTTGTTAGTTATTTTCAATAACATCCTTAATCACCAAATCACTGAAGCGTTTTTTTCCCCCACGGAGTAAAAGGTACGAGGAATATCTTCTTATACAAAGTTAGCCGTTTTGAGATGATACAAGTACAAAATAGAGTTCGAGTGGTGCATTAAAACCTTGCAGAGAGGCAGCAACATAACGTAATGGTGAAGGGAGGGGCTCGTGAAAGGCATACATTCAAATATCCATTATCCCACGCGCTAGAGGAAGACGCACATTGTTCACTATTGTCTGTCTTTCGATTAGTAGAATCATGACATCATTAACAGCAACGAATGGGGACGAGAAAACCAGTCTACCCAGAACAGAGCACCGACAGACGGGTACAGGTATAGTGTAGAGTACACATGCAAATAAAAGGACAGGGAGAAAATGAGAGAACTGGTTCCAACACCATGAATCGCCACGCAGTCCTCTACTATGACACGGCGAGGACGACCGCATCGACGTTTTCGCGGAAGTAGTCCAGCACCGGGAGACATGCCGCTAACTTCTCCCTACGCGTCTCTCGGCGTTAAAGGGGGAAGCTGTTTTCTGAGCGTTTCTACAACAAATCTCCTTGTACTTCAGATGCGATCCACTTTGGCCATCCTATGGGTCAGGCGATGTACACAATTATGTGAGAGAGAAAAAAACAGTGGAGTAAAAGTAATTAGGTAAAAATCATTCAACGGCATCATACATTCATGAGTGAGTGAGGATGGTAGATTAAGAAGAGAAGAGGGCAGACCTCTAGGATCAGTCCTAGTGGTTGTGACGTCTGGAAGACTGAGCTAAAAACCATCAGAGAAATGTACCTAGCTGTGTAGACTTTAATCAGGTTTGTCTGTTCTAATCCCAAGCCTTTGTAAATTAAAAACAAACAATCTATAAGTTAAACATACTTTTAAATATCCTCTTACGGCCGTTACCAACAAGACATTAACTACAACTTTACAGACTGCAAGGTTCTAAAAGTAAAGACAAAGTAACCGTACTGTGGTGGAATCGACCCATCTCAAACCGTGACCTATTTTCTTGATCCTCAGGAATCCTCAAATTGCGATTGGTGGATCAAGAAAAGAGGACGTGGGGTTTGAGATAGTTCAATAAAAAATAAACAAGAAAAAGCACAGCAATCGCATCCGAGTAAAATGACCATTTTCTTCAAACCGTTATTTTGTTCTGTATGCGGAAGCAAAGTGACTGTTTTGTCCCAGATCTGCCATGGTGCATTGGAGGTTTAGCATTTATACAATGTTGAGAGACTGACAAAAAAAATGTCATGGACACAACGTGACAATTATATTCCGTTCCCTCGGGGAGTAAGCCAATGACGACGAGCAGTGATACGACCTCTGCAAATGTACACTAAAAAAAAAAAACACAAATAAAATCACGCGAGTAGATCCCCCACCCCCGCACACAAAATGGATGGGCAGGGCTTGAGTCTGTAAGAACGTTGATGACTTGTACAGGGAAGCTCCGTCTGTGTAAGGTCTTCATCACACTACATCAGTTAAGGGTGGGGTAGGGGTGGAGAAGTCACTCGTTCATCCAATAGTGTACTGAAACACATGTGTTGTGATATTCATTTGGTTGATTTTTGATTCCATCCCTTTGAAACAATGAAAATAAACATATACAAAAAGGCATCTATATCAACATTGCCGCACTTCTTTTTCCGCCATAAAAAGGTTATTTCCTTAGAAAAAAAGAAGAAAAAAACCATGGCATGGCATTTATTTTTAAACACATTTTTATGTTGTTGTTTTTTTGTTTAGTTTTTTTGTCGCTTTTGTTTTTCTCTTATAAAATGTTTTTAGAAGGGAAAAAACAATTGACTGCATACGTCTCTTTGAGGGAGAAAAAAAAACAAAAAAAGTAAAAAAATAAAGATATAGTCCGTCAAGCGAGTGCCTGTTTTCAGTCTGAGTCACTGCTGTCTGAGCTGGAGCCACTGGAGCTGCTGCTGCCAGAGTCTGATGAACTACTGCTGCCGCTGAGGCGAGAGGCTCCCGTACCTCCCTTCTCTGGAGGGGAGACAAGGACGGACACAAGAGAACAACACAAAGCCATGATTCATCTCTTTGCGTGGCATTTGGACAAAGTGAACTTGAATTCAAGACGGAAGCAACTTGTCAAATTAACAATTTAGCATGAGAATTGGCCTTTCAAAAGCTGCAATTTGAACTAACGTATATCGAAGGAGGTAACGGGCAGACCAGGGTGGCTCCGTGGCTACTTACGCTGCGGTTTCCTCAGCTTCTTCTGTAAACAGGACTTCACGTATCGCTCCAGCTCCCGCAGGGTGGAGGGCTTGAGCGTCTCGAAGTCGATCTCGATCTCGTCGGGGTTGGAATCGCGCAGCGACGGCTCCCGGGACTGGATGATGTGCACCACGCGGCCCAGCTTCTCCCCGGGTAGCCTGTTGATGTCCAGGCTCAGCTGCCGCTTCTCGTCATACGTCATGGGCAGAGACTCCTCCGACTCAGAGTCGTAGCCCCGGGATCCCTTCTTTGGTTGCCTTGACGATGAATTACACAATTACAACACGGAAACTTTATAAAAAAAATATATATATGTATATATATATATATATATATATATATAATTATAACTATTATAAAACCCAGGTCAAAAACAGCACATCTGGCTGCTCAAGACCATTTCTCAGGATTGTTGGGGTGTGGTCAGATCTTGCTCAAGTGCCATTGTATTTCTCCATTCAAATCGCTAAAATGTTTTGCTAGAAACTACCAAGTATATCAAAAGGGCCCTACTTGGCTAGAAAGCTAGACTAATTAACTAACTAGTCAACTAGGGTAGACCACCGAAATCTGTGTTTTTAATTCAACTGGTCACATACAAAAAAGGACAAGTAGATCGTGAACTCCCTGAGGTCTTATGCCATGCTCAGGTTGGGATTCCTTTTCCACCCGGTTCCCACGCGGAGCACGGCATAAGAGCAAAATGGCCACCGTGTGAATATGGGCCATTGCACCTAAGATGGCTTCCATAGAATTTTGATGATGTAGTCATGGAAATTAGGACCGTTTTACATGTAGACAGTGAGACTTGTCTGTTGGAATGTTACCACACCACTGTCACGGGAATGTTGGGTCAAATGGTGGTACATTCTGGAGTTGGATGATGTTTCCACTGTCAAACATATCTGCCCAAAGAGGAAGTAAACTAACTGCTGCTACTTATACACATTTGCATTTAAAATATATTATTGTCCCCCACAGATTTTTTTGGTCAAAAACAAAGATTTGTTGAAAAAAGTTAACTAATAAAATTCCACAGACTCTATGCAGCCTTGTTTATTTACTGTGTCCATGGAAACAACGACGAATGCAGCCATAAAGGTATCGTTTCTTTAGGCAGAAAAGATAGTTTACTTGTCTGGTAACTATATACGGTAACTCAAATGTTCAGACAAGCTTCTTTTCTGGTTATTTGTGATATTCAATGTTATAGTCACGTTTTCTTTCAAACTAATTGTTTTGGTCAGGAATGTCACGACTTTATTTCTCTTTTAGCAGGCTGTGAAGTAGAGGCATAGAGACAGCTCTGTGTAGGAATATGATGATGGAAACACATCAACTTCATGCACCATTTATTACATTTTGTCCTTTTATCAGACGCTTTTACAAGTCAGCAAAAAGGGTACAAGTCTGGCAGCTAAGTGTAAGTAAGATTGTTCATCAGTGACAAAATTAACTGCTACACTCTTGAGCGCATAGTAGAATAGACAAATTAGCATAGTAGGTAGTAGTATATGCAAGGTAGAATACACCAAATGAACACAGATTTCCATGACATTTTATGACATATTCCTATGGTAGCCATTTTAAGTAATGGTGGGAATCACAATTTGATTAATTTTGATTCTTGGGGACAATTTGATTGACAGACTGCCAAAGTTTGTATACCGTTTTACTGAGTTTCCGGCTTGGCTAATCTGTAGGATTTATCGAGTTAACAGCGTCTATTTTAAGGTACAGCAGCTATATTATCATTCAATAATGTGAATGGCTGTTTTTCAGGGTTGTCACTTATTTTGCCATTAAATAGAATAGCCTTTTTCATAACTTCATACAAAATTCCATGACCATCTCTACTGTGCAATGAATGAACAACCTTTCTTTGACTGCTATGCCATTGTAAAATTGTTATGAAAGCTTTACTGTGGCTTTATTTGAGTTACAAAAAACACGGATTACTAGGGATGTATGAATATGAAATATTTTGGGCAGATAACAGATATTTACCAATATTGATACGTGGTCTGTATAACTAAAAGTTACACTGGTCATCGCTGATTATGTACATCCTGAAAAAGTGACAACACATGAAAACGGAAAATAATCTGTCTTTACTTCCGTTTATGCCAAGTGGCAAAACAACACAAAACCCTACGCAGCTAGACAGAGAAATACTTGTTCACTCTGGACACGGTTTGACAAACAATGTTACTTACACTTAGCTGCCAGAGTTGTACCCTTCCTGCTGACTTGTTGTACAGAACTTGTAAGTCGCTTTGGATAAAAGCGTCAGCTAAATGTAAATGTGAATTGCCCAAAACATTTCCAGTAAAAAAAAAGAATTGCATAACTTTTCCAGGATGTTCCTGACCAATAGTCTTACCTGGAGCTGGTGCTGTTGGCCTTCCTGGAGGAACCCTTCTTCTGCTGGCCATGCTTCCCCGCCTTCGCCTTCTTCTCCTCCTCCGTCTTGTTTTTACTGTGCTTGCCGTCCTTCTTCTTCTCTTTTTCTCTCTTTTCTTTCTTCTTCTTTGGTTTACTCACCGGAGCCTGGGAGAGTGCAGCAAGCTGTTCGTGGACGGCTTTTAGCTGGGTAGACAGCCAATGAAGACGGATTAGCGTTGTACCACACAGACGTATATCTTAACATAGGATCACGGCTGAGGGGCAAACAGCCGGCGGATTTCCCACGGAAAAAAAGGCCCACTTTCTCCACTTACAACTGACCAATATCAAAAGCAACAGTTGTGATTGGAGGATCAAGAAAAGAGGGCAGGGCTTGACATCTGCAGGTTTCAACAAGCTAAATCGAAGTCTTTTTTAATACCACTTACAGAGCTAAATTTAATTAAAATGTCACAACCATACTAGCAAAAAAATTCAAATAATAAGAAAATACACAATGGCACTGAACTGGCACTTGTAATTTAAATGATTGCACGTTCCATACAAGTTCCCGGTTGCAATGATGACTTGAATGCAAAAACACTTGATATATTGAATTTAATATTATTTAATTTCCTGACAGCTGGGCTGCCCCCAAAACATTTGACACATGTGCATTTTATTTAAGAATTTGTAATACCTTTTAAGGCCTTAAATTGAGAATTATGAATTTAATACCCCGCAGATACCCTGGACATAGGTAAATTATCTTGATACAGAATCCCTTTTCCTAATCTAATTTATGTACACCAATTAGATATAACATAATAAGAAAGTACAACAACAGGCAAAACAGAAGCATGTAACGCAAATGAGATACACGTTTCTTTAACTTTAATGCATGTTACGAGTGAATTAGAAATACAAGTTATCATTTCTTGAAATAAAAAGCAAGACTTGGATGAACGGACCATAAGATTTCATTTTGAGAGACGTTCAGGAGGCTGAAATAGCTAGTTCACCCTGGGAATCCTCCACATGTTTAGGTTGAGAAAATACATATAATGTGAAGGACAATATCATCAAAAATCAAATTGATGTTGCATCGAATGATGCTCTTGAAAACAAAAACAGTATGAGAGACGCTGAATTGCATCTAGTATCTTGTATTTCTTTTGCCCTTTGGGATCATAGTTGAGCTTTTAGGGAATAGTGTATTGCAATAATTAGCATTACCCAACCACAATTCTAGTTTTGTATCATAAAACCTAATATTACTACACTGTGTCATCAGTATAATGATAATACTGTGTTGGGAAATTTCAGTGGAGCACCACAAACAAACAAACACACAAACAAACAAACGAGCAAAAAAGAAAAAAGAAAAAACAGGATTGTTCAGTCATGCGTGTGCAGACAGACTCCCATGCCGTTAACAAGCAACACATCTATTGCACATCTACTCCCACTATTAACCCTCTACCGCTACATACATAATCATAAGAATTGGCTTTTTTATCCTGAAATAAAAGTATGTGAATGAAGAACTTGAGGGGAGGGAGGAGCGAGGTGGGGGGGGGGGGGACTGGCAAGTAAAGAGCAAGTCACCTGATAATTCTTGGTGCACCCGTTTTTCCCCCTCTGTTCATTACCATTTGGGTGCTAGGAAATAAAGGACACAAATAGAAACCACTTAAAAAAAACACCATTTCATGAGAAGATCGTAATACTATTATCAAAAATGACAAAGAAGTACCGTTTCAAATTGATATATTTTTTTCTTAAAGGGCCATGCATGCAAGCCATCGAAGCCGGTGTGTGCATTGGGAATGCACAACTTGGAAGCGGTAGAGGGTTAATTTTAGTCGTCTGAATGAGGGAGACGACAAAGAGCCAGGAAAGCAGTGGTTTGCATGGCAGAGGGGAGGGAGGGGCTTGATGACGACAACAACGCAAGGCTCCGCCCCACCCCCACTCTGGCTCGGAGACTGGTTTTGATTGGGCGGCCGTTTCAAAAAAATAAATTACGATATATATATGTTTTTTTAAAGATTTATTTTAGCATTTCTTTTACAGCTTTTTCTGGCCACGCAGGACCGACAGAGGAGAGAGGGAGAACGGGAGGAGAAGTAGGGAAGACATGCGACAAATGGTCACCGGGTGTGGGAAGCGAAACTCACCTGGTCCGCACCCACCTGCTCCTGCAGCTCGGCGAGGCGGCTGGCGCGCTCGCCCTCCGAGTCGGAGGTGTCCGAGCTGGAGGAGTGGCCGCCGCCGCTGCTATTACTGACCACGCCCCCCGCCGGGGGCTCCGCGGGCTCGTCTGGCATCTGCGCAAACTTCACCTCAAACACGTCCTGATGAAACACAGGAGGTTCAAGTGGTCAAAATGGAAAAGAGGCCGGAAAATAACTAAAACGTTGTTACAGTAAAACGGATATCTGTACATATCTTACTCTTACTAGTTGCGCTGCTGGCCAGTGTAGTACTAGACTACTAGTAGTAGACTACTACCATACTGTCTTTACACCTGTATCACTGTACATATTATACTACAACTCTGTACATGCATCTGATTAGCACGACACTCAGTTGTACTCATTTATATATTGTATACCCAGTTTAAAATCACCTGTACAGTGTGTATATTGCACTTTACTGTTACATTTGCACTCTGGTTAGATGCCAAACTTCTTTTCGTTGTACTGTACTTGTGCTGTATAATGACAATACATTAG
Source organism: Notolepis coatsorum (assembly GCF_963971535.1). Taxonomy (NCBI): domain Eukaryota; kingdom Metazoa; phylum Chordata; class Actinopteri; order Aulopiformes; family Paralepididae; genus Notolepis; species Notolepis coatsorum. The sequence continues at coordinate 28,477,908 of NC_140175.1, read as the reverse complement.
AAACTAAAAATCTAAAAGTTACTAAATGACTTCCAAGGTTTATCACCTGTCCCGCCAACGGTAGTGTTGGTACCAAGATTGGTATAAAATATTAAATAACATAATATATTCTCTACCTTTGTACCAGAAATACCTTTAACGGGACAGATAATAAACGTTGACACCGCTACTCACGGTTATACTGCAGTTTACCTGGCAATTTGAAAATGCAAAACACACCTGAAGTTTCCGGGCCATAGCAACGACCTCATGATCTGGAGGGTTATACTTGTAGCAATTGGAGAACATTAATCGGACATCTGCGGCGAAGGCCTGTGCATCTTGGTACTCTCGTCCATCTATCTTTCTCTGGGAATTAAGAAATTGCTGTTATCAAACTGCAGGACGGTAGAATCTCACAATTGAAATTTTTGGGAGTCACGAATTTGATTTAAAAGTAAATTCTCGGTTCACCGCAATTTTGTAAGGCACGTAAATGTCTAGCTTAGCTCCAAAGCTTCTAAATGGTTATACATAGTCTTTCTGCTCTACAAAAAATCTGTAGGATTTTAAATAGGAGCTAACGATTTATAGTCTGTTAAATCAAATCGAATTCATTGAAATTGACTACATCAATAACACGGCGAGTGATAAAAGAAGGACAGTGAAAAATACACAGAGTGACACGTACTTTGACACTACTAGTATCCATGGGATACTTGATGATATCGTGGTAGTCGTGGAGCTCCAGAGCCTCGGCGTCGACAGGCTTGTAGAAAGGCCAGGCGTAGGCCGCATGTTTCTTTGAGAGCAGCTCTTTCAGGATAGTATCGCAGTACTTGAGCTGCTCGCTCAGTTTAACCCGCTTGGTTACGTGTTGGCCAAACAGCTCGGTGTCCTCCAGGTCCTTCTTGGGAGGCTTGATGGCTCGGCCCGTGCTCTCCCGCCTTGGCTTGCCCTCCGGAGACTCACTCAAGCTGGCCGTGATCGCAGAGGTCGTAGGGGTCGTGGTGTCCGCTTTCCTCTTAATCCCCTTCTTCTCGAATAACAATTAAAACAATTAAAGTAAAACAATTGACCTATGTCAAACCCTGCCCTCTTTTTCTTGATCCTCCAATCACAACTGTTGCTTCCCTCTGACAAACTTAGTTTGTTCCACGATGTTCCATCAGATCATAAGACACATCTCTTTCCTCCGACAGTTTATTAGCACACCAATGTAAGGGTGGTGGTATATGCTTACCTCTTAATCCCTGTTGTTACACACATAACACAATAAGATGAAGTTGTACTCATTAATCAGGGTATCTGCGGGTTTCAACAAGTTCAATTTAAGTCCTTTTTAATACCAGTTAGAGCAACATTTTATACCAAAAAGAACATAGTGACACTAAACTGGCGGCAGCACCAATTTAAATCCATGGGCGTTCCATACAAGCGGATATCTGTGACATTAATTAATGAAGACTTTTTAAGGCTTTAAATTGAGAATTATGAATCGTTTCAAAAACTTTTGTATACCCTGAAGATACCCTGTTAATGGGAAAAAGAAATCAGCATTAGAAGTAGCGCGACTCACCTTGCCAGCCGGCAGAGATGGCGGGGTGATGGGCAGCACCACAGGGGTGGTGGGTGAGTGGGCGGTAACAGTGTTGATGCCCGTCTGGGACTGGGGCGACGTGGGCGGGGTGCCGGAGGTCACGGACTCATCCTGACCAACTGTACCCGGGATGTGGATTTGTACAGAAAGGAAGCAGCACAAATAAAATTTGGTCAGTGCAACACATTAGAGAAACACTGTGTTCTAATCTACGTTGGCATTAAAAGTATGCATTCTGTAGAGGCCGCTACAGCTATGTCAATATAAATCGACTAGGGGGGGGGGGGGGGGGTAACAATTTCTATTTCAAATATCGAAACTTAAGAGACACAGATCAATGATTTATGGTAGGGATGTACGATATTATCGGCCTACCGATATTATCGGCCGATAGGCATTCAAATGTGATATCGGAAAATATCGGTAGCGGTTTTCAAAAAAATAAAATTATAATAATAATTTTTATTTTTTTTACATTTCTATAACCTTTATTTACCCAGGCAAGTAAGAACAAATTCTGATTTTATTTATTGTCAAAAGTATACATAATGTTGTGTTAATTCCACAACAAGAGATATGTAATGTTAATTACCTGAAATTATTCCATTTTGGGGGGGGGGGGGGGGGGGGAACCCTGCATATATCGGTATCGGTTGATATGGGTATCAGAAATTAAGAGTTGGACAATATCGGTATAGGTAAAAAAGCCAATATCGAGCATCCCTAATTTATGGGTCACGTTATTGTTTGGCCAACTAAGCCAATGAGTGTTTGATAAGAAGAGTACGAGGCTCCAACTGGCTCAGATTACAACCAGAAACCGAGGTGCCAAGTGTCAACAGATCAGTAAGCTATAGGATACCCTTTGAGAGACTCAATTTACTGCTTCGAGATCCTCCTAGCCTCCGTAAAGTCAACAGCATGGACACGTTTAGGCTTCCTCATGGTTATCATAAAAAAAACGTTTGTGTATCAACAACTTTGATCGAAGACTGATCTGTTGCCAGGCACGCGTACCATATCCTCTCCCCCCCCAGAGTAAACACTAGTTACTAACGTGACCGCATTTCAAAACAAACTCGATTTTGTCCCTGTAAAAATCGCATGTCAAATAAAAAAAAACTTGGCTTTGGTGAATCGTTACGGCCCCCTATAATCAACCGTTTCGGGTTTATGGTAAAGATATTAAAACATCACATTTAAGGTAAGTAACTTCTGGGATGCCTTTATGAAGAATTCATTACCTAGGCCTGGCAGATCGCTTTTCTTGACCTTGGGCTTAGGTGCAGGGGGTAAAAGCTCCACTTCCTCTTGGGGCATCGAGGCAACTTTTTGCAAGAAGATCTTTTCCAAGGGTTGCGCCATCAGCACAATGTCATCCGTTGGCTAGAGTTCAGGAGGAAATGTACAAAGTCACCATCACAGATAACCAATGATATTTGGAACAAGCAAACAATCAGACAATAATTGAGAACGAGCTTTCGTGGACTATTTCACCTTACCTTGTTATAAATGTAACAGTTGGTGAACATTGTATTGAAGTCTTGCATGCATTCACTGGCACTCCAATAGTAGTTGTTCTCTAGTCGTTTCTTGATCGTTCCCATGTCCATGGGAACCTTGATAATCTTGTGGTAATCCTTAAAAACAAAAGAGATCCAATGTGTTAGTGGCATGTCCTCTACATGATTAATTTATCTGGAGGGTGTACAAAACCAATCATGACCAGTCCTTCACGAGGATGCAAACTCATCAGGATTCTGGAGTGAAGTAGGTGGGCAGACGAGTTTAAGTGACGAATGCAATGACATAACTACCATGAATGAGACTTGCTCTGAAATACAGGACAGGGTGTCTACGGATAGCAGGTAGTTAAATATCAGCTAGTAAAATTTAAGACCAGTTTAATTCCATTTAAGGCCAATTTTGCAATAGAAATAAGCATAAAACACAAATAGGCATAGGTACTCATGAGTAAATATGCATATCGTCAGTTAAAGATTATCAGTAAAGCAAAATGACAATAACTGGTCGACTTAAAAGAATATTTTTCCAAATGTGTTTATTACAGTGAAAAAAACATATTGGTCCTCCTTAATGACATTAACCATTACAATAGCCAGAGTCTGAAATGTAACTTTTTGATCGATCATCTGCCAAGGGCTCCTGTATGGCTACTTGTTAGACTACTGTAGTTGGGCTGGCCTTGTGTAGGCTAGACATATCATGGTAGAATGCTGGAAGTCATTTAGACCCGGGCTGTATCATTATGGTAGTTCTCAGTTTCATTGTTTATACATCATGGCTTTAAATAAACAGATAAATACCCACCCTAGATGCAAAATAAGAATGGTCACATTTGGACTGACCATTTGGACTACAGGCAGTCCATTGTCCTAATGTATCTAGTCAACTCCTCGTATAAATTGCACTGACGATTACCCTTTTAAACCGTGTCTTTTGCCCAAATATTGGTGGAGCTAAAAAACCATTTCTCCCCAGCAATATTACCTAATACCTACACATTATTTTATTTAACCCTAGTTCCTTGGATTTATATTCTGAATAGGAAATGCCGGAGGGAAGCACGATGAGAATCAAAAATACCAACAGACTCCTGTAATTCATCACGACATATTCAAATAGTTCAAATTTACAGTAACTCGTTGATTTCGCCAAAATATAAATTTTACAGGCATTTGGCGCTTGTTGAACCCGTTTATAGCATTCAATAAATACATATTTAACCATCGTTCCGGCGGTTCGACCCAGGGGAGGGGGGGCCTTGCGTGTTGTGGGATTGGTGTGGGGTTTCCTGGGGGGTCTGGTCACCGGGGGGGCACCGGGCTTGGGGTCGTGGGGCCATTGAGGCGTGGTGCTTTGGCCTTCTGCGGGGCTTCTCGTGGGCCTGACGGGGGCTCTGGGTGCTCGGCTCCGCGCATGGTGGACCAGGATATGGGGGTGTTCCGTTTCTCGGGGAGGAGGGCGGGAGGGAGGGGTTTCTCTCAGGGGGATCAGAGCGGCTGGGCTTTGCCCGGCGGGGCCCTGTGTGTTGGGGGTAGGGCTGCACAATTTTGGGAAATAATCTAATTGCGATTTTTCTGACAGATATTGCGATTACATTTGCGATTATAAACAAATCGATTTTAAGCAGCCCCACAGAGGTTTATTGTAAAATGCGGCTTGCATCTGGCCTACGCGGTGAGTCTTTTCGATTTCAAATCGATTAATCGCGCAGCCCTAGTTGGGGGGGGGGGGGGGGGGGGGGGGGTCGGTGGGCGTGGGGTGGGGCTCTCGGTGGCATGGGAAATGGCGGGCTTGGCTCGTGGGGGGGGGGCCCAATTGATTCAAGGGACCCGTGTCGCTGGGGGCCCGGCTGGGAGTGCAGCGGCCTGGGATATGGGGGGCTCCAATGGGCTTAACTCAGGGGAGGGGATGTCGGGGGAGGGGGACCATTGTTTCCGCGGTTCGGCCCGGGTCTTGGATGTTGTGGGGTGGGATGCTTGGTGACATGGGAGGTGGCGGGCTTGGCTCGGTGGGGGGGGTGGAGTGCCACCCCTCGAACCTCTGCTGGGCCAATCAAATTCAAGGTACCCATGTCGCTGAGTGCTCGGCCCCGCGTGGGGACGGCCCTGGGATGTGGGGGAGCCCTGTCTCTGGGGGTGGATGGCGGGAGGGGTTCCTCTCATGGAGGTCTAGTAGGCTGAGCACGGCCGAATTCAAGGGGCTCATGTGGATGTACTGTACTGTTGTTTTGTTCACGCACAGGACACAGGATTTTTTTGGTAATTGGAAAACAAATCTGCAGCCACACCAACCACCAAGAAATCAAGGATTAGCTCTGCATAAAGTATGCATAAAAAGAAAGAAAGCACACAGAAGCGACAGCAATAACATGCTTGGGAAACAAATTGAAAACACAGATAGTACCGCTTGCGGCCAACGGGCGCCACAATCGCACATTATCACTTTAAAATTCACAACAAGATTTCCAATACTTTTGATACAAATCTAGTTGAGCAGGGCTCTACGCTAACCTTTTTCCCAAGGAGCACATGTGCTCCTAAATGAAAAAATTTAGGAGCACCCAAAAATATTTAGGAGCACAGTGAAAATATTTCAAGTAACAGTTTATTTTTTTTCAAAAATAAATGTATATTTGTACTGTGCGTGCATGCGTGTAAATTAGCTCTTGCTACAACCCTGCATGTTTACATTTTGCACTTTATGTTCATTAACATGTGCTGTCCCTATCAAATAAACTATCAAATCAAACTACTGCTACAAAAGTAACAGTCACTTAACCTTAGCTTTTGCCCCTTTTATGCATACAATGCATATGTTTTGGCTGTGTTGCTCTTCTAGAAAAATAATCCTTTCAGGGTTGCCTATTGAAATACTGTACACCTCCAGTACAGAAACATCGTTTATGAGTTTGCGTGTCAGGTAGACCATTGATTGACAGTCGAGTCTACCAATTACGTCACACCGCTTGCACTCCGGCCCTGCAGCTGGACCCACTCCGGCGCTGCAGCAGGACCCTATTGCCCACCTCTGCTGTTGATGTTGTTATCATGTCCGTTACAGACTTACAGTCAACACAACGACATACGCTACTGCATCAACGTTATGATTAACAAAGCCAGGCATTCGTTTTGTTGCATTAACGTTATATTACTATTGCTATCGCTAAATCTAGGCGTTCTAAAATATATTGCTATTGGTAAGACTATAATAAGTTAGTGTCTCGGAAAACTGCCCTGATCGCAATGGCAGACTTTCAGGAAGTAAACGAGCCAAATGAGAGCTTCCGATTGGTCATTTGCTTTATTTCCCATGAAAGCAGTCACGTCGCTCTACTGCGATTGGACCGTTGGCTTGAGTGCAATGTGAGACTTGTAGTTTAACGATTCTCAGCGGAGAAATAAAAAGAACGACTGGGGCTGTAATCTGCACTCGCACACCGTGCGAGTAATTGATTTTTCAGGTTCGCACACACATTTTTAGGGGCATATGCGAGCAATATGGTCGCACTGTAGAGCCCTGTTGCAGAGTATATTCGCAGTAGGCTAGTTGACATAGGTGACTCAAGGAAGATTACAATTCCTGTTGGCTCACCTAAGTGACTGTCACTTTGAGCTTGATATTGAACTGCACCCAAAAGATAATGTTCTCCGATAGTGATACATTTGAATGCCGTTTGTGTTTCAGTTCAAAAGGTTGTTCTATTTTAGCATTTGAATGATTGATTTTATAATTTGATGTTACTTGGTGTCTTTTAGTAATTCATAGTGTTCCATTGCAGATATATTGGTAGGGAAACAACAGGTAATCGTAATCAAATAACAGGTAATATTATTAGATTACAGCTGTGGCCAATGAGCTGTGGCACTGCGCCATATTGGTAGACAAAATGCTAGGTCAAAGGTCACAGGCTTCAAAATTCCAATCACAAAGGAAAGAGATCTAGGCTATATGCCAAAGTTTAATAACCCCAGATCTCAGAGGAAGGGGCAATAGTTATGTTATAATAATTAAATTATATATATTATATAATAATTAATTTTCCAATAGACTTTTCTGTACCAAGATGTTTTGGATTCACAAACATGATTTGTTTCAATTGCCTTCATGACATAGGCAGTTGGGTAATCTATTATTACATAGATTATATTGTAGCCAAAACAATCTTGGCCTTCCCAAGATCCAAGTTCAAATGTAAAAAGTGCCCAATCTTTGGCTGTAGCCGGTGGAACCCTTCCCCAAATAATAATTGTTTAGTGATTAGCTTTTCAATGTGCGTTTGTAAATAATGCCTTTTTATTGCTTCACTTTCTACAATTCTGTAAAGCACTTTAGAACAAACTTATTTTGTGTTTAAGGCACTGTATAAATAAAGTACACTTCACTCAACAGCCTTGTAATTGGACCTGGGAAGCGGGCGTCATGTCACATAAACATTTCTGGGGCAAGCCGCCATCTTCGAAGGACCACTACGGGCGATGGTGTGCGACTGTGCGTGTGCGATGGTATTCACATACCAGGATCATTTTTGGGTTAAAACAGTTGGGAGGTCTTGTATGAAAAGCTGCCACTGAAAATCTCACAACCACCAGCCATCATGGGAGAAACCTGTGTGCATCACCCTTCATAATCTGAGATCATGGGCTACATGCATCTTGCTAAAAATAAAATGTTAAATAAATTACTGATATGCTGATATTCAATAAAAAGGCCAATACTATTGTCACAAAACTACCACTTTGCACTTTATTCTACCGCCTATGCAAACCAGACGTGGTGATGGTGGTGGAGGGAAGTGAACTGGACACCCAAGTAAACAAACAAGTGATGGTGGGAATCATGCAAATGTCTTTAGGTTGTATTTGCACTACATAAATTAACTGTAATGAAGACTGAGGAATAATTTGTGTCTATGACCCTGTAAATTGGGGGCCCTTATGTTACCCGTTTATTGCACAATGTTGTCTATTGGATTCGATTATATGTTGTACTACTGTATTGCACATCGTTGCGGGCAAGACCACCCGCATTTCATTGTATACTTGTATGCTGTGACAAATAAAACTCTTGACTTGACTTATATGATTCACCCGAGGAATGTCCAATTCCAACTCTGGAATGCAGACACGACAGGAAGTTAAAAGATAAAGCACACATTTCTGAGATGGACGGATGATGCATGCCAGATAAGAACAACTCTTCCGCGATATCTCCCGTCTCACTTACCGGGAGTCCAAGTTTGATGGCGTCAACGGGCTGATAGAAGGGCCACGCAAACTGGTGGCGCCACAGCGTCTTGACAACGACATTCTGCATGTACTGCAACTGGTTGGTCTTCCGGCCAGGCTTGGTAGGGTTCGCCACCTCCGGTGGCGGAGGGTTGACGGGCTGGGGGGGTGGTGGGCCTGCTGGTGTCGTCACTGCCGACATGCTGGCGATGAGAGGGGACAAGAGTTCGAGGAGTTGCCGCTACCTCTGATTCGTCTGTGGATACCGTCGTCTTCAGTGGATTCTATAGTTCTGGTCTGTCGGGTCTTCACAGGGCCTGGGGGGACAGCATCCCATCTCAGAACCCTACTTTGTGACCTGTTCATAAGAAAACAAAAAACGGTTAGAATAACTTATACATTTATAAACACATTTGGGCGAGGACAGTGTACTAATATTAGCCCAAATACACTGCCTCGCCCCTGCAGGACTTATACAATAGGAGGTGCAAATCCAGAGCCTGCTGAATAATGAAGGACCCTCACCACCCCAACAATAGCCTGTTCAGGAGAGCACCACGTAACGCGACCTTTGCCTAATGTCTCCTCCCCATATCTACTCCCATCCTTCCTCTCTGCCGGGTCTGTCCAATAAAGCAATAAAATGCCAAACAAATCTTAAAAAACAAAATAGCCTGTTCAGGCAAGCGCCTATGCATACATGTAGAGCTGCCGCGGTATTGATGTTTTCCTTACCGCACAGATTTGCAAAATATTTCCTACCGCCGCGGTTATTACCGCACGCACACAAAAAAAAAAAAAAAAGTTTGAATGCATTTTTTTTTTAGTAGTAGTCTACTCTTTATAGCATATAGCCTGCCTCTAGTCTAAATGTCTATCTTTAGAGGATGACTTTGCAGCATGAATATTGTTTGGGATTCGGCAAGCACGCATTAGTTATTGAAAGTGAAACACGGATTCGAAGTTTCCCCTCTGGTCGTGCGCAGTTCACTCGGTGTCGTGGGCAGGGGTGGTTACCCCTAACCCCCCCCGACCCTTTCTTATTATTATTACTATAAAGTTACTACTTTATAATAAAGGCATTCGTTTTGTGGCATTAACATTATATAGTTATACGTTCAATAACATCAGCGTATTTACCGGACAATAGCAAGGCAAGCAATACTCTATTCATATCTCAGTTCCTTTCTTTGCTCAGAGCGTGCCGAGTTGTCCCATTCTGCGGTCTGTTAATAAAGTTTTCAATCAGACAAGTGTATAGAACGAAGGGCTTTTATTATAACATTCGTTGCAGACAGTAAAATCATTATGTCTCGTTTAGTACTCCTTAGGAGCGATGGTAGTCCACTCCGGCGGAGAGTTAAAGCTAACGTTATTAGCCGTGTTGTGATGAGCTGACATTCAGGAAGTAAAAACCTAATACGCGTGACGCGTCTCTCTTCTGACCAATCAGTGGTCTGCAATGTTTCACGTGACTTTTCTGGTACCCAATAGGGTCGCTTGGAACCTCGATAGACGAGTAGGGTATATCTGCAGAGCCGCAAGCCCAACGAGAGGAGGGTAATTTATTATTATTATTATAAAAAACAGCTGTGACGCTGTATTCAGCCTACTCTGCGGTGGCCGTGATGTAACAGCGATACCGCGGTAATGCGGTAATCGCGGCAGCTCTACATACATGCAGCAAGAACAGAGAGACTCAGACTCAGCTTCTTCCCCCAGGCCATCAGAACACTGATCCCTCCACACGGGCACACAATCATGAACACACACACACACACATCCTGCACTCTCTCCCACACACACACACTCTACAGGTCACTTTAAACAAAAGAAAAGTCACTTTAAAGGGAAAAAATAACATAACTGTATGTTCTGTATAGTATAGCTAGGATAGTTTAGTATACATAGTATAACTGTATATTGTATAGTAGTGTACATACATAGGACCCATTACTTTTTAATTCGTAAGCTTATCATGTCTATTTTATGATCTATTCTATTTTATTCTATTATTACATTGTATTTTTGCACAATCGAAGGCGGGCATGGCCACCTTCATTTCACTATTATGTCTTGTTGTGTATGTACGTGACGATTAATCCTCTTTGACAGAGCCCTTTTAAGTTGAGTTTTACAAGCAGCCTTGACACAAAGCAGTCACATATGTTGCCATCAGTAACGATAGACATGGAATTGAGCGGACTCGCATGGAAGGCAGCAGTGGCTAGATACAGCAACGTTTAAGGGTGTGTGTTTCAAGTTTCTTTATTAGTCGTCATACAGAAGTACAGAATACTTTTATATAAAATTCTTCTTTGTTTTGATCGAGAGATTGTGCTAGATAAAAATAGATAAGTATAAAATAAGTATAGTAAGTATAAAATAGAAGTCAAGTATGTAGACAAAAGTGTTCCATATACAATGTACAATGCAGAGTAGAAAAGTAACTGAGTTACAATACAATATACTATACAGTACAATACAGAAATGGGATGAGGTACAATGTACAGTAAGGTGTAATGAGGTATGGGTTGTAGTGCAAATTCGTTACCAATAAATATAAAGTGTGTTAGTGTCTAAAGTGGTAAAGTGGGTGCAGCTGCAGTGAGTAGTTTGTTTAAAGTGAGCGTGTGGAGTGCTGTGAGTTAGTACTATGTATAGTGTTATTGTCATTTAGCATTCTGGTGGCCTGAGGATAGAAGTTTACAAGGGTGTGCGTTGTGGATTAACGCGAACATTAGCCACAGAAAGCATCAGCTAACCAGTGCTAGCGAGCTGGTATAGCATGTAAACACAACAAGCAAACGGCTCCCGCGTAAACAGATCACGTAACCAACACAATGCTCGCCCTAACCTGGCTAACATTAACGTCAATGTTACCTAACTACCGTTATAAGGTTACGCGGCTGAACCCAACGTTGTGTCTGCCAAGTATATAATTGACCGTATAAAGTCGCGGGCTATATAGGAAGGTATTTACACAAGAGGCGTCCTGCTGAAGACACGCCGCTGTTATAAACCATAGAGGACTTTAACGCGCGGACTTCTTGAAACATTGCAAACAAAGTTAGCAGCTAGCGAGACACATTGCTGCCTAACGTCGCGGTTATGTGACCTGATGATACGCTTATATAACAAGTCAGCTGGTTATACTAAGTAGTAATAAATGCGGGATCCATTGTGTGTGGATATGAAAACAAACTGATGTGTTTGTGCGGCTAGTTGTGTTCCATGATGAAGATGGCGGGCTTGCGATTATACCCGTTTAGCCAACTAGCATCATGTAGCTACATGCTATCTGCAGAGCTAACCAGCTAACATTCAGTAGCAACAGTTAGCCTCTCTCTCTCACAAAGTAGCCTGTATTCGGAAATCCTATTATTATTATAGGGCTGCATGCAAAGTTAGTGTTAGTTCCGTTGTGTTTAATAACATGGGCCACTCATTTTGGTTGCCAATGTGATGCAAAGGAAACACCAACACATAGCATTGTTGGGGGAAAGCATGCAAAGCTAACGCATTTTAGCTTGTTACTAGATAGCCAACTTGGCTATTGCGATAGAAACGTGCATACCACCAGCACCACCACATCATACTGTTATTGTACAGAGAAATACCAAGTTGCATTATTACCTAATCTGGTCAATCGCGGTCCGATCGCATGGAAAATGTCTATTTTAACTGTATTACTCTCTCGACGAGGCCTCCTTCTTCGGGGTTTTGCTTGCAGCCAAATACTTCTGCTCTGATCTGAAGTCCGAGAAGCCTGCTTTTTTTATTTTGAGGCCGAGCAGCAACAGCAGCATGCAGCGCCGAGGACTTCTTCTGTTCATGCGCTGTAGTGCACGACTGTAGGCGAGGGCCCCACCCCCCCTTCCCCAGCTCAACACACACACCTACACACCACACACACACACACACCACACCACACACACACACACACACACACACACACACCACACACACACACACACACACTAACATACACTCTACACACCCAGTGCCCACACCAATACACTGTTGTTGTATACACTTTACTTTTTCACACATATTTTCATTTCTGTATGTATAGCGGCATTCCTAGCTTATATGCCGCCCATGGGCGAACCCTGCGCCCCCCCCTTAAACTAATGCATAATGAATGCAACATTGGACAAATCCTGTATCAAACTAATAATTGTATTAAACCATTGCAATTGTTTTTTTTGCATTATAGAGGTGTGCTATTTATAGATTCCCGATTTCTGGAATGGGTTTTGATAGTCTATCAGTGAGATGGATGCAATCCTACCTAGAGGGGAGAGAACAGATGGTGGAGGTAAACGGTACCATACCCCCCCCCCCCCCCCCCCCCTCACAGTGAGCTGTGGTGTTCCACAAGGAAGCATACTAGGACCGCTACTGTTCCTAATTTATGCAAATGACGTGTCGTCAGCTTGTGACTGCAACTTGTTCTTGTTCGCGGACGACTCAGCCCTGCTGGTCTCTGACAAGAACAAGTTACAGGTTGAAAAAACCCTCAGCTCGGAACTAGGCAAAATCTGCATATGGCTCGCTGATAACAAACTATCATTACACATGGGCAAAACAGAGTCCATTCTCTTCGGTTCAAATAAACTCAGCAAGACCGACGGCTTCTCAGTTACAGTGGGTGACAATATTGTCACAAGGAAAGATGAAATTACCTACCTGGGCTCCATCCTAGAGGCTAATCTTTCCTGTGACAAAATGGCATCCAATGTAATAAAAAAAGTCAACCAACGAACTCGATTCTTGTACCGGATCTCCTCTCTGGTAAACAAGAACACCCTGAAGACTCTGGCAGGAGCACTCATTCAAGGGCACTACGACTATGCTTGCACCTCATGGTACCAAAGCACCTCAAAGGCGCTAAAAACAAAATTACAAACATCTCAAAACAAACTGGTCAGACTACTGCTTGACCTTACTCCTAGAACCCACCTCACCCCTGCCCACTTTGACAACCTAGGACGGCTTAGAGTAGACGACAGAGTACAGAAACTTGCAATGGGCCTGGTCTACAAGATACACTACACGACCAAGGTACCCATGTACATGTCAAAATACTTCCCAAAGGTCAGTGAATACCACGATCACAACACCAGAGGGAGCTCCACAAATCATGTTAAACCCAGATTCGGCTCAAACAAGGGACTAAACACGTTTCGCAATTATGCCACATCAATGTGGAACGCCCTACCCAAAGCTGTAAACGAATGTGAATCACTACCCACTTTCAAAAACACTCTCAAAGAACACCTACGGGAGACTGCAATTCGAAACTGGCCCATGTAAATGTCCTAACCCAACCCCCTCCAATGTACAGTAAATGACCAAGTATGGTTGTCAATATTCCAATGTACAGTTTTGCTTGTACAGTGTTCCCCCCCCACCCCTCCTGCCCAAACCCCCCCCCCCCCCCCCCCCCCCACCCCACCCACCGAACCACCTCCAATGTACAGCCCCCCCCCACCCACCCCACCTACCCAACCTCCCCCAATGTACAGTTTTTACGTCAAATGTATATACTCTTTTCTGGACTCTTTTTGTATCACAAACAGTACTGTATTTGCAAATCTGGTATGTCATAAATGTATAGATGTACTGTATATCTGTATGTCATGTATGTATGTCATATATGTCCTGATGAATTGAAAATGGGGGACCCTGATGTAAACAAGACGAAAGTCTTTCTCTGGTCTGCCTCCCCTTAACAATTGTGTGTATTGAGCTGTACTGTATTGTACCCATTCTGCAATCTGTTAATAAAGTTTTCAATCAATCAATCAATCAAGCAAATGTAACCATTCAGGGAGGGGGGGGGGGGGGGGGTAATAAAAAATAAAAATTGCCTCCTCATGCCACCCTCAGCTAAATGTGGCGGTGCGGCTGCCCACGTTGCCCATGCCTAAGTCCGTCACTGTGTGTATATGAATAGTGCTATAGTTATTTATCCCATTCCATTCTCTCATATTTCATTCCATTATCCCATTCCAATTGTGCAATTTACCGATGTAGGCCCACACATATACATATAAACATCTATGGGCCCACACACTTGTCACTTTACTCTACACACACTTGCTGAGTTTAGCTGTTTCTTTAGTCAAATACATTTAATTGAACCGTTGACCCATGTATTAACATTGATTGATTGATTGAAAACTTTATTAACAGATTGCAGAATGGGTACAATACAGTACGGCTCAATTGTTAAGGGGATGCAGACCAAAGAAAGACTTTCGTCTTGTTTACATCAGGGTCCCCCATTTTCAATTCATCATGACATTTATGACATACGCAATATACAGATATATATCTTGACATTTCTGACATACATGACATACAGGTAGGTACTGTTACATTTGTGACATACAAGATATGCAAATATACAGTACTGTTAAACAGATCCTAACAGAAACTATATACATACGAGGGGGAGCAAACTGTACATTAGGAGGGGGGGGGGGGGGTTGGACATCTACGGGGGCCATACAGATATATATCATGACATTTATGACAATACATGACATACAGGTCACTGTAAGATTTCTCACCATGAATTCACAATAGATTATTGGCAAATTATTTGCATAACTTTCACAGTAAGGTTCACAGCAATTTACTGTAATTGTCTTCACAGCAATGTATTGTAATTTCACATCCATGATATTACAATGCATTGTTGTAAATGTAAAACTGTATACTGTACAATTTACTGTGAATTTACAATGTGTAAAGTAATGCAAAAGAGTTGCCAACAATTTACTGTGAATTGAATTTACAATGTGTACTGTGAAAAGTAATGCAAAAGAGTTGCCAACAATTTACTGTCAATTTACAATGATAGACGTGCATAACTGTATAGTCCCCAGCTCCAGTACCTCTGGAGGAAGCTCATACAATAGTTTCCTGTCAAATACTATTGGATGACGTGATTAATCACGACAGGAAACCAAAGTGTGAGCTTCTGCCAGGAAGCACTGGAGCTGGACCACAAAAATGCACATAGGCTATTGTACATTAAAAACAACACCCCAGAGGCGGTTAGGTGGCGTAGCGGAGATTGCGTTCGTCACCAACCCCGGAGCTGTGAGCTGGATTCGAACATGGATTTGCCTGTTCGAAATACGAATCCAGCTCACAGCTCCGGGGTTGTCACCAGCTTGGCTGACCGTTACTAATACAATTGGCTGTATTAGAGGGTGGGAGAAGCTGGCGGGGTGGGTCCGGGTCGTTGTAAACAGCGACTCCTACAGTTCGGTCGGGGCGCCTGCTAAGCGCGGATAGGACCTGAGTGGGATAGTGTGATCCTTCCACACGCTACGCCCTCTCAGGGAGGATCCGCGCTGCCAGGTGAAAAGAAGCGGTTGATTGGCTGGACGTGTGTCAGAGGAAGCACGTGATAGCCTCCACTCTCCCAGATGATCTGACTGTGGGGGGTAAGTGCGCAGCGACCAAGAAGGGGATTGGGAATTGGCATACGACTAACATTGGGATGGGAGAAAATCGGAGGAAAAATGGAGGGGGAAAAAGATATATAAAAAAAAAAAAAAAAAACCCAAACGCACAAATGAGGTAGAATCAAGAAGCTCACTGGCATATTTATTGTCAAAATAATCATACTCTTAAGTAAATGGTAAATAGTTGCTTTTTTACAATTTGTGCACATTTGACCCATTCACTCACACATTCACTCACACATTCACACACTGACGGCGGGGGCAACCATGCAAGGTGCCAACCTGCTCACCAGGAGCACATAGGGGTTAAGTGTCTTGCTCAAGGACACATCGACACACTGCCCGGGGAGGAGCGGGAATCGCCGGATTGCCAGACGACTGCTCTACCTCCTGAGCCACTGTCGCCATGAAACTAGTAGATATGACTAATGAAGTAAAACTGAACTGAACTTGAAATTACTTTTATTTTGCTATTAGGCCTATATTCCAGGTGTAAATGTAGGCTATAGGCCTTGGTGGTCACAACCTTGTATTAAAAGTTATGACAAGATGCAGATATTTGTATTTAGCAGTTCCTCTATTGCTATAAATCAAGTAGCCTGTAATAATCCCCCCCAGAAAAATCTACTTTGCATTTGATATATTGAACATATTTGTGATGCCATCACACACACTGGCATTTAAAGGGCTACAATTATAAAATGCATTGACTATGTGGTGGTTATGATCAGGGCTGAAGTTGAATAAAATATTTTTAACATGTATTTTTATGGCGTTTTTGAAGAGGACAATTTAGTTTAGTGGTAAGAGTGAGTATTTTTTTCAATCTGACATTATAAAAAAAAACTAAAAATCCATCGAAATCAGTGTTGTTGCTAATCATTGACATAATTATGCTAGCCTGTAATAATCCCCCCAGAAAAATCCACTTTGCATTTGATATATTGAAAATATAAAAAATTTGCGTGTTTCTTTTAACAATAATTTGTGATGCCATCACAAAAACTGGCATTTAAAGGGTAAAAATTCAAAAAATCCTGGACCAGAAAGCAGGAAAGTCTTTGTAACTAAAATGTTCCTGGTGGGGGACCCCCCGCTTAAAAAGTGTATCTGTCTGAATATACCAGAATATAATATAATCCTTCTACTTATACACCTGCATATAACCCATGTACAATAATGCTGTATACCATATTTCATTTTTTATTCTTACCTTATATGCATATCTTTTCATACCTGCACATACAACATATACTATATCTGTACATATCCCTATATACTCTTACTAGTTACGCTGCTGGCCAGCATGACTAATACCATACTGTCTTCATACCTGTATCACTGTACATACAAATATTAATTCTGTACATACATCTGATTTGCACTACACATGACATGGCACAAAACCGGGCCCAGTGGCGTGGTCATCATCGCCCCCTGTCCAACCTCACTGTAGTGGGAAAATATAGGGAAGTAAAACGAAGATGATGATGACACCCAGTAGTACTGATTTATATATGTTATACCCAGTTTAATCACCCATAGCCTACATTGTATATTACTATTGCACTTTACTGTTACATTTGCACCCTGGTTGGATTCCAAGCTTATTTTTATTGTACTGTACTTGTGCTCAGTGTGCGAACCATACCATGGTCTTCGGGGGAGCTCATCATATTTGGGGGGGGGGGTCAGCGGCGCTGCGTGTGCCTCACAGGGAGGACTTTACTGTGACGCTTGCAATGCTGACATAGGCTATAGGTATGAACGTTACAGAACCACACATACTCCACACCACACAGGTCTGCATGCATGCATGATGAAGACGCACATATTGAAATTACCTGTCAACCCTGCCTTCTCTCCTGCCGTCCTCCCGTTAAAATATTTTCCTGTATTTTTCCAGTTTTTTTTATTTATACAAAATGGCTGCAATTGCCCTCCGTGACAACAGGTGGCAGCAGTATAGATTAGAAAGTTAGCACAGAAAGTCAGACCAGAAGACAGTTGCAGAGAAAACTGTCAGGCAAAGTGGGGTTGTTCCCGGAGAGCTCACTCTCGGCCGTGGTTTCTCAGTGTATAATGTATGGTGCTCTCCCTCAACATGCGAGTAGGGTGAGACAACACCATTCTTTAGTCCAAATAATACCCTACTTTATATTATTATTGTCATTTTGTTTAATGTAAAGTCAGTCTTACATGGGCACTGCTTTAATGTTGCATTTACCCATAATTCATTGCTGTATTAGACGCATGTGCCAGTATAACTTTTGTAAAGTAATGAAGCACAAATGTAAAGTTAATCAATACACAATGAAACAATATCTTTATCTATATCTTTATCTATATCAAGGACCACAATGGAAATAAGTCTTGACTTTTTTGTGTAGCATCCTTGACGTTTTTCTGGAATCTTGTATTTTTTTTAAATGCTAATAAAATGTAATAAAATTAAATAAAATATCACATGTCAAAACTACTTTAATAAAACAAGATTTCCGTTTTTCATTTCTACTCATTCATCCAAAACAAGACAGCAATTCTACTTCTGCATGCACCGGGAGAATTGAGCACAGATTTGGAGTTGATAGAATGGACATTGCTGTTCTTAGGAAATGTTGCACATGGTGGAAATAATGGAAATTAACATTTCTAACATTAACATTTAGTGTATGTTTAAAGTTGATACATTGAGGCATGGTAGAATTTCACTTTATATTACAGCAGTATCCGTTTTTAACATTACAATTTCGTGTCAACGTTATAAAAATCCTATTGTATTCAACAAATTAATTATGATACACCACAATGTGCCCTTTCTATCTATTCTAAATCTATGGCCTTGCGATTCCACGCCTGCGCAGTGCCGACAAGAACAGGCGTTCCATCTCCTCTACAGAAACACTGACACTTCCATTCATTTAATGCAGGGATGTACACAGCATTTCAGCACTTTCAACCAGGTATCTGATTAATTTAATGTAGCAATTAGTAGTTCACCCAGTCCTTGGGTACATACAGGTTTTGACCAGCAGATGGCAGCGACGAGGCAGCTCAGCAGAGAGCAGCTGTCAACAAACATCCTAACAGAAAATATATACAAACGAGGGGGAGGAGACTACATTGGGAGGGGGAGGGGGAGGGGGGCGGGGCGAAATATCCCGTTATTTCAAATCCCAATGTTGACAGCTATGATTGAAATACACATGCTCAGAATAACCCCTCTAATCCAACACTAAAATTCACACACAACAGTCCTATTTACACATAAACACACGGATGAACCAATACCGAACAACAAGTCAACGACCAAACACATCGAGTCTAACATTATTATAGGCAAATGCAACATTATCACACCAGTCAGCACCCTGGTCAGTACTAAAAGACGAGACAAGCGCAGCTGCGCATGTAACCACCAGCGCACAATAATCATACCATAGACATTTTATAAATGAGCAATAATGATAATAATACAGTTACTGTAATTAGGAAAAGAAGGTCTTACCTTAACACAGAAGCGACCACAAAGGCCTGGGATCAGCTGCCTGCGGGATGCGTCCTCACTTGCTGTTTTATAGTGGCGCGCTAAAGCAGGGTAGTTATTCCAGACTGCTTTTACAGTATTAAAATTAAGATCTGCCCAATTCTCAAAATCTGCATGTCACAGAAGTAGTCCCCGCAGCAGGTTGTTAGCGTCGCCAGCAGTCAATTTAAAATGCTCCTACCGGCTCCTGCTCAGTCGAGTCGATTGGCCGCTTCGCCTTCTTTGTAAAACCAAAATTGGTTAGAAGGCTTACTTCTTTGATTTTTTTGTTTAACTTTCGACATGATCCTGAATACCTGTATTTTCTTTCTTTTAAAACGGCGGGTGAAGTTTGATTTGTGCCTGCAGGCAGGGGTGTAGCTCCAGATTCTGGGCCCCATGAAAGAATGTATTTGTCGGCCCCCAGTGAATGCGAGCGCGCGCATTTTTTTGGCCATTTTTTTATTGATGAAAACGCATAATATGGTTTTTACCTATACATTCGGATCAGCAGTTCAGCACCTGCACTGTTGGTGGGTGAGCCTAGTAAAGGATGTCGCATTGCGTTCATCTTCAATGAATGGACCAATGCAATAGTCTACCAAAGCCCCCCCTCTCTCTCTATATATCTCACACACACACACACACACACACACACACACACACACACACACACACACACACACACACACACACACACACACACACACACACACACACACACACACACACACACACACTTCAGAAACAAACATAGTATCAATGAGAGCATCAATAATACACCTGAGTGATGTCTAGTAAAAAAAAAAAAAAAAAAAGTGCTGGGCCCTTGGAATCATCCTAAGCTACCCCCCCCCCCCAGCTACGCCCCTGCCTGCAGGCTGCAGCGCCGCCACGCTCTGAATGGTAATTGCAAGAATAGCATGCATGTCACCATCTATTCTGAACCAACAGTGAATTAGTGCGCAAATCATGAATCATACATCAAAATAGGCTAATTTTACGCATTATACACGATGATGACGATACAGAAAATTACAGAAAAATGAGAAATGCATGGCAAAAAATAGCATTTATTGTCAGTATTTTAGAGACCCCCCAAAAATTCACAAATCATGTTTACAGGGGAGCTGATGTCTGTAGCCATGGCTCCCCTAGCTCCCCCATGGTTCGCACCCTGTGCTGCATAATGACAATACATTTGAATCTAATCTAATCTAATCTAACCCTCTATAGCGTTGCCCTCGGGCAACAAACCCCATTTTTAGACCTCACAATGGCCATTTAAAATATACTGTATATATTTTCTTTTTCAAATAATACTACCGGACACATCTGAGTTGAAGGTGGTGTGACATAATTTGCATGTGCATGAATATGTAAATAAGTATATTTTATAGTTTGAATACTTATTTTGTTTTTATTTATACAGTAAAACTGTTTATTTTCATTCGTTGCCTCAAGGCAACACTGCAGTTATCCCAATTCTCCTCCTTCTCCTCCTTCTCCTCCTCCTCCTTCGCCCAATAGGACCTCCTGGGGCAGGTGTGGGCACGTCAGGGGGTTTGGGAGCCTGTCGGAGCCAGGGGGGTTCAGGGCGCTGAGGATGAGGGGGCACGTCAGGGGGTTTGGGAGCCTGTCGGAGCCAGGGGGGTTCAGGGCGCTGAGGATGAGGGGCACGTCAGGGGGTTTGGGAGCCTGTGGGAGCCAGGGGGGTTCAGGGCGCTGAGGAGGTGGGGCACGTCAGGGGGTTTGGGAGCCTGTGGGAGCCAGGGGGGTTCAGGGCGCTGAGGAGGTGGGGCACGTCAGGGGGTTTGGGAGCCTGTGGGAGCCAGGGGGGGTTCAGGGCGCTGAGGAGGTGGGGCACGTCAGGGGGTTTGGGAGCCTGTGGGAGCCAGGGGGGTTCAGGGCGCTGAGGATGCGGGGCCTGCATTCGTGGCTGTCGCCCACTGGGTTGTAGTCGTGGCTGTCCCACACCACAGGGTTGTACAGGAAGTAGTTCCAGTTGGCCTCATACCAGGCCTCAAAAGTATCTGAAACACACACACACACACACACACACACACACACACACACACACACACACACACACACACACACACACACACACACACACACACGCACGCACGCACGCACGCACACACACACACACACACACAAATGTATCATTCCATTTGGGCTGTGGGGGGTTTATTTGACTTAAGACAGACATTAAATCAGACATTAAGCACCCCCAGCAGCCCAAATGGAATACTACAAAATATATAATTAAAAAAAATAAAGATTTACTATCGTAACATTTTGGCTAATCAAGGTTGACTATACAAATCCTTAGTCAGGGACATGCATAGTATGTATGTATGTATGTATGTATGTATGTATGTATGTATGTATGTATGTATGTATGTATGTATGTATGTATGTATGTATGTATGTATGTATGTATGTATGTATGTATGTATGTATGTATGTATGTATGTATGTATGTATGTAATAATAATCAACACTACAAATGGTTAACTCTTTCACTACCACACTACGAAGGGTTAACGCTTTCACTACCACACTACAGAAGATTAACCTTTCACTACCACACTACCACTACCACACACTAGTTTTGTAGTGAAAGGGTAAACCTTCTGTAGTGTGGTAGTGAAAGGGTTAAAGGCATCCACGCTCACGCACGTTTATGTCCACAGAAAAGCCCAGGGGCCTAAACATTGTAAGTACAGTCAGATATTTGGAGCCCCTTCAGTTACATTATATCGCTCAGTTGAAAACCAGATCAGTCTATCAGAATTAGAATCAACTTTCTTCGCCTAACACACGTATTGTTTAAAACATGCCAGACTAGAATGTCCCTCAGAGAGAGGCCACACCTGCGCCTCTGAGGAAACTCATTATTATAATATGATGTCATCAATATGAGAGTCAAGCTCACGTCCCCACACACAGTTGGAAATCTTGTCGGCCACCATCTTGGTCCTTACTAAGAACCAAGTAGCTAACTTCCCACCACTTCCCACCACAGTCAGGGCAGCCGAAACCCACCCAATTTTCCATTGTCGACTAAAAACACACTTCTAATAATAATAATAATTAATTTAATTTATATAGCGCTTCTCAATAACCCGAAGTCGCTGACAATAGTCGGGAGCAAAGTAAAAACAAGAAACAAAAGCAAAGAAACAAAAACAAAGAAACAACAAAGAAACAAAAACAAAAGGAACATGAGACCATGGGGGGAACAGGGAAGACAGCATGATAGCACAAAAAGACTGGAGACAGACATCAATCAGGTTGGAGGGGGGGGTTATGGGTGGGGGGGGTTGAAGGCAAGGGAGAACAGGTGGGTTTTGAGGCGAGCTTTGAAGGTGGAGAGTGTAGGGGAGTCTCTGATGGACTGGGGAGGGAGTTCCAGAGTCGGGGTGCAGTGCGAGAGAAGGCCCGATCTCCAAAGTTTTTGAGTTTGGATGTCGGGACAGTGAGGGAGGCAGTGGAGGAGGACCGGAGGGATATTCAATCAATATCTGAAATGAAGAAGAAGTCTTTTAGTATTATGCACTCTGCTACTAAGAAATCTACCATGCCTTACTCCTACTGTGCTAATATGTATATACTACTATTAGGGGTGTAACGGTACACAAAAACGTAAGGTTATCCTATAACCCTATATGAATACTGGCTGAGCGTCTCGCTCTGCCTACTGAGATATCATAATCTCCAGCACCTACTGTGCCCGTGGAAACTAAACACATGCACCCACCTGCACATGACCACGCCACTCCCGTGCGTGCCTCTACAATAGGCAGGAAGTGGTCACGCTTACACCCTTCCAAGTTCAAATTCCATACGCGGAAAACATCCAAGGGACCTCAGGGCGCTGAAGAACGAGACGCTCAGCCAGTATTCATATAACTAGGGTTATAGGATAACCTTGAGTTATATCTCATACTGGCAATCGCGTCTCGCTCTGCCTACTGAGATAAAGGGCAGAGCGGACGCGTGGCCACGTCAAATGCACCCCCTGAGGGGCCGTAAGCCCCTGCCAGGGAGGAGGGGAGTCCGGTCCACCCGCCCGTCCTAACGAAGGGGGGGAGGCAGTCAACTACAACCAATGTGCGAAAAGGGGAACCAGGCACCCCAGAATGCACAGCGCAAGCGGGACCACATGTGACACAGCACTCCGCGGTCCACACCCACACACTCCTGCTAGCCTACCTGATGGCGGGATGCAGGAGAGGTCCCGGACCTCAGGACTACCTGGGAGACAGAACCCCCAGTCATGTCCATGAG
Source organism: Notolepis coatsorum (assembly GCF_963971535.1). Classification (NCBI taxonomy): domain Eukaryota; kingdom Metazoa; phylum Chordata; class Actinopteri; order Aulopiformes; family Paralepididae; genus Notolepis; species Notolepis coatsorum. The sequence continues at coordinate 28,454,268 of NC_140175.1, read as the reverse complement.
GTAAAACGTAACGAAAGGACTCAGGGAGGACCAGGAGGCCGCAGCGCAGATGTCCTCCACCGAGGCCCCCCCCAACAGGGCAGCAGAGGCTGCCACACCACGAGTGGCGTGCGCCCTGACGCCCCCGGGGGGAACCCGTCCAGCCAACGTGTAGCAAAGGGCAATGCCCTCGCACAACCAATGTGACAGGCGCTGCTTGGACAGCGCCTTACCCGCACAAGGGCCACTGTAACAAACAAACAGTTGAATGGAAGCCCTGAGATCCCGCGTGCGACTAAGGTAAAACCTTCAGTGCACGGACAGGACACGACAGGCGAAGGCTCGCCTCCAACTCACTAGCGAGAGGAGGAGGGCGAAACGCCTGAAGCACAATATCCCTGGAGCGATAAGAGCTCCGGATATTCTTTGGCACAGAGGCCGGATCAGGCCAGAGTCGCCTGCTATCGGCCCGAATAGACAGGTACTCTGACCGCACCGAGAGAGCACACGGCTCACCCACGCATTTAGCGGAGGTGATGACCAAAAGGAACGCGGTCGTAAGACAGACGATCCAATGGCGCCTGCTCAAGAGGCTCAAATGGGGCACCCAACAGCCTTTCCAGAACAGTTGGACGTCCCGACTCGGAGACAGAGAACGTTCCACAGGCTTGAGACGCCGTGCGCCAAGCAGGAAACGTCCCACGAGAGGGTGGCAGAACAGTGTTCTGCCCTCAAAGCCCACATGACAAGAAGATATAGCTGCGGCATATACCTTCACTGTTGAGGCCGACCGCCCATCCAGGATAGACTGGAGAAGGACAGAACCGAGTCCAGGGGGCATGACACCAGGTACAGGCCCCCAACCTCACACCACTCTCGAACCATACACCACTTCCCTGCGTAAGCTGCGGTAGTGGACGGAGTGCGCGCATTCCGGATGGCGTTAACCACAGAAGAGTTAAGACGCATCCCCACCAGATTCACCCTTTCAGCAGCCAAGCCATTAGGGGCTGCCCCAGAACAGGAGGCAGAACAGAGTTCCGTGTGCCTGAGAGAGGGCCCGCGGTGACCACGGAACAGGCCACGGCGGGGCCACCAAGAGCTGAATCAGGGCCCGGTCCGGCGCAACCAGCATCAAAGTCCAGCGCCTCTGACGTACCCGCCCCAACAGCTGAGCTATCAGGTGTATGGGGGGGAACGCGTACAGAATCCCAGGCGGCCACGGACCGAATCGTAGGAGCGTACTCCTCCCTGTCTGTTGACATACGACGCCGACGTCGTGCTGTCCGTCCTGATCAGAACATGCTCGCCCATCACATGATGGCCGAGCTGTCCGAGGACTAGAAGCACTGCCTTCAATTCCAACACATTGATATGTAGTGCAGACCGGGCAGCATGGTCCTTGCCAGCTGCCCCCTACTGCGTCGGCCCGACACATTCCCCCCCATCCTGTGAGGGAGGCGTCGGTGAAGACCGTGACGTGTGACGGCCTGCTGCCCATGGGGACCCCGCTGGTGAGGGCCCCAGGCCCCCCCCAGAGGGCGAGGTCCCCCAGTACTGACATGGGAACGTTCAGCTGCTTCCACTTGACTATCACAGGGTCTATTTTCACACTGAAAAACCCACCTCTGTACCCTCCTGATGAAGAGGAGGCCAAGAGGGACCACAGCTTGAGCAGATGCCATAATACCGTGCAGGCATATCACGGTCAGCGCCGTAACCGTCCTGCCAGGACAGAACCTCCCGAGCGCGCCAAGAATATCCTCTTGCCGCCGCTCTGAGAGGGATGCCCACATAGACCTTGAGCTTAGAAATAAGCCCAAGTACTCCACCCGTTGACTGGGAAGAGGAGTACTCTTCTTCCAGTCTACAGCTAAACCCAGGCTGGTGAGGAATCCACCACCTGCCTGGTATGAGACCTGGCGATCTTCTCTGACCGGCTGAGGACCAGAACGTCGTCCAGGGTAGAATAAAATTCGTATCCCCTGACGACGCAGAGGCCCCAGCGCGGTCTCCACGCACTTGGTGAAGATGCGAGGAGCCAGAGAGTAGCCGAACGGCAGCCTCTGGTACTCGTACGCTAAGCCCTGAAACAGGAAGCGTAGGTATGTCCTAGGAGGGAAGATCGGGGCGTGAATACGCATCCTTCAGGTCTATGGAGGTGAACCAGTCTCCCACCTGACAGCGCTTAACAGGTGGGTGATGGTCAACATTCTGAACCTTCCATGGGACAGGTCCAGTATGGGTATGACACCCCCCCCCCCGATTTCTCGAGCACCAGAGAATATCGGGAGTAAACGCCGCTCATCACGTCCTCCCATGGGACCACGACGATGGCCTGCTTCGCCGCCAGAGAACGAATCTCCTCGGCCAGGGCTGTCACTGCCGCGGACTCTGACAATAGAGTCTGTACCAAACCCAAAAACGGAGGGCGGGGGTGTGCAAACTGTAACACAAGCGCCGCCCTCAGCGTTCTCTCCATCCACACCGACATATGGCACTATTGTAGCCATACGTGGTAAAAATTCCAAAGCGCCCCCCCCCCCCCCCCCCCCCCCCCCCCCCCCGCCAACTGCCACTGGTCCGCTAGGAATCGTAGATAGGTGGCCCGGTCCCTCCCGCTGTGCGTTGTCAACCCTGGACTCGCCAACCGTGTGAGCAGGGTGTCTCGCGGAGCCGGGATATCGCACCCTGACTCTACCAACGAGGCAATCGCACCCAAGGGGGGGACCCCGACAGAAGGGGCGGTCTGATCCCCCGCTGAGCATCTTCCCGGCTTAGCTTGCTGAGGACAGCCTGCTCTGCAGCTGGACATGCATGGTGTGTGGTCCCCACGCTACCCGATAGGGTGAGTCCCTACACACCGTAGCCCTGTAGTGATATTACTACCACCCAAATTACGCGTGCCTGACTGACCACCGCGGGATCGGAAGTCCAGACGGGGGAGGCACTAACGTAATACCCGGCCTGGCGAGGGCGGGGCTGGGGGAACCCATGTTGCGACCTCCTGGGCCCAGGATTCCCCCTCTGACAACATTATTTAGATACAGGGAACCCTGCTCCGTCGACAGATACAACACCAGGCTCACCAAACACAGACGCAGGACATGTGGCGTGGGAGCCTCCTGACAGCACAGCATTCTCATAGACAGACCCAGGCCTAGCTAGCAACTGGGTGTCAGCCCCTGTCTCCATGAGAAGCGATATGTGGGGCCGCTTGCGCTTCACTGGAAGAACGCGGCCCGCAGCCAAAGGGGACAAATCAGAGCCTTGAGTCCCGTAGTGTAGCGGGGGGGAGTAACCGGAGAGCGTGCTAGACACAGCTAGATGGCAACGGTTTTTCAGGGTATGCCCATCTAATATAGCCGATCCCTCGGCCGCCGAGGCTGTCGGTCTTGTGACCACCTGTTCTCTTTGTGTCCAGGTCATCTCAGGCGGGGGACACATGGCCGCTGGCCGGGGGCCTCGCTGCAGCCGCTGGCAAGGCTGTGCTCTCACCTCTGGCTGCGTGGTGTGGGGCGGCGTGGAGCCCAGGTCAAATACCGCCCGCGCCTCCGTGGACAGACCAAGGTCCACCCACGGAGAGGGGAGCCCTGAGGAGGAGACCCCTCCCCTCCTCAAGGGGAGATTGCTCCAACCAAAGATGCCTGTGAACAACCGTTGACAGCATCCTAGCCCTCCCTGCGGTTATAGCTTGCGGCTGGGTCAAAAGCTGAATAACCTCAAAACCTTGCGCAATGGTTTTGACGTCGGCTGGCCCTAAGGCCCCACCACCCGACACCATTTTTGACAGAAGAGCAGCCAATTGAGCAATGTTGTTAGTTGCTGCTAAATTCTGTACTGCGGCGGTATAAGCTTCATCAGCCCACTCAGCCACCTGCCGGGCCGACTCGCCTCTTGGCGTCGGCTGGGCGGGATACCGTTCCACCATGTCAGGGCAAAGGACCGATGCCACCTGCTTCACTAAGCACGAAACACCAGTGGCGGCTGCTGACCAAAGTCTATTACTAGTGAAGCACTGCTCCACTAGTAGTCATGCAATAAACTCCACTGGGGCACACCTGTGCACCCGTGTAAGGGATAAATGAATGAATGAACGAAAACTTTATTAACATATTGCAGAATGGGCTAGCCCAATACACACAATTGTTAAGGGGATGCAGACCAGAGAAAACGTTTGTCCTGTCTACATCAGGGTCCCCCATTTTCAATTCATAGATTCACAAATGCACAACTGTCCTGAGCCCTGTCGTCAGCCCATCCACCCATATAAAGGGTAAATAAGCCTCAGCTAAACCCCCAACATTAGACACCGATTGACCGTCAGCAATGAAATGGTTAAGAGGAGTGAAGACAGCCCCGACGGGGTACATGGGAACGGCGCCCCAAACATTGTAGCATTAGTGTTGTGAAGGGCCAGATTAAACCGAATATATATATTTATTTATATATATATATTTAATTGTATTTGTATATTCTCTAATATTCCTTGATATCCCTTGTATATTCCTTGTACAATATGCATTGAATATCCATTCTAGCCTACTGAACATCCCATAATAGTCTCCATTCTACTATTGGTCGAGACCTTGGTGCCAGGCTGCCATACCCCCCAGACCCAGTTCAAACGTACCGCTCAACATGTACGAACAAGTCCTAGTTCCGCGTAGGAATCTGGCTACCGCACCACTAATGGGACTATTTGTTCATAGTGCGTATATATACTGCGCTACTAAAGTAGGACTTCCTTTTCAGTCCAGTTTCTTACCCTCCAATAGAGTGACAGACGTAAAGCCTCCCCGCGACGCCACGTGTGGGAGTAAGGCCAAGTTCGGCCTACCATCGGTATTGAGACATCGTGTATATTAATATTTGAATAGTCATATTTGGCACTATATCGTCGAGTTGGACGTAGTCTATTAAGCTAATAATAGTCTGTTAATATATAGTGCTTCGTGCGGTGAGAATACTACCGTAGTCAGCACCCCATCGTTTCGGGCAGAAAACTGGCTGCTTATCCAGGATGATCGACCCCATGTGAGATTGCACCCGAGGAGCCCCAGAGCCGACGAGCGAGTGGACCTGTATACCGGATTATTCTACCGACGACAGCCCGCCTTCCCAGGCACGGATTATGCTTTGTATACGTTGATTATTCCATGGATAAAGACCCCCGACACTGCCGTGTGTTGGAACCCCCCCCCCTGGAGAGGACGCAAGGTGAGGAGACGCTCTGCAAGACGAGGTCGCTTCACGTCTCTCCTCCGTGGACCGGAGGACGCCGGCCCACAAAGAGTCCACCTGCTTTCATCTGTGGTCCAAGGATCGCCGGCGCATTGAACGGCACTACAGTGGGTTCACCTGGGATACCCTTGGCCGGATGAGGCAGCCGGACTCTACCCCCCTTCCTACTCCTGTCGGCTTACAAGCGACCGGATTAACCCCCCCTAGTGTATCCAGTCTATAATCATTAAAGTATCATTGCTGTTATTCCTTAACTATTCCAGGTCGTATATGTACCACCTGCGCCTTCAGAGATTGGACATTCTCTATTGATATACCGACGAATACTCTTGCCATAAAAGTGCATACTAATTCCCATTCATAAATGTGATTGATTTGATTAAGTGCTTGCTCTACACACCATCGCTGTGTAGAAATAAAGACCTATTTCTAATTCGTACATTTGTGTTGGATCCGTTTCATCTACGTGACAGTGTTCATCATAATATATTTATGCCGAGTACTGGGTGGCCGAATATTAAGTACAAAGGTAGTGGTAGTAAGTATCATATCTAGTAATACAGTCAGGGAATTGTACCCCTCAGTTACAATTGGTCCTTCGAGCCGGAGGGTAATTAGTGTAATATTAATATAGTGTTATTAATATTGAAATGGCCTATGATGAACACTCCACGAAACGATCCTCCTAACCAACGCCCGCAGCGCGAACGACGGCTCCCTCAGTACTTAGAGGCTTACGCTGTCAGTCAACAACCTAGTCTTCTACTAACAGTAAACGCGGTAAAACTAGAAAGTAAAAGTATGTCTAACCCCAACGCCCAGACTACCCCGACCATAGAGGCCCCTACGGGTTCTAATGTAACTGACCAAGTTCACGGTGGGGACCAGTGGGAACCAGACATGACTTCACACCCCGCCAGTACTGAAGAAGTAGTCCCCGATGAGTCCCGGGAGGAATACAACGCTACCGAGAGAGAACTCGGCACGGAAGAAGACGGGGAGAGCACCGTGGAGATAGAGCTCCAAGGCTCCGCAAGGAGTACCCCGAGGGAAGACTCCCCTATACAACCGCCTTCTCCCAGCGAGGCAGAGAGGACCCTACAGCAGGCCTTCCTCATCAGCCTGAACGCCGCTGCTGAACGCGACCGACTGCAGATCCAGCAGCGGAGCGAAGAAGAGCATATACGTCTAGAAATAAGACGCATTCAGAGGGAAGAGAATGTGGCCCGAGACCGAGCAGACAGCCAGCGAGCAGCTGCTGGTGCTCTACGGGACGCAGAGCGCGACAGACAGCAAGCGCAACTAATAGAACAGCTGATCAGACGGACAACACCCTCTCCCTCCGCCAGAGGCTCCAGGAACTCGTCTAGACACACCTCCAGGGCGGCATCCCCTAGCCGAGTAAACAACCCTGAACTTGACCAACAGACGAGGTCTATACCCCCCACAGACCACCTCCCCCCACCGGTCCAAGCGAGACCTAGCAACCGGGAAGGAGCAGCATATCCTGTGGAGAGGCTAAACCAGAGACTACAAGCACTGGATGACCTAACTGAAGACGAAGAGGAAGAGGAGGAGAACCACGCCCGACGACAGCACAGTACTCTACCGGACCAGGAGGTCCGGTACAGCCCAGGCTATACTCCCGCGGAGCTGCGCTACAGACCCCCGACTCTATACACGGGTGAGCACGACGCACGACCCGCACCGAGGAACAGCACCTGGACAAGCGGGCCATGGTACACTGCCGGTACCAGCCCATACCAAGGAGCGGGAGGAGACTCGCCTAGGAGGCCTCTCCCCCAACGCTCGCCGATGTATCCACAGTCAGCGTCATACATTGGCACGCCTATGGTACCCGACTTCACCCAAGAGAACCGGGCCCAGTATACAGAACTCCGCATGTGTCTGGAGACCATGTTGGTGGATGTATTGGATGAACGCCAGAAATACGCCATCCTACTGAAGCACTTAAAGGTACCCCGCGCACATAATATAGCGCTCGCCTACGCGACTTCCACCACCCCATACACAGCAGCGCTGGTAGCATTGGACCAGAGGTATGGGCGCATATGGGATTACGTGATCCAGGAGATCCGACACATCGACCGCTTACCCCCAGCAATAGACAATCGAGCACTGGACGACCTGTCCATCAGAGTGCAGTCCCTGGTAGGGATGTTGGGAGCGCAGAGAGAGAAGGGGAGGCATGAACTTTACGCCAACTCAAATGTGGAAAGGATCTTGGAGAAGCTGCCGCCCGCTCGACAGGAGCGTTTTAGGCGGCAGAGAGACCACAGAGACCACCGAGACCCGAATGGCCCCGAACCGAACCTCCTCGATCTAGCAGACTTCCTGGCGAGAGAAGTCAGCAGCCTACGGCTAGATACATTCGGACGGAGCACCCCTGGCTCCAGAGAAAGAACCAGACGACTAAATGATGGAAGAAGATCGGTGACTGTGATGCACCAATCGGAGTCAGTACCGAGCAGCAGGAGCCACAGTACCCCCTCCAGAACGGAGAAGTGGAAGATAGTGTGCCCCTACTGTGAGAAAGAACACTGGCTAGCGCAATGTGACTCCTTCCCCAAGCTGAACGCGGAGGAAGCAAGTCAATGGATAAAGTCCAACAAGCGCTGTTTTCGCTGTGCGCGCTCACACATGGCAGCCGAATGCCGCTTAAAGAAAAGGTGCACCAAGTGCGATGGAGCCCATCTGGACATACTTCACGACAGTAACAGACGGCGCCCTTCACCCGCACCATCCAGCGGCAAAGCGAGCGTCATGTACATCGATCCCGCCAGCAGCAGTGGAGCCCGAGTACTCCTAAAAGTAGTGCGTGTGACACTAAGCTACCAGAATAAAGTCCTGGACACTTACGCCGTCCTCGATGACGGGTCAGAAAAGACCCTTCTGCTCGCCTCCGCTGCGGCCCAGCTAGGGCTGCGGGGAAGCGAAACCCAAATGACAATTCGGACAATAAGACGAGATTTGAAGACGATAAAGGGCGAGAATGTCTCATTCTCTATCGCAGCAAGCGGCCAGCCTGAGCGACGGTACCAGATTACAGACGCTTTCACCAGCCAAGAAATAGGACTGTCGCGGTACACATACCCCGTCGCCAAGCTGATGGAGAAATCTGCACATCTGCGCAAGTTACCGATCCCGCTCATAGACAATGCTATGCCGACCCTGTTGATAGGCTCCGACCATGCAGACCTCATTGTCCCGATAGACCGGGTTCATACTGGACCCCGAGGCTGTCCTGCAGCAGTCGAGACCCGTTTGGGATGGACTCTCCAAGGCCCGCTCGCCAAATCTCTCAACCGAAGTACAGCCACTAGATGTCTCCACTCCCGAGTCACAGAGGGAGAAACCGCACTCCTGCAACACGTAGAGCGGCTATGGACCTTGGAACAAATGCCCTTTAAGAACGGAAGGAAAGACATTCGCTCTAAAGATGACATTTACGCCATTCACCTCCTCGAGACAGGGACCAAGAGAGTCCCGGTCAACGGCGTGTTGAGATACGCCACGCCACTCCTGCGGCGAGAAGGAATGCCTACTTTCCACGCCAAGACAGACGCCACAGAACGGTACCTGCTGAACACGGAGCGGCGCTTAGCCAAGAACCCCGCCCAAGAGAGTGTATACCGCGCTGAGATTGAGAAGCTCATCACAGCGGGACACGTCACAAAGATGGACATTAAAGAGGCTGACCAGACCACTGAATCGTGGTACGTGCCTCACCACAAGGTCCATCACAACAGTAAAGACCGCATAGTATTTAACTGCAGCTACCAGATCGGATCCCAAAATCTGAATAAAGAGTTACTGCCCGGTCCCACACTCGGCCCCTCCCTACTCGGCGTTCTACTCCGCTTCCGCCAGGAAAAGGTGGCCATCAGCGGGGACATTAAAGGAATGTTCCTGCAGGTGAGATTAGTAGAGGAGGACAAGCCCCTGTTACGGTTCCTATGGAGAGAGAAGCCAGGAGATGAGCACCCAGCCATCTACCAATGGGAAGTCCTCCCCTTCGGAACGACGTGCAGCCCCTGCTGTGCTACATTTGCACTACAGAAACATGTAGCAGAGGACCCAGCAGCGGACGAAGAGGTCCGACACAGCGTAAAGAACAGCTTCTACGTAGACAACTGTCTACAAAGCCTTTCAACCCAGGAAGAAGCCGAGGCTCTCCTGATTAAACTCTGCGCCTCATTGATCAAAGGCGGCTTTGATCTCAGGCAGTGGGCCAGCAGCGATCCGCAAGTACTGCGCAGCCTCTCCTCCGAGGACAAGGCAGCCAGCAGCGAGACCTGGATGGCTACAATCCCGGGAGAAGCCCAGGAGATGACCCTGGGATTGGTGTGGCGATTCAAAACAGATTCGCTTCACTACAGACACAAGCCCCTGACTACGGACCAGGGAAGGCCGGCGGCGGCGCCGACCACCAGACGGAGTGTGTACACAACACTCGCCCGACAATATGACCCGCTAGGATGTATTCTACCGTACACCACCAGGGCAAAAATGATTGTACGAGCATTGTGGGACAAGGACCAGGGCTGGGACGACCCCATTCCCGCACAACTTGCATCCACCTGGAGAGAGTGGGAGATGGAGCTCCACTCACTCCCAGGCGTTAATATGCGCCGAAGCTACTTCCCACCCACGGTGAGGCCAGAGACATGTAAAATGGACTTACACGTCTTCAGTGACGCCTCAGAGGTCGCATACGGATCAGTAGCCTACTTGCGGGCCCAAGAAAAGGGGGGAGAGATCTACACAGCATTTGTCCTCGCCCGCTCGAGAATAGCCCCACGCAAGCAACAATCTATCCCACGCCTAGAGCTCTGCGCAGCCCTAGCCGGAGCGCACCTAGCCACGCTCATCCAACGTGAGCTCACCATACCGGTGTCTAGAACAATCCTGTGGTCAGATTCCACGACAGTACTCGCCTGGATCAAATCGGACTCATGCAAGTACAAAGTCTTCGTGGGAGTCAGAGTCACCGAGATTCAAGACTTAACCGAAGAGTTAACCGGAGAAACAGAGTGGCGCTACGTTGATACAAAACAGAACCCAGCTGACGTCATCACCCGGGGGATGCCCCTGGATGACCTCACCCGTCGCAATGCTTACAGTGACGGCCCCGCATTCCTAAGACTCCCGGAAGGACAGTGGCCCATGCCTATCCCGAGGGAAGCAAGTCCAGAGGAGGTGGAAAATAAGAAGTCTGTGTTCTGTGGATTGAGCACCGTAGCCTCCGCAGACCCCAACACACTCCTGATGGGGCGGCTAGATCCCGCGTTACCCCAGACAATGTACCGGCCTGAAGAAGCGAACGGCCGACGAATGTGGAGGTACAGCCAAGTATTAGCCGACAAGTTTTGGAGCAGTTTCCTACTGCACTACCTACCGTCTCTACAGACCCGCCAGAAGTGGGTAAAGGAGAGAGACAATTTGACAGAAGGAACAGTCGTCATGATTATTGATCAATCACTGCCCAGAGCTATGTGGCCGGCCGGCCGCGTAAGCAAAGTGATCACCGGTGCCGACGGCAAGGTCCGAGCAGCTGAAGTGCTTGTCCAGGGTCGCACTTACACCCGTCCCGTGGCGAGGCTCATAGAACTGCCCCGACTCCCAGACACAATCGATGATGACCATGACCCTATAACCCTATGACTTTGTGAAGTTGACTGACCCCTACAGCAAACCCTTATGTGTAAATAGACAACGCGATTAATCTGTCTCTGCTTAACTGATTAGGTCTGGGACCAATCAGGGGGTGGCTGTTGTGAAGGGCCAGATTAAACCGAATATATATATTTATTTATATATATATATTTAATTGTATTTGTATATTCTCTAATATTCCTTGATATCCCTTGTATATTCCTTGTACAATATGCATTGAATATCCATTCTAGCCTACTGAACATCCCATAATAGTCTCCATTCTACTATTGGTCGAGACCTTGGTGCCAGGCTGCCATACCCCCCAGACCCAGTTCAAACGTACCGCTCAACATGTACGAACAAGTCCTAGTTCCGCGTAGGAATCTGGCTACCGCACCACTAATGGGACTATTTGTTCATAGTGCGTATATATACTGCGCTACTAAAGTAGGACTTCCTTTTCAGTCCAGTTTCTTACCCTCCAATAGAGTGACAGACGTAAAGCCTCCCCGCGACGCCACGTGTGGGAGTAAGGCCAAGTTCGGCCTACCATCGGTATTGAGACATCGTGTATATTAATATTTGAATAGTCATATTTGGCACTATATCGTCGAGTTGGACGTAGTCTATTAAGCTAATAATAGTCTGTTAATATATAGTGCTTCGTGCGGTGAGAATACTACCGTAGTCAGCACCCCATCGTTTCGGGCAGAAAACTGGCTGCTTATCCAGGATGATCGACCCCATGTGAGATTGCACCCGAGGAGCCCCAGAGCCGACGAGCGAGTGGACCTGTATACCGGATTATTCTACCGACGACAGCCCGCCTTCCCAGGCACGGATTATGCTTTGTATACGTTGATTATTCCATGGATAAAGACCCCCGACACTGCCGTGTGTTGGAACCCCCCCCCCCTGGAGAGGACGCAAGGTGAGGAGACGCTCTGCAAGACGAGGTCGCTTCACGTCTCTCCTCCGTGGACCGGAGGACGCCGGCCCACAAAGAGTCCACCTGCTTTCATCTGTGGTCCAAGGATCGCCGGCGCATTGAACGGCACTACAGTGGGTTCACCTGGGATACCCTTGGCCGGATGAGGCAGCCGGACTCTACCCCCCCCCCCCCTTCCTACTCCTGTCGGCTTACAAGCGACCGGATTAACCCCCCCTAGTGTATCCAGTCTATAATCATTAAAGTATCATTGCTGTTATTCCTTAACTATTCCAGGTCGTATATGTACCACCTGCGCCTTCAGAGATTGGACATTCTCTATTGATATACCGACGAATACTCTTGCCATAAAAGTGCATACTAATTCCCATTCATAAATGTGATTGATTTGATTAAGTGCTTGCTCTACACACCATCGCTGTGTAGAAATAAAGACCTATTTCTAATTCGTACATTTGTGTTGGATCCGTTTCATCTACGTGACAGTGTTCATCATAATATATTTATGCCGAGTACTGGGTGGCCGAATATTAAGTACAAAGGTAGTGGTAGTAAGTATCATATCTAGTAATACAGTCAGGGAATTGTACCCCTCAGTTACAATTAGCATCAGCTGCGCGCTAGGATACTTGGAAAAACATTCAACAATGAGTCATGATGACCACGTTTATCCAAACACCCAGCCCCCCGCGCCAACACATCGCCCCGTCGTCTCACGAGACAACAAGCAGTGTAACTGAGGGGTACAATTCCCTGACTGTATTAAATAAGTATGGTATCATTAAACCACTACTGTCTTATGTACATTACTACTGGCCATACAGTACACAGGTATATGATGAGAACACCTCCACAATGACACGGTTCCACACAAAACTGGGTTTAAGAGTATTTATTAGCAGCAATGATAGTATATATAACAAAACTTTACTTTACGTAGGGTGCGCTTATAAGGCAAAGAATGTGCGTAAGCAAATCAATAACGTATGTCCATTCTCATATTACGCAGGAGATAGAGAATACCACCTGTATCTTAGGAATTATATCTATGGTACACTAGTGGGCAGCGGGAGATAATAGTAGGGTTCCCACCGGTTGTAAGCCAGCAGGGGGAGGAAATGTTCGAATGCAAAGTCTGGATCAACGGGGACTCAATAAGCTCCTGCTATGGGAGGCGGTATATTACTCCCTTGATCGGCAGACGAAAGCAGCAGCTGTAATCCCAGTATGCGTGCAGCATAGGTGAAAGCCGGCCAGCCTCTCCAAGAGACGGGCTCGAGTGATGTTCCTCACGGGTAATTCCCACACAGTAGTGGGGTGTAGACGATTCTCCTCCGCTCCAATAGCCACAGGACCAAAGCAATATAATAATAATCCAGCCGGAAAGGGGCTCTGCATTCACCGGTGTAGATTCTCCGGTGCGCGGTACTTCACATTAACTAGGTCGAACTTGACGTTATTCCACTAAGCTCTGACACTTTACTATCCTATTCGCACGCGGTTATAAGTGCTCTATTTAGATGCACGGTTGCTCACTTCACTTGGTCGTTGACTCGTGATGAAGGCTTTACGTTTGAGGGTAACACGTTTCTAGGTTAACTCGTTCGAGTGTAACTTGACTTTAGGCTAAGTGCTGCTGTATCCACCTGCGACGTATTTATACGTGCGGTGAATAATCTAGTACCAGCCTTATTCCTGTCTCGTATTCTTGCGCCGAACCGGGCATGTTCAGACAAGCCTTGGCGGTGACTTTGAAATAGACCTTGGGGGTATGGCAGTGGCGCCTAGGGGACCGCTGTCCAATAGGAGAACGAAATATTATGGTCTGTACTAGGTTAAAGGGATATTCCGTGTATATGTACAACGAATACACAAGGGATATCAGACGATATACAAATATTATGCAATATATATCAATCAGTAAATATATATATTCGGTTTAATCTGATCCTTCGTAACAAGCAGTATCTAATATGCCAGTACCAACGCCTGTCGGCATAGGTCCTACCTGAGCACGGCGTGGCTTGACTGCCAAGCGGCGCGCGTAGCCCATCGGTCCGCTGTCAAGCGACGAGGAAAACACAGGATAGGACCACCGTTCTGTCTGGACATGCCGAGAAGGTTCCGGGGGCTGGAGTACTTCTGGCGAAAGCCCAACATTGCGTAATTTCTCCCTATGCTTCATAACAAAGTTCCACCTGGTTGAAGTGCATATGAGCTGCTTCCGCGGATGGAAAATAATGAAGAAGGGTGTAAGCGTGAGTGCAGGTGGGTGCATGTGTTTAGTTTCCACGATTCCAGATTATGATATCTCAGTAGGCAGAGCGAGACGCGATTGCCAGTATGAGATATAACCACGGTACGGTACGTACCTCGGTTTTGAAGTCACGGTTCGGTATGGGTTTTCGGTACAGTGGGGGAAAGTTTGGCTTTCCATGTTCCACTCAGGGGTGATGTAGTGTGCAGTAACTAATTGTACTTGTAGGGCTGTCAACGAATATTCTATATTGAAATTAATAATCGACTTGTAAAAGAATTAAAAAATAATAATAATTATATTAGATTGTGAAAAAAACAGCCCCCGTGGGCGGTTGTTAGTGGTTAACATATACCGTTGTATTCGTTCGGTATACTACACAGCCGTACGGTACGGTACACACTGAAACGGTTCGGTTCTGTACGGATACGTGTACCTTTACACCCCTAACTACTTATGCACTCAAGACTGTAGCACTCAAGTTCAACACTGGTTGACGAACAATGTTACTTATCCTTAGCTGCCAGAGTTGTACCCTTCCTGCTGACTTGTTGTACAGAACTTTTAAGTCTCTTTGGTTAAAGGGTCAGCTAAATGTAAATGTAATGTAAATGTTACTACACAGTACACCGATGGCTAAAAGATTTACCTTGACTGTCATCGTCAATCTGTTGACAGATTTTTAAACTACAACACAGGCCCTTGGCTGACTGTGAGCTGAACCTATACAAGTTTGAGCCCAATTGGATGAGAAATGAATAAGTTATCGCTGTTACAAACAGACAGAAACACACAAAAAAGCTATGAGTGATTAGCCTACAATAGCGCTCGTAGATATGAAAACACACTAGTAGGCTACTATAATGCAATGCAGATGGAAACATGCAAAAGCACGACAATGTAGACCACCAAAACATAATAAAAACACAGTACTGCAATACCGGAGGTAAAGTGCAATACATTATGGTCAAAAAGCACCTGGTTACAGTACAGGCTGAGTCACTCAGCAGTCATGCTCAGTCAGCCTCAAACAAGCGGCCCCAGTCTCTTTAAATAAAAATGTGCTGCTGCTGCTGTTGCCCTGTGCTGCTGCACTTCCTGAAATTAGGATCAAACTGTAATACTAGACCTTGCTGATCAAATCCAGCAATTACATATTTTATTTATCGCCTAAAATATTGTCGGAAACATATCATAGTAAACCATTTAGGTGGAAAAAAGAGAAAACTAAATCGTTTTACGAGCAAAATGGAGAAGCGTAAGTCTGGAGTCAGAGCGTATTAGTTTTGTATTGCAAGAGTGAACAATTATAAACATCAATAGATATATAGGCCTATGCCATGAACAAACTATTGTGTTAAATAGTGACGTAGTAACGGAAGAAAAGGTTGGACAACAAACGAGGCATTTCTAGCAATTCAAGGAACAGTGATTTCTATCTGAGAGAATAATTCTCTTTGGCTGGACTTTGTATTTTGTAACTCTGCAGACATTCTACATGCTCCCCCAGCTACTGTATATAACACAATAAAGGTAAGGGGAAAACACAAAAAGCATAATAAGCCATCTTTAAAGATTAATACTGGCATTACTTAAAATGTGTCATCTAGATTGCCCTGGTGGTGGCTAGACACTATCATGTCATTTGAGATATATCAGGGTTCATTTGCAGCTGTTCATTCTTGTACAGTATGAAAAACAATTTCAACAGCCTTGAAAATTAGCATCACAGTAAACACAAAGCCTTTATTTGGCTGTTTTATCATTATTTCATTATTCCAGAGTGTTCTCAGAGACCGCTCTTTGGATCAGAGGCCTTGAACGCCTGCCCTAGACAAAACTTTTCACATATCGCTGACTTCCTTTGTGATTATATTGTCCTGGTCCTGACTAATACTGATCCGTTTGTGAAGGGAGTTTCTAGAAGAGCTCATGGCCTGGATGTGAACATCAGAAATGGTATTTTCTGCATGAATCCTTGTTCAAAGTTACAAGTTACAAAGGCATTCAATGGAAGTCAGCCAGCAGCTGATGACTCTCATTAGATCGAACTATGCAATGTAGCTTTCCTTTTGAGAAGGTTTTGGACAGTCCACTCCACTCCATATTTTCTTTATTAAAGGTGTTATAGATAACATTTTATGTAGATAAATCATTTATTCAAAATAATACTTCCACAGAGCTTTTAGAAATCATTTAAAAAAGTTTGCTCACGTGGAATGCACCTGCTTGGACAAATGACATGCTGGTGCTCTAGTGTGACATCTAGTTGCTAAATGTTATCTATAGCTTCTTTAAGGGTGCTGTAAGTGGTATTTTGTTTGTTAAAATAAGTGGTCTACATGTTAAAATAATAGCTCTACATTCCAACAGCCATCACTGATATAGAGTGTCTGGTCAGTAATGTGAGGATTGGTTCTTTCCCCGCCACACGCTTCTTGGGGTGCTGTGATGATTGGTCCGTTGCCTAACGCACACTTCTAGGTTAAGTATCAATTACCATCACGCACCTGATGTGTGTGCTAATCAGTGCCCCAGAGGGCTTTATATACCTGGACCTTCTTTCTATCGATGTCGGGTCGTTCTGGAATACAACTGCATTTGCCTGTTTTTTCCCCGTTGCTGTTCCTGGTCTACTTTCTCTCCAGGACCTTTCTGTGGAGAACCGCTGTTGAGAACCTTGTTCCCCGTTTGGAGCTGCGCCTCGTTTTGCCCGCTTTACGCGTTGCGCTTGGGTGAGTGGAACCAAACCCCTCTGGATTATTCTGATTGTGTGTATTGAAGAAACACTGAAGACTGTCACTATCGTTTGGTTCTGGATTATTCTGATTGTGTGTATTGAAGAAACACTGAAGACTGTCACTATCGTTTGGTTCTGGATTATTCTGATTGTGTGTATTGAAGAAACACTGAAGACTGTCACTATCAATTGGTTCTGGATTATTCTAAATTGTGTGTTGTGGGGAACACTGAAGACCGTCACTGTCAATTGGTTCTGGACCCAGCTAGGGAGGAGGGAACCACACTGCCTCTGTGTTTCGTTGGACTGTTTCTGATATCTCTCTCTCTCTCTCCGTTTTCCACCTTGAGCGAAAGCTGGGAGAATCTGCAGAGCCGCTACAACGTCACATGCCAATTCCCCACCACTATCTGCTGGGAGTATCTGCAGAGCCGCTACAACGTCACATGCCAATTCCCCACCACTATAACCAGGAGGATTCTGCAGAGCGGCAGATGACTCTGCCGAAGGCAGTCTCCCTATTTGTTTGATTATTGTACTTATCCTTCTTTTGACTCTGTAAATAAATACGCCCTAGCATTTGGCTAACTCTGAACTTCCTGTCTGTGCCGTTGCGTTTGAGGTCGGTTACAAACCATAACAAGTAACATGGGTCTCCCAGCCCCTCCGCTCTCCAGTAAACACAAAATACATAGTCTGATATCCCGTTCCCACTTTATCCAATCAGGAGAGAGAACTCAACACTGCAAAAATGGTCTGACAAAAATAAGAAATACAAACTAGTTGTAAGCAAAATTATGTGCTTGAAACAAGTAAAATAATCTGCCAGTGCAATAAGCAAATTTGGCATGGCAAGACCTCTTGAAATAAGTACAAAATATCTATAGGGTTCACTCTCCTGATTGGATAAAGGGAAGGCATACCAGAACATTTATTTTGTGTTTACTGAAGAGCGGAGGGGCTGAGAGACCCATGTTACTGCCCAAACACTCTATATCAGTAATGGCTGTTGGAATGTAGAGCTATTTAACACATATTTTAACAAAGAAAATACCACTTACAGCACCTTTAAGTCAAGGATTTGACTAAGATGGAGACAGAGTAGTGGAGACACAGAAGAAAAGGTTCAGAAGAGGAGATTCAACTCTAGGCCAGCAGGGGTAGCCATTGTTCCAGAAGTGTGGATCTACACCACTACACCAGAGCTGACCAGACCAGAGTAGGGCCCATGGGCTAAATGTGGCCTTCTCTTTGTGGTCATTTTTGGAATTATTAACGTCCAGTCACATTATTTGGCCCACAGCCCACCATCTGTGTTACATTTCCAGCCCTTGTCCCTCCATGTCTGAGAGACACCAGTGTGTGAAAATAGGGAGTGCACAGTTAGAGTTCATATTCTAACTGTATATTATTCATACTGTACATAAATGATATAGGTAAATGCGTCTAAAATATTGAAACGTAAAATCTTTGCTGACGATACAAATGTCTTCTGTGAGGGAGAGAACCTCAAAGTGTAGGATATTATGAACACACAAATAACTTATTTATAAAGCTACAAACATTGAAATGTATGGACCTAGTTGATTTAAAAACTGCTCTCATTGTATACAAAGCCAGATAATCCCAGGCAACATTCAAAGATGGTTCAGAGACAGGGAAGGAGAATATAACTTAAGAGGGAGAGGGAATCTTAAACAACCAATGGTACACACTACACTGAAAAGCGTGCATATCCGTTTGTGGAGTGAAGTTGTGGAATGACTTACCTATACATAAAAATGAGTAAACATGTTGCACAATTTAAAAACCAGCTTAAAAAATACACATTAGAGAAATATAGAAATGAGTAATGCGGATAAACAAAGTTATATTGTGCACTTTACATTTGTAAAAATCTCAAAGTGCTACAGGAGATAAAAACAAAACGTTAAATGAATAAAACTATTAAAATGAATAAAACAACCAATGAAATGGAAGAACATAAAAAATAAAATAGATTAAAATAATGAAAAAATAAATGAATTGAAGTAAAAATAAAAGTAGAAGAAAAATTCAGGCAAAAGCCTTGTTAAAAATAAATGTTTTTAGGCCCCTTTTAAAAGCCTCGACGGACTGTGGTGCTCTCAGGTGGATAGGGAGAGCATTCCACAGTGTGGGTGCGGCAGAGCAGAAGGCTCGATCGCCCATGGTGTGCAGCTTAGTCCTGGGGGCTTTGAGGAGGTAGGCTGTGCCGGAGCGGAGGGAGCGTGAGGAGGACTGGGGGGTGAGGAGTTCCTTGAGGTAGGCAGGGGCACCACCGTGTACGCACTGGTGAGTGAGGAGGGAGACCTTGTACAATGTACTCGATCCTGTGTTCCACAGGGAGCCAGTGAAGTGATCTGAGGGTGGGGGTGATGTGATCATATTTGCGCACCCTCATCAGTGTTAGGTAGTGTTGTATTGTATTTACTGCTGTCAAGCGACTCAAGTTTTTTCTTTTTGTACTATAAGTAAAAGTATATTATATAATGTATTATACTAAATTATGTTATATCAAGTAAAATGTAATGGATTTTTTTTTAAATGTAAGGGGGTAGGGATCAATAAGCTTAGCTTCCCTCTACTTCTTTTTTGAACATGTCAACTAACTAACTACATTGCTCTTGACTTTTTGTTTATAATTTCTTTTTCATTATGATCGTTCTGTATGACAGAGCTTGATATTGTGATTTGTTTGGAGGAATATGGAGAATACATGTTCAAAAATAAATGTTTTCATTCATTCATTCATTCATTAATTTCTTTACATTACAAACGACATTGTGCAGGGATCAATCCTGGGCCCCGTCTCATTTACCATTTATATTAATGATATTGTCACATTTTTAAGTGGCTGTCAAGTTCATCTTTATGCGGATGACAATATTGTGTACTGTATTGCTGACTATGTACAACTAGCCACTAATAACCTGCAACTCTCATTTCATACTTTGCAACACTTATTATTATTATACACGTATTAATCTTAAACTAGTACTTCTGCAAAGAAAACAAAATTCATGACATTTTCTAGAGCCAGAGATATTGTTTACAATAATTTGCATATCCACTGTGAATGGGTCTGACTTGAAATGGTTACAGAATATAAATATCTGGTGAGAGAGAGTTAAATCAAATGACAGTCCCTACCTAATGTACAGGACAGTCCCTACCGGAACAGGGCAGGACAGACAATTATTTATACCGTAAACTGCTTCTTTTTAGAGATGGTAAAAGCGAAGATGGACAAGGGAGGCGTGATTGGAGCCGTGTTTTTAGACCTGAAAAAGGCCTTTGATACCATCAGCCACGATGTGCTCATCACTAAGCTATCCATGTTTAATTTCTCTTCTCACGCCCTAAAATGGATGAAATCTTATCTTGAGGGTATAGGACACTGTTACGTATGCTGTTTATTTATGGGGGTTATTTATGCTATGTATGTTATGTATGTAGGCATGTCTTGTTTGGTTGTTTTGTCTTTTGTCTCCCCCTGTTTCTACATGTCTCTTTTTCTCAAATGCACCCCCTGGTTTCAGTCATCATCACCACCT
Source organism: Notolepis coatsorum (assembly GCF_963971535.1). Taxonomy (NCBI): domain Eukaryota; kingdom Metazoa; phylum Chordata; class Actinopteri; order Aulopiformes; family Paralepididae; genus Notolepis; species Notolepis coatsorum. The sequence continues at coordinate 28,433,845 of NC_140175.1, read as the reverse complement.
GGTCCCAATAAGCACTTCAGTCCTCCCCGTCACCACCTGGTCCCCCTCTGCAATCAAGCACCCCACACCCTTTATGTAGTCATTTTGTGTTCAGTTCTGTCTGTGGCTTTTGGGTATGTCTTTTGTGTGAAAGCTGGTGGCAGAGCTCTGGTTCTTTGTTGTAGAATTGTATCTTTTGTGTGACTTGTTATTGCACATTCCTGTTTCAAGGCTAACCATTGTATATTTGTTTGTCTGTCATTTTCACTGTGTTCATATTTCTATGTATTTACTTTTTGTTTTTGCACACAGGGACAAGTGAGGACAGGAAGATACCCTCAGGTCTACATTTAGCATCACGTAGGTTACCTGTTGTTAAAACCCTAGTTTTAGAGTGAGCACCACCCCACTGTACTTTTGGGTGCTTAGCGCCTGTCAAGGGGGGTGGGTTTTCATTTCCTTTTTGTATTTGATTTGGTGCCACTGGTAGTTCTCCTTGATCCCTGTATAGCGGCCTCTGCCTGGGTCCGCTTCCGTGGCAGTCGGGGAGGTAATTCCGTACACGCTTTCTTATCAATAATAGTCTCCACACTTTCAGTTCCGTTGTCAGATATCAAGTGGATATCCGATTTATTTAGAAAAGTAATTTCACATGGAAGATGGGACCAAAGCGGTCAGAAAACTGTGTGCCTTTCCCCGTTCTACGCCACCCAGGTGATACCATTAGTAATTTATGCCCTCCGCTGCGCAGTGGCTGGTCCGCCTCGACAGTGCCATTCAGCCAAGCCAGGTGAACCACCCACAATACAACAGAGTTCAATCCATTTCCACCAGAATAGGCCAACACTGGGGGAGCATTCCCATTTTGGCTACACGGATCAATCATAACATTCACATAAATTATATCCTTCTATTTGATATAATAATAATAATAATAATAATAATAATAATAATAATAATAATAATAATAATAATAATAATAATAATAATAATAATAATAATAATAATAATAATAATAATAATAATAATAATAATAATTCATAACTAAAACATTCATATGGCCTTTTATGTAAATAAATATTATTATTTTGCAAACTGTTTCCTGGTCTTGTGTCGCTGCACCCTCACCCACCATGTCTGTTGCCTTATGTTGCGCCCCTCCACAGGGGTGCGTAAGTAACAGACACAATGTGTCAAAATAAATGGTGATCTATCTCCCCCCCTGGAATATGATGTGGGTGTGCCACAGTTTTCAAACCTGGGCCCCTCCTGTTCAGCCTGTAGATAAATTACCTGCCTTCTGTCTGAATCAAATCAAATCAAATGTATTTGTAAGGCCCGACAACACACGTTAATGTCCCGTCTTCTTTAAACAAGTCAAGAAGAAACATCACAATAAATCAAGAACAAAACAAAAACACCATAACGTCCAAAACATTTCAAATCAATTAAATGAATGCCACACTCCCAGACATACCCCACGCGAAGGTAAGGAAAAACCATTCTTAGATGTCGGTGATAGTAGTTGTAGGAACCATTATGATGGTGGCATATTATTTTATTATTTGTAATATTATTATTGGACACCTGGTGGCGGGTTTTAGATTTGACAGCACTGGTTAGGTATTTAGGGTCACATGTGCAGTAATCAACTAGGACACAGGTAGTGAGGAGCACACCGTTCTTACCAGTAGCTCAGTACCAGAAGCTCAGCAGCTCAGCAACCAGAAGCAGAAAGAAATACCATATAATTCCTACAGAACCCACACTGGCAATAAATTTAGTGGCAACTGCAACTTCAGCAATAAACACCCCTAAACCTGGAATCACGACTGGACATCCATCATTGCTGTGTCTACTGCGTAAGATCACTCCCTATCATACCTGTGAAGTAACGGGCAAGAGAAAGCAGGACATTGGAAAGGAAAAATTGCTGAATTGGAACTTTGTACCGTAACCCCGTTCATGTGACTGGCTCCCAGAGTCTGTTCTGATTTGGAAAGTCGTCTTTTAATTTTTTGTGCCCCAAACACATGGAATGATCTTCAACACAACTTAAAGATTGATTCTCTCATAACCTTTGGACAGATAAAAAAAAAACATGATCACAAACCACCCTGTTTGAGTATGTAACTGTTATGTTATAACTGTTATTATAACTTTGTTTTAGTATGGTCTCAACATCATCGCAAATGACAGTGACCAGAATGTTCCTTTGGGATTTTAAATAAAGGTTTGAAATTGAAAATCGAGACACCATCCTTGGGCACAGAATATAGTTGACATAAAAAACGCATCTAAGCTACACTGACGTCCTTTCTCTGTGACGATGCCGTCATTGTACTTAGGGGTATTTGAGATTGCGGTCCCCCTGGAGTTTAAATGGTTGATCCAAGGGGGCATGAAGCTGCTCTTGTAATCTGGCCTGAAAGTGGGCCAGTGATCTGCTGCCCATGCGATTGAATAAATTGAATCCTGCTTCTGGGTCCCAGAAACTAGAATGGGTACAGATGAATGTGTTATGTGTGCATTTAAATTCTCATACCGTTTGTGGGTAGACTATTGGAAGGAGGCTTCAATGTATTAGACGGGCAGCATCACAATAGCTTCATATATATTTGCTGGTCCCCGAGTCTTGATCAGATTTTGAAGAAGTCTTTATTCATTGCACACATTGCAATGTAGTCATGCAGCAACACACATACGATTGGCGATACACATAGGAAACACACACATGCATTTATTTGGGGGGTCGCCAAGGACATTTTGTCTTGTCTTTGTCAGGACAAGAGCATTAGCAATCTGTATGTTTTCCCATTGGGTTTATGAGGAGGTACTGAGAAGAGCGGATATGCAAGGAGGACAGCTGCTGGAGAGGTTGAAAAAGAGAAAGATGGAGTTGTGCGGGCATGTTCTGAGAGGATCCAGCGGGGAGATGTTCAAGAAGGTGGTGATGGGGAAGGTGGATGGAAAGAGAGGAAGTGGAAGACCAAGAAGAGGCTGGGTAGACGACGTCTGTGATTGGAGCGGAGTGAGAGGCGGAGTCACGGAGTTGGAGAGAAGAAGTGGGGACAGAATGGGTTGGAGAGTGATAGGCAACCTTCGGAACGAAGAAGCCACCTAATGATGATTATCTCTTTTTCTGGAGGGGAAACCCTTGCGAGCACGAGGAGAACATGCTAACTCCGCACAGAAAGGCCCGGGAGATACCCCGCCACCCCGGTACCTGGCAACCAGGCAACCTAAGCGGGGAATCGAACCCAGGACCTTCTTTCTGTGAGGCAACAGTGTTAACCACTACACCACTACACCACCGTGCCTACCTCCTCTGCCTACATGCCTAGAACTGGCCTCGTAGTGCGTGTTGCTACTCTGCTCACACGGACGTCTCAACTCCCATTGAAAACCTATAGCATGCCCTGCCTCCTGCTGCCTTGTTTTCCTTTAACAACTGAGATGTGACCACACACACAGCGTCCATGCTGATGGTGATGGATGTTTATGGAAATCAATAACAATCTTCCCACGCTCTTGAGGCTGTTGGGTAACAAGTTATTGCAAAAACACATGCCAGGTCACAGGTTAGGTTACCCCCTTTAGTGAATCACCTAATCACCATTGAAGAATGGATCAGTCAAGGTGCTATCATCTGAACACTTTTTCACAGCAGGGTGTCCTGTGGTGCAGTCATTTGTGTATAGTGAGTAGAGCTCTAGTATACTTCTTTGGTAGTGGTATATTCTCAGCAGAGAGCACACATTCCTGTGATGCACCAGTGCTGAAGGGTAGAAAATGATTGGCCATCTGCACGTCTTGCCTCCTATCTGTCAGGAAGTTTGCGACACAGGTTTGGCTATGACAGCGTAAGCTAGTATGTTTAAAGCATAAGCCATAAGGCATGATAGGTGTGCTATATCTTAGATAATCTTTTAACTAGGGCTGACCTTGAATAGTCGAATAGTCAACTAATCGATCGAAAAGAGCCGTAGTCGACTGCCAACCTCTTAGTCTAATGCATTTTTTTTAATAATATATATTTGTTTCCATTCTTTCCAAAAGCAAAGAGGCATAAAATAAAAAAAAATAAAATAAAAACGCTAATGGCGCACATACCAGCGAGGCTAACTGTCTAAGAAAACGGGCACAGAGGCACTGAAAGAGGATTTCACCCGTGAACACACTAGACAAATATCAAGATGTATCCATCAGTGGACCAATTGCAGGACAAGAAGCCTTCAGTCGACTCCTTCAGATATTAAGCACCCCCCACGGCCCAAATGGAATGATCAAAAGAATATTATATTTTTTGTTTTTTGCATTCGGGGCAAATTTTGGCCAATCAAAGTTGACTATACAAATCCTTAGTCGGGGACAGGCCTATTGTCAACATAGCCTGCGGAAAGACCTAAACCTACAATGCATTTCTTCCACTTACATGTGTATGGTGACGGTCTATCCAGCCAACACTAGATCACGGCTCATAATCAGAAGTCACAGAGCAATACGGTTTACTTTGGTCAGAATAATTCATCATTGGGCGGCCGGGTAGCGCAGTGGACTAAGCGTCTGTCTACCACCACAGAGCCAGTGGGATCGAATCCGGCTGTGGTGCCTCCAGCTTGGCCGACCGTCCATACTAACACAATTGGCAGTGTTAGCGGGTGGGAAGCCGGCATGGGTGGGTCCTGGTCGTTGTAAAACAGTGACTCCTACAGTTCGGTCGGGGCGCCTGCACAGCAAGGGAAGGATCTGGGAGAGGTAGTGTGACCTTCCACACGTTACACTCTCCCAGTGAGAGTCCGCGCTGCCAGGTGAAAAGAAGTGGTGGGATGGCTACACATGTGTCGGAAGAAGCATGTGATAGTCTCCGCCCTCCCAGACTGACGGTAGGGGGTAGAGTGCGCAACGACCAGGAAGGGGATTGGGAATTGGCATAACGACTAACATTGGGATGGGAGAAAAAACAGAAAAAAGAAGGGGGAAAAACATAATAATAAAAAAAAAATTATAATAATTCATCATTATGATCAACACAGGCATTGTACAGGTAACTACTTTACGAAGTGACAGCGATTGCTTCAGAAATAGTTCTGGTTCTGGCAGGCAGAATTACACCGGGCCTTGTACTTTAACTAGGCTAGCTTCTCCTGTATTAGAGCTGGGAGGAAAGGCAGAGGTGAAGTCTACAAAGAGTGCTCCTGCATTATGTGCAAGGAGCATTTAGATATTGCAGAATGTACTGTAGTGACGGCCCATGTTGATAATAATAATAATAATAATAATAATAATAATAATAATAATAATAATAATAATAATAATAATAATAATAATAATAATAATAATAATACACTTTATTTGTATAGCACCTTTCATACATGAATTGCAGCTCAAAGTGCTTCACAGCAGTAAAAATATACAGGCATACAATGAGCACAAAATTGGCAGATCAAGAGCAATGCATACAATGCAAGTGCAGACATAAAATAAGGGTTATCACTGATACACATAAATTAGACATATAAAATCATGTAATTGGCAGATACACATAAAAAACTAAGTGCTTCAGCACAGCAGTATTTTAGATATTTAGAGCTGTCAGAGCCATAGGTCTTCCTCATATACTCCCCCGTTCTAAGGTACATTATAGAACAATTACAGGTCTGAATTACTTTACAGAACAATTCTGAATTTCTTTACAGAACAACAGCAATATTGATGGCATTGTGTTCACTGACCTGGTTGCTCTCTATATGCAAATTGTCAACTGGGTGGTTGGAGGAAGATTTCAGATGGGAAAGTATGGGACATTCAAAGGTTTTAGTTTAGTTAAGTTTCTGTTTTTGTTTATTTAACAGTGACCATGCCCAGATAAAATACAATTATGCAATTTTCATAACGATGGAAGTGGGTGCCACAGGTCTGTAATCATTGAGGCAAGCAATTTTATGTTTTGGGTGGACAGGGACAATGACGAATGAATGTTTAAAATAGTTTGTTTGTATTGGTTAGATATCTGTGAAGACCGGCTCCTGGTCCCCTGCAGAACTGCTTCCAGTTTTTCAAAATATTTCTCACAAATCTATTTTATGATACTTCAGGACATGACCCCCCCCCCCCCCCCAGATGCCTTGAAGGCAAATGCATAAAAATGTGTACAAAACAAATGTACTCTAAATGTTATTTGGGAATAAAATGGTGCCTCTAGGATAGTGGTTCTGGAAAGTGTCCAGACAGTAGGATACTGTATGTTCCATTTGACATGAAATTAATACATTTCCTTTGCTATGCTGCTGGCGGTGTCTTTACAGATGACCAGTTGTTACCAGCAGTAGCCAGTTTATCCAACATAAAGAGTCCAATGTTATTTCCACATTCCTCTGAGAGAGAAGGGTATTCAAGGCTGAGATCGGTTTTTATTATTATTTGCAGCTATGTCTACTAAGTACAGTAAATGGACTGCACTTATATAACAGCTTTTATCCAAAGCACGTTACAACTTGTGCCTCACATTCTGTCTGATGAACCCATAGAACAGGTAAATAAAGTAAAATTACTGGGCATAATAATTGATAGCCAGCTGTCGTGGGCAGAACACATTGATACCATAGTGAAGAAGAAGGGGAGTGGTATCTCCATGGTGAGGAAATGTCTTTCTTATGTCCCTACATATATTGTGGGACAGGTGGCGAAATCTTTAATTTTATGTCACCTAGATTATTGTGCACCAGTATGGTCCTCTGCATCCAAAGGTCAACTAAAGAAATTGCAAACTGCCCAGAACAGAGCTGCAAGGTTAGTTTTACATTGTTCCATGAGAACAAACACCATCACTATGCACCGGCAACTCTCATGGTTAACGGTAGAGAATAGGCTGGTTTTCAACACAGTAAAAATTTTCAGGAACACTGTCTTTTCGTCTCAACCTGTTTTCTTATACAAACAAATTGTTAGATGCAGTCAGGTTCATTCTTATTTTACTAGGTCAGCTGATGATGGACAGATTATGTTACCACGTCCAAAATCAAATGCTTTAAAGAGGACTGTTGTTTATCGTGCCATCAATCATTGGAATAACTGCCCACTGAACATAAGTAAATTGAATAGTAAAGTGTCTTTCAAATACCACCTGAGAATGCACTACTTAATATGTGAGCAAAATATTCTGATGTTGATAATGATGTCTACAATGTTTTACTGTTTTTAGATTATCATTGTTAATTGTGATTGTCATGTATCTCATGTTGTTATGTTTTGTGTTTTGTGTTGTCTTTCTGTGTGGACCGGAAGACTAGCTCGCCACTTAGGTGACAGCTAATGGGGATCCTTTTAAACAATAAACAACAATAAACAATTCACACACAGACGGCGGAGGTGACCGTGCAAGCCTGCTCATCGGGATTAAGTGTCTTGCTCAAGGACACTTTGACACACTGCCCGGGAGGAGCGGGAATCAAACCGGGAACCTTCTGATTACCAGAAGACTGCTCTACTGTATCTCCGGAGTCACTGTCGCCCCTACAGTATATGCAGACTGAAATGTTAATAATTCCTAAGCACTTTTAAAATAGAATCATTTTGTATCATGGAAAAGGGGCACTTTGGCACCTGGGGCAGCTGTGGCGATGGCTAACGCCCTTAGGGCAGCGCCCTCTACACCTCGCTGGAGGGCAGAATGATGGCTCCACAGATGGTAGGCAATGGAGACTTGCGAATAATCTCACCTCCCGCACCAACTCAATCAATCAATCAAATCAGAGTCCAGAGGCAAAGGTGGGGTGGGAAAAAGTCAGCTAAAATATTGACCCCATTGCATCAAAATAAGTACCAATTCTCTTGTGTGTAAAATGTACATCTTGTGGCAGACTGATGGATTGCGGATGAATGGTCCTATAGGACAAGATCCAGTTCCCCCACACTGCACTCATCCTTTTAGCCCCGCTAGTGAGGCTATCGCCTTGGGATGACAGTGTCATTCGGTCACCACTTTGGTCCTAACAACATATTTACTGTGCACATGCATGATCCCAAGATTTTTTGTTGTTGTTGTTGATCCTGTTACCTTTCCTCTAGCGCCACCATCAGGCCAAACTGAAAAGGTTATTGCTGGATTGCCATAGCATTTGCTTTGAACATTCATGACCCCTAGAAAAATAAATCTATTGATTTAGGTAACTCCATTAACTTTCCTCTATCGTGGGCGGCTACGTGGCGTAGTGGGCAAGGCGCTCTCCATGAATGACGGAGACGCTGGGCTTGCCTGTTCGGGCCCAGCGCTCCACATTGCTTTCAGTTTAGCTGGTCGTTCATACTAATACACATTGGTCGTATTAGGGGGTGGGAAACTGATGGGTGGGGATCAGGCGTTGTGGACAGCGACTCCTACAGGTCGGTTGGTGCGCCTGCGCAGTAGAATCAGGAAGTGTCGGGGGCAGCGTGAGCCTCCCACGCGTTACTCCTCGCCACTGAGAGATCGAGATGCGCAGGTGAAAAGATGCGACTGCTGTTACCTCAAGTACCGGAGGGGACTTGTGCTATGTATGACTTAGTCCACATTGCAGCCGGCTTGTGGGAGGCAAGAAACAGCGTTCGTGACAGGGGAGGGTTGAATTGGATGATACAAAATTGGGATGGGAGAAAATATAGAAAATGGGAGAAAAAGTGGATAAAAAAAAAAAAATTTCCTCTATCACCACCATCAGGCAAACTTAGGATTTTCAAATGAGCATATCTCTCCAGTCCGATGTAAAGTTACAACATTTGCTGTGAACATTCAGGACTCCTAGAGGAGGAAACCAATAGATTTAGCTTACCCCATGACCTCACCTGTAGCATCACCATTAGGCCAAACTTATTAGGTACATCCACGTGGTTAGGGACGGACAGATGTGCTTTTAAATCAGCATAACAAAACCAGGAATGGAATCTGATTTCTAATTTAGACTTGTTACTATTAAGACTTTAATGTAAAAAAAAGAAAAAAAATCCTTTGAGTTGGATTTATACTGCCCAACGTCAACTTGGAGACACGAGTGCAGCTCTCCCAGTTCTGCAACATTTTGGAACAAGCATGCATCATCAAGTCGCAACGTACCCTTGGTATACATTGCTAAATGTGTTTATCCATGGTACATTAAGTAGACAGCAAGAAGAAGGAAAAGGAGCCAGCTAATGGGGTCTGGGGACACGGTACCCTGGGGAAAAACACAATAAATTATTTGGAAGTGATTACGTAATGTTAACTGTATGGTTTAATTTCATGAGTATTTTTAGTGTTGAGCATTGAGCGTGCATATTGAGTACAAACAGAACATCATTGAAAACTACATTGTGAGCCTGGTTTTGGGATGACTGGATATAAACTGTTGAGCTGCTGTAGCCAAATTCGAACCAACCCTGGGTAGATAAAACGTTTTACTTATTTTTTTTAATTCATACCTCTTTCTGGCGTTTCTGGCGCCCCCTGTTGGTCCTTTTGGTCCTCAGTCGACATGTCAGTCAGGATTTGTGATGAGTGAACAAATGCACAATGAATTATGTGCTCGGCCACAGTGACCACACTATTCCAAGAGGACAAGGGAGTTCAAGGCCTTTGAGGAGATGAATATATCAGCTGTCATACTCCCAAACACACACATGCATGCACAAGCACATGCACTCACACACACACACACACACACACACACACACACACACACACAATTCTATTTCCATAGCCATTTGTGCTTTGATTTAGTGGTGAACAAGGACTTCAGAGATCTTCTATATTTTATTGGCAAATACAGGAGAACAAACTGTGGTGACAGTTGCTACTGCGCCTTGTTTTGTTTTTGTATCGCTCTACCCAGAAGCTTCAATTTCCTAATGTGTGTATTCATAGATTAAGTTAAAAGGATGGCCATTATACTGCTTTCAGTTTAGCCATTGTAAGACAATTCAAAAGGATTACAGATAACCGATATATATTTTATTTGGTTCTACCTCTAGTAAAACCTTGTTTTTATACACCAGCTTGTAATGTAGACCCGAAGCCCTTTCAGTATGTTGTAATTACTCAACAGACCACTAGATGGAGGTCTTTACCAGAATATTGAAACAGATAGACATGTGGCCCACTCTAGTAGTGAGTATGTGAGTTTAAACTCTTGACTGGTAAAAATTTACTTTGTGACCTTTGTGAAAATGAAGAACCACTGCATGATGTGACAGTGAGGAACCATATCGACTGCTCCGGGATTTGGGATCTGAGTCAGTAAATGACGAACAATAGTGAATAGATTCGGCACAATGGTGACTTGGACTTGATTTGGATCTACTCTTTATCTGATACTAATATGCATAGCCTATAGACAACAGCTGTATATAATAGATGTTTTTGGACTTACCTTGTTTGGTCTTCCACTTTGTATTAGTACTACTACAGTACAGTATGTTTCTACTACATACTAATTATAACTAATTTAAAAGTGACATTGAATCGTCATTTATTTGACATTTAATGACAAATAAATGAGTATAGCCTTCCTCAGACGAAGAACAATATAATTTTTTAATCGACTTTTTCTCCTTATTTTTCTATTTTTCTCCCATCCCAATTTCGCCTCGCCAATTCTCCCTTCAATTCTCCCCTCCCCTGTCTCGAACGTTGCTAGACAATGCCTCCCACTGGTCGGCTGCAGTGAGGACCAAGCCTTGCATCACGTGTCCCCTCCGGTACACGAGGAGGCAGCCGTCGCATATCTTTTCACCTGAACAGCGCGATCTCTCAGTGGCGAGGAGTAACGTGTGGGAGGCTCACGCTGCCCCAGATACTTCCTGATTCTGCTGTACAGGCGCACCAACCGACCTGTAGGAGTCTCTGTCCACAACGTCCAATCCCCACCCACCGGCTTTCCCACCCCTAACTGCCAATTGTGTTAGTATGAACGACCAGCCAAGCTGGTAGCAACACCGAGAGCTGGGCTCGAACACAGCATATCCTGCGTTAGTGGCGAGCGCCTTGCCTTGCCCACTGCGCCACTCAGCCGCCCAGAACAATAACTTTTACATTTTCAGAGGAACAATATTTTTAAACCTTTATTATCGAAAGATGGTAAGTTAGAGTGTTGTTTTCATTCACAGTTAAAGACAGTAGAGGTTGACCACTAATTCACAACACAAAAGTGATTTGGATTCACGTTACAATTGCAAATACCCCGGCTGCCCAGAAACTCCCAAAAAGGAGTTACACGGTTCTTCAATATCCAAATATAATAATAAAAAAAAAAGAACAGTATGAGGAGATGCATTGTTCCATAACAGAACTGCGTTGGAGAATACGGTCCAAGAATATCCATCCTCGCTACCATTCTGGCGCATCGTGAGAGTTTGTAACCAGTGCAGACAGTCAGCTGTTCCCCCTCTCCAGCGCGGGGTGATAACCCGGTGACAGCGAGGCCCGGCCTCGGTACTCCTCCCGTCTCACCACACAACAAAAACCAAGATAGGAGGAGAGAGGAAGGCTGTGAACAAGGGAGCGCGGAGGAGAGCAGGGAGGGGGTGCGAGGAGGAGACAGAGAGAGAAAGGGAGTGAGGGAAGAATGGGGTAATGATAAAGAGAGCTGCCTCATTAACGTTTTATTTATTTATGTAAGAAGCATAGAGAGGGAGAGGAGAGTGTGTTGATAGCCAGCGGTTCTCTCCTGCCAACAGAGCAGAGCAAAGAGGATCCTGGGAGAGTTACAACAATAATATGAAATCTCAGGGACATGTGGGAAATGTATCAATTGAGAACGCCGTAAAAATTATGAGAGTGAGTTATTGTAAAATTCTCATGCTTCCATTTCCCAGCGAGGCATCATAATGTGGCAAACGGGGAACGCTGGTGCTCTGCCTCAATGCTGTGTAATTGCTTTAACGTGCGCGTTTATGCAGTCAGTCGCCCAAGCCACCCCCCCTCCCCACCCATACCCCCCCTCCCCCACTTCTTGGAGCCGGACTATGAGTCTGTGGCGCCACGCTTGCAACTGACAGCTTAATACTGCCTGCCTAAAAAATTGGTTTTGTGGAGTGGGTAAAAAGAAAAACGGGATGGGATTTTAAATGGCTTCTTTTCGAGTGGGCTTTGCCGTCACACAAACCATCGTCTGTCATATTTGCCTGTCTAATGATAGTTAATAATAGAGTGAGGCACCAGGCTCACAGAGAGACAACTCTGCCAGCTAGTGTGCCTCCGTTTCCCCTGATGGAGTCAACGTTATTATGACGCACACGAGTACTTCCACTCACAGCAGCCAGGCTGCTCTGCTCAGCCAAGTTAGCCGTCTGTCAAATAGATTCCCTGTCGGCGTTGGCACGGCGAAAGTAGTGATTTCATAGATTAGGGCCTCATTTCTACTTCTATAGGCTCCCTTGTATTATGTGTGTGCATGGTTGTGTGTGTGTGTGTGTGTGTGTGTGTGTGTGTGGTTGTGTGCCAGAGATGAAATACATCCAACTGTATCTTGTTACAAATTACAAATACTGTATAAATGTCTAGAAAATCAACAACAAAATACGTGGTGGGAAATAAAATACTCAAAACACATGTTTTATAAAACAGGGATTTCTGAACGTCCACGAACTAACAAAAGTATACCCATCGTCTGCTTATACCATGTAGTACAACGGAAGAACAAAATATTGAGAAAAGAGAAACGGTATGAGGGGAGAAAGTAGTTTTAACTATTATATTGCCCAGTTAGACTGTGTGTCTATTTGCATGTGCTGTTTCACTTATAAAGGTTTTGAATCCAGGGATTGAATGGTTAAACAGCCCACAGTTTGTGCAGTATAATGAATGAATGATCATTGCATTCATATGCCGCTTTTCTAGACACTCAAAGCGCTTTACATGGTTGGATGGAAATGGCCTCCTTCACCATCATTATAACACTAAACCGTGGGCTGTAAACCTGCTCCAGGGACACAACTCACTACACAATGTCTGAAAGGGAAGCTGGGCTTGATTTCAGCCAATTAAGGGGAGCGATGATTAGGTGGCCTTGTGTCAAGAGAGACCTCATTGGGAATTTGTCCAGGAACATCGAAGAACTCCCCACTGTTTAACGACCGAATTCAGTCGGACGACAACATCGCTTTTTCCCCAACGGCGGCCTGACCGGGGCTCGAACCGGCGATCTTCCGAACATGAGCCGGGAGCCCTGTCCCCGTAGCCATGCTGCCGGACGATGAGGTCGCCTGGGCCCTAGGCCTGGACGTGCAGTAGGGGGTAGACGATAGTCCATGGTTGTGTGTGTGTGTGTGTGGTGCATTTTTGGTGAATTCTTTTTACAATTGTGTTCCTCACATTCACTCACGACGGCCAACCTGCTCAGCATCTGGAGCAATTAGGGGTTAAGTGTCTTGCTTAAGGACATTTCGACACGCTGCCCGGGAGGAGCTGGAATCGAACCATACACTCACAAGTTGATGACACTGTAGCTCACAAAGACGTGCACAATACACACAAAACATAATGTGTGTGTGTGTGTCTGTTTGTGTGTGCATGCACGAATGCACGTCTTTGTGAGCTACAGTGTGATCAACTTGTGAGCAGGCCTGTGTAATGATATATGTGTGTCTAAGGGAAGGGAAGGGAAGGGAAGGAGCACATGTGAATTCATGCCCCTCAACACTCACACAGTTGGCTCTTTCTTTGTGCTCAGCTTGCGTCACAGCCCCATGCAAACCCCTTCACTCTTCTCCCCCACAATATAGCCAAGGGCCCGAGCTTTCCAGTTACAGTTGATGCCTTTTAATTAAAGCTTGTCAGTCTGTGCTCTCTTGGATCAGGCCTGTGGGTGCATTAATCACATTGCTCACACACACAAACTGATTCAGGACCAGTCCTATCTTGTACATGATGCTAGCTTTAAAGTCAGGAAGTGTGGAGACAGGTATAGCTTCCACATCAAAATATTGTTTTTGGCACCGGGCGCTGCGCTGTAGACAAACCTTTCTTTGTCCCCTCTCAAAGAAACAGCACTCTGATGTAAAGTGCTGTTTATTCAGTAGCAATAATGATATATTATCTGTGTTTTCCTTATAATCAAAATCACATCATTGCTGTTGGATGAAAAACCACTTATCTCCGAAAGGTTAAGGCTGCAGTGAGCAACTTTTACATAATATGAACGCCAGTTGCATTTAAGCTCTCGTCAAACCAGTTTACACAGTGCTGATTGAAGGAAAACTCCACAATTTTGGGAAATTAGCTTATTTGCCATCTACCCTGGAGTTAGACAATAAGATACGTACCTTTTTCTTCTCTGTGCATGCAGTAGGAGTAGGAAGACGTTGGGAACTAGGCTAATGGAGGAACCTACTTCCAGTGACTGACGCTAAGCTAGGCTAACGGTGCACGTCTTCCTACTCCTACTGCATGCACAGAGAAGAAAAAGGTATGTATCTTAACACTCCAACATTTTGGGAACCCTGGAGTTAGACAAGAAGATGCATACCTTTTTCTTCTCTGTGCATGCAGTAGGAGTAGGAAGACGTTGGGAACTAGGCTAATGGAGGAACCTACTTACCGTGACTGACGCTAAGCTAGGCTAACGGTACGTGTCTTCCTACTCCTACTGCATGCACATAGAAGAAAAAAGGTATGTATCTTCTTGTCTAACTCCAGGGTAGATGGCAAATAAGCTAATTTCCCAAAATGTTGGAGTTTTCCTTTAAGCCTCTCAGTCACCACCATGGGGAATATCTCTGTATTTCTCAGTGTAGTGGAGTAGTGTCTGTGTAGACATTCCCACCATTTTACGTCGACCGGCGATGATTGGTCAGTTTGCCAGAAGCCCAGAGTGGAAGAGGAGAGGGGTAAAACAGTAGCAATGGAGTGAAATGATAAAAAAAATTAAAAATAAAGAATAACAGTCTTAGGGCTTGTGTCCATAGCGGACGTTTTTTTCAAGGCGGATCGCTTTGGGAGCGCTCCGCCCAAAAACGCTGCCGCCGAGAGCGCTAAAACACGAGGCGCGGCTGTAGCATAGAAATGAATGACAGAAAGGAGCTGACAACTCATAAAACGTCCCCGGTCGACACAGGCCCTTACTGTCTCTTTACTATTATGTACCCTACTACTATGCTACTATACTTATATACTACTACTGAAACAGAGGTCTAGGGCCTCCACAGATGCGCTTGATAGAGCTGGCAGACACTATGGGGTTGTGACTCTGATTAAAGAATCACAGGGCGATGCTTCAGTTTAGGGGTTTATATTCAGGGAATATTTGTGTGTGGGTTTTTTTTACAAAGAAATACAATGCAATATACATTAGTAAACAGTACATACATAAACATAATAATATTCATTAATAATATAATACCAATAGTAACTAAGACAATCAGATAACCTGAGTTATTAATATAACCTAACGTTTCACATTACATAATGACTGTATGCAGGGAAATTACTCATGCAATACAGGCAAAACAATACAACCAGGCACAAACTGTAAACCAAATGTAAAGATAAATGCAATGCACTAACAGTAACAAATGACAAGTCATATTTATATAGCCTAGCTAACACACAACTAAGCTAACCAGCATGGCATGGCTAACAGCATCCCACTAGCAGAGAGAAACAACATCAACAGAAATGAATCATAATTCCAAAGTAAGCTGCAGTAAATGAATTAGGCAAAAACGAAACTTAAATACTGTACTTACATCTGTCATTGACTCACAATTTCCCCAAAAGGAGAGAGCTAACTGTAGCATACCATCAAACAGCTGGACTGAGACAAACTGGCCAAAGTTAGGAAAAAAACTCTTAAAGGGCCAGTAACCAGAATGCGACACTAGCTGGAGCACATCACACACACTGAACAATTACACTGGCATAAAATCAATCACCCTCTCCTGTCAATGAACAATGACAAGGGCAATTACAAATCAAAGTAATCTTATTAACAAGGGCTTTCCTACAACTACCTATCATGCTAATATGTCTATATGCACTCAGAGTGTAACACTCAAGTTCAACACCATTGAGGAACAATAACCCTCCTGCTGACTTGTTGTTCACCATTTGTAAGTCGCATTGGATAAAAGCGTCATCTAAATGACTAAATGTAAATGTAAAGTTCCTTTGAGATTTAACTTTTCAGGAATTCAGAAAAACTGCCTCACTTTCAGATTGAGGGAGAACCACTTAAACGTTCATTCCCAGTAAAAAGAAAAAATAGATACGTGGTTTTCACCCGAATGCAATGATATATTAGGAGAATGCTTGCAGCGGGTCATGATTCTTCTCATTGTGACATCATCTAATCCATTTCCGTCTACACTATATATACAGTATACTTTATGTTCCACATTATGTTCAGTTGCTTAGATGCTATTCCTGAAACATTATCTACAGTCTCAAAACAGTAAGTGTAAACCCCACAACAGTTAGTGTTTAGCAAAACACCATATTTCATCCGCAAAAGGCCCTAAACTCAAACCTGATGGCCTGGGGATAGAAGCTCCCTTTGAGTCTCTCTGTACTGGCCATGAGACTCTGGTAGTGCTTGCCTGACCACAGCAGTGCAATGAGGCAGTTGTTTGGGTGGCTAGAGTCTTTGACTATTCTCTTAGCCTTGGCCCTGCAAACGCCTGGTGTAAATGTCCTGGAGAGTGGGAAGCCCAGTTGTGCGTGGGGGTGAACGAGCCACTCTCTGCAGTCTGCTGCGGTCGTGTGTGGTGTTATTCCCAGACCAGGAGGTTATGTTACCAGTCAGGATACTCTCTATTGTGCATGAGTAGATGTTCTTAAGATCTTCTGACTCACTTCGAACTTCCTTAGACGGAAGGAATTAAGTAGAGGCGCTTCTTCATTACACTGTCTATGTGTGTGACTGTGTTCCATGTCAAGTCCTCGGATATGTCAACTCCGAGGTACTTGAAATTGTTCACTCTCTCGACCGGTGCCCTATATAGATGCTGAGGGGGCTGTAGTTCCTTGCCCCAGACCTCCTAAAATCCACAATCATCTTTTTGGTTTTGCTGACGTTCAGGGAGAGGCTGTTCTCATGGCACCACAGCGCCAGGTTCTCCACCCCTCCCAGTTAGGCCCTCTCGTCGTTTGCAGAGATCAGGCCCACCACAGCTGTGTCGTCAGCAAACTTGATGATTGTGTTGTTGTTGTTGTTGAGAGCACCTGTGTTGAGAGTGATGGATGAGGAGGTGCAGTTACCTGTTCTCACCACTTGGGGTCTTCCTGTCAGGAAGTCCAAGACCCACTGGCAGAGGTTGTAGTTCAAGCCCAGGTCTCTGAGCTTGACGATGAGCTTGCAGGGGACTGTGGTGTTGAATGCTGAGCTGTAGTCAATGAATAGCATTCTCACATAGTTCCCCTGCCTCTTGTCCAGGTGTGATGCTGCCGTGTGCAGCAGATGGGCTATGGCGTCCTCCGTGGACCTGTTGGGGCGGTATGCAAATTGCAGGGGGTCCAGGGTGTTGGGGAGGGAGGAACAGATGTAGCCCTTCACTAGCTTCTCAAAGCACTTCATGGCTATGGAAGTAAGAGCTACAGGGTGATAGTAGTTGAGCCAAGCGAGCATGGATTCTTTGGGTTCTGGCCAGGGACAATAGTGTACTTTTTGGGTGGGGATGACAGACTGTTCTAAGGACAGGTAATATATCAGTGAATACCGAGGCCAGTTGGTTGGCACAGACTTTTAGGGGATCATCCCTATGTTCCCCGGGTTCTATGTTCCCCGCTTTGATTGATTAATAGATTGAAAATTTTATAAATTTTTATTATTTTATTAATTATTAATGTCCGCCTTGTTTCGAACGGTTAAGCTTAGGCCCTCGTTCGAACTGGTTAAGGTTAGAGTTTGGAATCAGGGCTGGTGGTCTAACATTTTCAATCTATCAATCAATCAAAGCGGGGAACATAGAACCCGGGGAACATAGGACCCGGGGAACATAGACATGCTCCCACTTTTAGGATGCGGCCGGGGATACCGTCCGGTCCTGCTGCTTTCCTGGTATAGGTCCTCCTCACCTCACGCTCTGTTAACCTGAACACTGAGTCTCCATCGGCAGTGGCTCTATTTTATACTTTATGACTGTAGCATTTCTCCTCTCTGTTTGGCCAAAACATTTAATCAACATCACACACGTGTGTGAGTGCCAGTGTATTGATTGTTTTTAGTATTTTGTATGCAAATATTTGTACAATGAACATGTAACATTATGTAAGGCATGTGAGAGTGATAGAATTCAACTGAAAACAATTGAATCCATTTTGATTAGCAATAGCATTTGATTATTCGATTTGTGTGTCAATTGTATGCAATTGATATTTACTGAAACGGAGGTCTAGGGCCTCCACAGATGCGCTTGATAGAGCTGGCGGACACTATGGGACTCTGATTAAATAATCACAGGGCGATGCTTCAGTTTAGGGGTTTATTATTCAGGGAATATTTGTGTGTGGGTTTCTACAAAGAAATACAATACAATATACATTAGTAAAGAGTAATGACATACATAAACATAATGTCATAAACATGTGGTTACAATACAATAATACTCATTAATAATATAATAGAATAGTAACTAAGACAATCAGATAACTTGAGGTATAACATTAATAAGATTAATTTGATTTGTAATTGCCCTTTAATATGTTGTCATTGTTTATTGATAGGAGAGAGTGATTGATTTTATGCCAATGTAATTGTTCAGATAGTTCAGATAGACTGCAATTCGAAACTGGCCCCTGTAAATGTCCTAACCCAACCCCCTCCAATGTACAGTAAATTACCTAGTATGGTTTTGTCAATATTCCAATGTACAGTTTTGTTTGTACAGTTGTACAGTGGGGTGGGGTGGGAGGGGGACTGTACATAGGAGGTGGTTGGGTGGGTGGGGTTGGGTGGGGGGGGGTGGGGGGGGGGGGTGTAACTGTACATTGGATTATCGACAAAACCTTACTTGGTCCCAAGAAGAGGGTCTTGTGTATTATTGGGTTAGGACATTTACATTGGAGGGGGTTGAGTTAGGACATTTACAGGGGCCAGTTTCGAATTGCAGTCTCCTGTAGGTGCTCATTGAGAGTGGTTTTAAAAGTGGGTAGTGATTCACATTCCTTTACAGCCGTTATAGGGCGTTCCACATTGATGTGGCATAATTGCAAAATGTGTTTAGTCCCTTGTTTGAGCCGAATCTGGGTTTAACATGATTTGTGGAGCTCCCTCTGGTGTTGTGGTCGTTGTATTCACTGACCTGAAGGACTGGTTCTGCCCGAACCGTTCATTATACAAGTATCACAGAGAAATTTCAAAGGTACTCACAGTTGCACAAGGATTTCGGACAAAAATATGTGATGGTTTGAAAGCTCGGCGTTGCTAATAAACATTTTAAATATTTTTTATAAACTGGTCAACACTGCTCAAAACGGCTTTATTTACGTATTTGGCTGCCTGGTGCGCATGCACTGTGATCATGCACCCAACGCCGGAAATAATGCAGTGTTGACCAGTTTATAAAAAATATTTAAAATGTTCATTAGCAACGCCGAGCTTTCAAACCATCACGTATTTTTGTCCGAAACCCTCGTGCAACTGTGAGTACCTTTGAAATTCCTCTGTGATACTAACTTATATAACGAACGGTTCGGGCAGAACCAGTCCTTCATGGTCAACATAGGTTGGTTTGCTATGGGCTAGGAAGTGACTGTGGTTTCACTCTGTGCATCACAGTCAGTTACTGTTAGTGCATTGAATTGATCTTATCTACATTTGGTTTACAGTTTGTGCCTGGTTGTATTGTTTTGCCTGTATTGCATGAGCAATTTTCCTGCATACAGTATATTATGTAATGTGAAACGGTTAGTATTATGGGCAAATTAGTTACTGGTATGTTATAATGAGAATGGAGATAATCATTTGAGGAAAAGCTGTAATACAGTATGACGTTTTTTCTCTACAGTATTGGTGCTACAGTCCTGCTAAAGGAGGAACCCTCCCAGAGACTGTTTATCTTTATACACTGACTGAAATATGGTTATGTTCTCAGACAACCCAGAGGAGAGCTGCCCTGAAGAGACATATATTGCCATGTGACTGTAAGGTGAGCTAAGGCATGGACATTTATCTCCTCTGTGTGTGTGTGTGTGTGTGTGTGTGTGTGTGTGTGTGTGTGTGTGTGTGTGTGTGTGTGTGTGTGTGTGTGTGTTTGTGTGTGTGTGCTTACGTGTGTACACAAATGTGCCCACGGTGTGTGTGTGTGTGTGTGTGTGTGTGTGTGTGTGTGTGTGTGTGTGTGTGTGTGTGTGTGTGTGTGTGTGTGTGTGTGTGTGTGTGTGTGTGTGTGTGCATGCGCGCGTGTGTGTTTGTGTCTATTTATGTACTTGTGAATGCCTGGTGGAGTCATGCCTGGAAGGTGGATGCTCCAGAGAGATGACTAGAGCAGTGTCTGTGTGTCCGTCACATGGCCCGCTATACTGTAAATACAGTGTGTGCAGTAATCTGCTGCCTAGTATGCTTGTGTATACCCCACCCTCCCCCCAAAGCCATAACTAATTTAAAAAAAAACAGCAAAATAGAAGTCTTCACACTGATCTAATAGATATGGATTTGAACAGAACCTTTGTCCATAAACCATGGCTTGTAAAATTGAAAGCAATATTTCACTTTTATCCCCTTTTAGAACGCATACTTTCATATGAGCACATGTGCCGTCAGTCTCTGTCATTGGCAGATCCAGTGACAAAGAAAGATCTGTTAAGGTTTTTATTTCCAATTTCTAATAGGCAAAACTACCAGGTGCAAAGTGTGAGAAGTATTAGACTAGTTTTTAAAAGCAAGTCAATGGTGGTGAATCAATACATGTAGTTTCCAAAATTAGTGGTCGGATTGTTTTTGAAGCGAAACAATGCTTGAAGTCGGCGTTTCCTGCTCTGATTTAATCATACGACAGGCGCCTGCTCGGTTCGCCCTCCCAAAGTCTGATATCGTTTTACAAGATTGTGAAAATGTCATCTGTTGGTGAAGAATAATGGATTATATTACCGGAAAATGCGATTATACATGGCCTGGGTAGGCGGTGGGGGGACAACTACATAACTCTCAGATCACAGATGACTGTAATATAGATATCCACGCAGAAGTGAATCCATTTTCAAACAGACGTCAGGTAATGAATCACCAGGCTGGCGGATGAGTGTGTACAGTGATAGGGGGGGTTTACAGCGGATTAGTGTGTACGGCGATATGGGGGGTTTACAGCGATAGAAGTTAGTCAAGTCTAACTTTTACAGTGTAGACTGTAGAGCATGGGTTCCCAAACTTTTTCAGCTCGAGACCCAAAAGAGAAATTTGGTGTTTCCCCGGGACCCAAACTTACAAAAATACATCATGAATTGCCATAACATACATTTATAAACTACTGATAAAGAACACAACAAACCATGAATTTCAAATGTATATGAAATGTATTTATTTAATTATAAAAGTACATCACAGCAATAATCAGAGTGTAATGTTAAGTTGCTCACCACCTCATAACATAATTATGTACATACAATTTTGTAACACTTTTAAATGAACAAACATGTTCTACTCTCCTTTCTATTTCTCCCCCCTTTTTCAACTCTCCATTTCTTACCCCTCCCTCCGTCCCTCAACCTTAAACCCCAACATTGAGCAACATTCTGATTAACTTGTACTGACTTATTTAAAAATTCTACTGACCTGACATCATGCTAGAAGGGGTATAATATTTCATCTATGGCACAATGAAATCTAATGAGAGGTATGTGGATGGTTGAAGCTTTCAACCAGCAGATCTATTCTGGGCTTGGTTTTTGAAAGTGCTAGAGTAGAAAACCCAGATTCACATAAGTATGTGGTGCCAAACTGAATCAACACATCTACAGCTTTTTTATTAAAACAATTTAATAATAATAAAAAAATTATATATTTTTTGGCGACCCAATAAAAACGGGTTTGCGACCCTAAGTTTGGGAAACGCTGGTGTAGAGGATGACCGCAGTGCATCATTATCTGGCAGCCCAATCCCGCTTAGAATATGTAAATAAAGAATCGACCACAGGAAAAAGGTACGTTGTTGTACGTTATGTTATAGTCATATCCGTGATGCAAACACCCTGACATCTTTTAAATCAGCCCTCAAAACTCACCTTTTCAATCTTGCTTTTGACCTCTAATTCTGTAGGTTTTATTTTATTTTTGTCATGTATTATTTTTGTTCTGTTTTGTTCTGTTTTTTGTTTTGCCATAGTTTGTCTCTTCTGCCCATGTAAAGCGTCTTTGAGCACCTGGAAAAGCGCTATATAAAATAGATGTATTATTATTATAATATATATATTTTTTATCCACTTTTTCTCCTATTTTTCTGTATTTTCCCTCCCATCCCAATTTAGTCGTTATGCCAATTCCCCCCTTCCCTTCCCGGTCGTTGCGCACATTTCCCCCCTACTTGCCGGTCTAGGGAGCCCTGAAGTCTATCAGATGCTTCCTCCGATACATAGGAGACAGCCAGCAGCCTCTTTTCACCTGACAGCGATGACTCTCATTGGTGAAGTGTAACGCGTGGGAGGCTCACACTACCTTCACCAGTTCCCTCCCTCGCTGTGCAGGCGCCTTGACCGACCTGTAGGAGTAGCTGTTTACAATGACCAGAATACCACCCACCGGCTTCCCACCCGCTGACACTGCCAATTGTGTCAGTATGACGACCGCCCACAGCCGGATTCGATACCAGTGTCTCTGCGGTGGTAGACAGACGCTTAGTCTGCTGCGTTACCCGGCCGCCCTAGTCATAATATATTGATGTAATTAGGAAAATGTACAATTACAAATAAGTACATATATTACATATTTAAGAAATGTAAACTTTTGAATGTTTTCAGAAAACGTTTGTGTTCCCCTGCCTTTAGACTACCAAGATACAGTTTTCTGATAGGCTCACCCAAACCCTAACCTTAACCTTAGCCCTAACTTTATATCTTAACCATAACCATTAAACGTTAACACAAACCATAATCATAGTATTGCTGTGTTTGTATCAGGGCGGGTGGTCTAATGGTGAGAGCACTCACCCGTGACCATAATTGTTGTTGGTTCCACTCCCGGTCGTGGTGTTTCTATTGGACTTTTGCAGATACAAAACGTAAATATATTACTTATACAAGATGTAAATATATTACTTACAGCTATAACACTAATCAACTGTGGTTGATTAGTACTCTATTTAGGTTACGGCCAATGTATTGAATCAATTAGACGTGTTTTAAAATGATTAGGGTTGCGTGCGTCTTTGTGTCTCTTTTGGATTCTGATCACTGTGAAGTAGGGCTGCAACTAATGACTATTTTGGTAGTCGACTAATCTGTCGATTATTTTTTCGATTAGTCGACTAATCGAAAAACAATTATATAATTTTTTTTAATTTTAATTTTTTGCACTACCTATCTTTGTGAAAGTGGCTTCTCAGCTCTGGTCCAGCTGAAGACAGAGCAGAGGAACAGATTGGACATTGAGCATGACCTCAGAGTTGCTTTGAGACTCTTGTCAGGACTAAACAACATCCCCAGTTATCCCATTAGTTCCCCCAAACTTACTGTCGGTCTGTTATGTTAAGCTAAGATAAGTCTTCAGCCTAAATAAAAAATAAAAAAATATTATAATAATTTTTTTTTAATTACTAATCGACGCAACAATTCCTCGCCTACGATTTTTTATAATCGACGTCGTCGACTAATCGTTGCAGCCCTACTGTGAAGCAACATGGGATTGTAATGCCTCCTCGAGGACACATCTTTTGCATTAACATGTAGGGTTGCAATGTTGTAGCACTCGAGTCTGATTTTCACGACTCGTGACTCGACTTGGACTTGAGCACTGATGACTCGGACTTGGACTCGAGCATTGACTGCATTCGGACTCGGAAGGTGCAAAGGTCCCCTATTGTAAAAATGGCCTTTTCCAGTGTTTTCAAGCAATATGGGGTTGTACAGTTTCTGCTGTTCAGCTGTGACAAGAACTCTCCCTACTGAAATAAGCTATTCAGAATTGACTGGATCTGTGACGTGTAAGAGGCGCTGACCAATCACTGTTAAGCTAATATCTGCATACCTCAGCCCCTTCTGTGGTTGTAGCCATGCACCGCCCACAATAAACCATTAGTGCAGGTGCAAGCAAGTGCAAGTGAAGTTCAACAGTGATTCGAGTAAGTTAGCATAACGTTAAAATTATGAGCAAAACGGGCAAGACGTGCTGTTCCTGGCTGCCAAGCAGCGAATTCGTCCTTGCACTC
>NC_140175.1:28374563-28404563 GCF_963971535.1 Notolepis coatsorum | reverse complement strand
GTTGCAGACAAAACTTGAAAGGAGATTGAGCTACAAGCAATATTAAGATAAGATATTCCTTTATTGATCCCCTTGGGGAAATTCAGGCGTCATAGCAGCATGGGGGAGGGGGGGTGGGAGGTACAGGTATGGGCAGGGTAATAGTAGAAAGACATAAATATAGGCAATACAATTATAATACAAATATAAATAGACAGTGTAAACAATATAATTAATTCTGAATATAAGAATATGAGCAAATAAACAGTGTAATCAAAGGTGCAGAATCTGAATATATACTATGAGTAAGTAAAGTAAACAGTATACACAGGTGCATTATACACAAGGTACCCTAACTGTCATGATATACATCATATGTTTAAGGATTGCCTTCGTTCTCTCTAATGCCATAAAAGCAAGGAAAGATATCTCGGCATCCCAAAGGTTTCACCAAAAGTGCCATAATCAACCAGACATGCTAGCCGCCCTCCACAGCATGTCAGTCTTTTCAACACTCTGATTTAGCATCACTCCCATGTTGGAGAGAAACCGTCGAATGAAAGGGAAGGCCGAATTAAAGGGGTAATGTTGTATGCCGCTCGTAGTAAATATAATGTGGTAAACTGTCGCGGGTAAATAATAAGATATCTCGGCATCCAGAAGGTTCTAGAAAAAGATTTTAAAAGTGCCATAACCGACCAGACATTCTAGTCGCCCTCCACAGAATGACATCAATCATCTCAACTCTCTGATTTAGCATGACTAGACCTCCTCTATGTCGGAATGAAATGGTAGGATTAAAGGGAAAGTCGAATTAATTAAAGGAGAAATGCCTAAATGCTTATGGATAAAACATACTTGGCCTATACTGCCCTGCAGAAGCTAACCACAGTAACTACTTTTTATTGAACTTCTCAATATCTGTTTTATCTTGTGACAAAGTTTCAGAGTTCAAACCTGATCTGTTTTAGGGAAAAAGGGTATAAAGAATTGCAGTAACTACAAAAGATAGTCAAAGAACTTTTTCTCAGTGTCACCGTTTGCGTAGTTACTGCGGTTAACTTCTGCAGGGCAGTACAGCCTATTGTAGAATAATGTATGTAATAAGTTATGTTGAAAATGTCAGCAATGTCAAGAGAATAGCCTATTATTTCTAGGACAATTAGACAAAACGAGGTAGGAAGTTGAAAAGAAAAACTAGTATTTTTATATAAAAAAAAAGAACATGTGCCCCCCTGCCAACACTGGGCTAACGTGTGCTTGTGTGATTTTGCTAACGTGAGGCCAAATGTCTACAATAGCGGATGTCTCTAACTGACCGACTGACTCGCCCCCACGTGTCGTGACCAGCTCCGGCTTTACTAGACCTGCCCAGTCCTGTCACCTCGTCTTGTTGTCAAAATATCCCCTCTCTCTCTCTTTTCACAGAGAGTTATTACATGTTCTTGATTTCCCCCCCTCATACCACACTGTCTTGACACGCCGGTCCACAGTGATTTATTAAACACGTGTGACAAGAGGAAACAGCATTTAGCCTTGGACTCCTTTCTTTGTATTTATTGAGCAGCGGGGGGGCAATTGGAGTTCACGTCGACTGGCAACAGAAAACTCGGAGGAGTTGAAGTGAATTACGTTAGCGAGAGCAGAGGATCTGCTTTTGTGCTCAGCGGCTATAGCTATATCCCCCCCCAAAAACAACCCTGCGGTTCCATCTGAACGTTTCAGTCACAATGGAACCCTTTCAGACCTGTCCTTTGTGATTCTGGTTCCACAGTGGGTCAAAGCCAAGGCTCGTCTTCTTCACACTGCTTCGCTCACGCGGCAGGCCAGGCGATCTCGGCGTTGTGTCCGGTTGAGACGTGGGCCCTTGGCGGCGGCTCCGGCCCAAAGTTGCGAGAACGGTCCGCAGCGCCTCCTGGTATTTCTCAGAGTGTTCCAGGCATTTCCGAGCGGTTTTCGGGTGGAACGCCGACACTTCATCATTTCTCCCGGCTCCGCTCCCTCTTGGCTCCCAGATCACAGACCCCCAGACGGGGGACGTGTGTACGTATTACGATAGAATAATAATCAAATGGAATATTGATCTTGTTTTCTTGAAGTGCAGAGCATCCAAGTGCTCGCGTTTTGTTTATCTGGTCCTGAAAAATGACCATACGGTTGCTCAATTCGGAGACAGTGTTTGATGAGAAGCATGTTTATTCCTCAGAGTCCCGGCAGCTGCTGGCCCGGCCCGGTCTCACAATGTTGCTTTTATGAAAATTAAATTTATGGTTTCCGAGCCTGGGTAAGAGCCACGGCCGCTGACTCCGGTTACTTCATTTCATAATATAAAGGGTGTCTTATGCAAAGCCAGGGAGCGAGGAGGCCTCGCTTCTCTTCGGAACAAATACTGTGCCCTCCCTTCCCCCCCTGGCCGCGTTCCACCGATGCAACCCGACTAATTGTCGCCCCATGCTGATCTGTTTCTGGGAATGTTGCTTCTTGCGGTCCGCGCCGGTCAGAATTGTTTTAGCGAAGTTCTGCGGCCGAGGCTGTTCCTACGCTTCCCGGCAAGGCATCGGTGAATTGTTCATGACAGTCGTGGAGCCGAACGGGTATAATCTTGTGCCATCTGCTGAATTAGTTTGAAGCGGTTTGTTTACTTGTTGGTCTTCGGGGGAAAGAACCGAGCGGGGATCCATGTGATTCAGATGGCGACGTTGAAAATGGAGCGAGACTGGGGGCTGGAACTTTCCTCCGTTTAACTTTAGACTGTTTAGCGGTTTGTTCAAGATCCTGGGATTGCATCTTGTGTTCTTCCATTTTCTCTTTGTTCTTTCTCTCTATTGTCTCTGTTTCTAGACCCTCTCTATCTCTCTAACACCCCCTCCCTTACCCTTTCACCATCCTCCATCACTTTCACCCCCCCCCCCCTCGCTTACATCATCCATCACGTCACTGGGATATCAATCTCTCTTTCCAGCTTCGAGTGAGTGAAAAAGTTTTCTACAGATGCCTTCGAAAATAATTGCCCTCTCGTAACCGCCTCTAATTGATTATTTTACACCGGTGGTTTCATATCGCCGTATACGTTTCTTTACGTAAATAAAATCCTTCTCTGGAAGGATGAATAGGTTGAGTCAGAGACGAGGAAAAGAGAGGAATCTCGCTATGATTATCTATGCCCGCATTCCATTTGGTTGTGAGATCAAAGGCACAATAATGAAGTTGTAAAAAGAAAAAAGCCCTAGAATGATTCTGCAACAGTAACAGATGAAAGAAGGTTGAGAGAAAAAAGTGAAGGTTTGAAAAATACAGATTACGCCACTAGAATAAAGATACACAATCATGGTTTAACTTTCGATTTTCACAAATACTGTGTATGCAAGTGGCCACACACACACACACACACACACACACACACACACACACACACACACACACAGGGCCGACAGTGTCTCAGGAGGTAGACCAGTTGTCTGGTAATAGGATGGTTCCCGGTTCGATTCCCGGGCAGCTGAAGTGTCCTTGAGCAATAAACTTAACCCCTAACTGCTCCCGATGAGCAGGGTGGCACTTTGCACGCTTTGGATAAAAGGCAACATTTATACCAAAATGTTTGACATGGCATTGATCATTCCCTAGTCCCTAAACGTACCGTAGCCAATACATGCCTAATCCTAACCTTAACTGCTAACACAAAATCAATTTGGTTTGCAGTATGAAATGTGTCTCAAATTCTATACACACACAGACAAGACAATGATTTGAATGTTTTTACTCAGACTCTCTTTTAGAGTATACTTGCTTTTGATTGTTGTTTGGTTGTTGTTTTTTTATTATTTTTGTGCACAACCGAGGTTTAAGACAAGACAAAAATTAAGGAGCAGGTAACAAACAGCAGCAGCATGAAGGAGCAGGTAGCAAACAGCATGAAGGAGCAGGTAACAAACAGCATGAAGGAGCAGGTAACAAACAGCATGAAGGAGCAGGTAACAAACAGCATGAAGGAGCAGGTAGTAAACAGCATGAAGGAGCAGGTAACAAACAGCATGAAGGAGCAGGTAACAAACAGCATGAAGGAGCAGGTAACAAACAGCATGAAGGAGCAGGTAGCAAACAGCATGAAGGAGCAGGTAGCAAACAGTATGAAGGAGCAGGTAGCAAACAGTATGAAGGAGCAGGTAGCAAACAGTATGAAGGAGCAGGTAGCAAACAGCATGAAGGAGCAGGTAGCAAACAGTATGAAGGAGCAGGTAGCAAACAGTATGAAGGAGCAGGTAGCAAACAGCATGAAGGAGCAGGTAACAAACAGTATGAAGGAGCAGGTAGCAAACAGCATGAAGGAGCAGGTAACAAACAGCATGAAGGAGCAGGTAACAAACAGCATGAAGGAGCAGGTAGCAAACAGTATGAAGGAGCAGGTAACAAACAGCATGAAGGAGCAGGTAGCAAACAGTATGAAGGAGCAGGTAGCAAACAGCATGAAGGAGCAGGTAACAAACAGCATGAAGGAGCAGGTAGCAAACAGCATGAAGGAGCAGGTAACAAACAGTATGAAGGAGCAGGTAGCAAACAGCATGAAGGAGCAGGTAGCAAACAGTATGAAGGAGCAGGTAGCAAACAGTATGAAGGAGCAGGTAGCAAACAGCATGAAGGAGCAGGTAGCAAACAGTATGAAGGAGCAGGTAGCAAACAGTATGAAGGAGCAGGTAGCAAACAGCATGAAGGAGCAGGTAACAAACAGCATGAAGGAGCAGGTAGCAAACAGCATGAAGGAGCAGGTAGCAAACAGCATGAAGGAGCAGGTAGCAAACAGCATGAAGGAGCAGGTAACAAACAGCATGAAGGAGCAGGTAGCAAACAGTATGAAGGAGCAGGTAACAAACAGCATGAAGGAGCAGGTAGCAAACAGCATGAAGGAGCAGGTAACAAACAGCATGAAGGAGCAGGTAGCAAACAGCAGCATGAAGGAGCAGGTAACAAACAGCATGAAGGAGCAGGTAGCAAACAGCATGAAGGAGCAGGTAGCAAACAGCAGCATGAAGGAGCAGGTAGCAAACAGCATGAAGGAGCAGGTAGCAAACAGCATGAAGGAGCAGGTAGCAAACAGCAGCATGAAGGAGCAGGTAACAAACAGTATGAAGGAGCAGGTAACAAACAGCATGAAGGAGCAGGTAGCAAACAGCATGAAGGAGCAGGTAGCAAACAGCATGAAGGAGCAGGTAGCAAACAGCATGAAGGAGCAGGTAGCAAACAGCAGCATGAAGGAGCAGGTAGCAAACAGCATGAAGGAGCAGGTAGCAAACAGCATGGAGGAGCAGGTAACAAACAGCATGGAGGAGCAGGTAACAAACAGCATGAAGGAGCAGGTAACAAACAATATGAAGGAGCAGGTAGCAAACAGTATGAAGGAGCAGGTAGCAAACAGCATGAAGGAGCAGGTAGCAAACAGCATGAAGGAGCAGGTAACAAACAGCATGAAGGAGCAGGTAACAAACAATATGAAGGAGCAGGTAGCAAACAGCATGAAGGAGCAGGTAGCAAACAGCATGAAGGAGCAGGTAGCAAACAGCATGAAGGAGCAGGTAACAAACAATATGAAGGAGCAGGTAGCAAACAGCATGAAGGAGCAGGTAACAAACAGTATGAAGGAGCAGGTAGCAAACAGCATGAAGGAGCAGGTAGCAAACAGTATGAAGGAGCAGGTAGCAAACAGCATGAAGGAGCAGGTAGCAAACAGCATGAAGGAGCAGGTAACAAACAGTATGAAGGAGCAGGTAACAAACAGTATGAAGGAGCAGGTAGCAAACAGCATGAAGGAGCAGGTAGCAAACAGCATGAAGGAGCAGGTAACAAACAGCATGAAGGAGCAGGTAACAAACAATATGAAGGAGCAGGTAACAAACAGTATGAAGGAGCAGCAGGTAGCAAACAGCATGAAGGAGCAGGTAACAAACAGCAGCATGAAGGAGCAGGTAACAAACAGCAGCATGAAGGAGCAGGTAGCAAACAGCATGAAGGAGCAGGTAGCAAACAGCATGAAGGAGCAGGTAGCAAACAGCATGAAGGAGCAGGTAACAAACAGCATGAAGGAGCAGGTAGCAAACAGCATGAAGGAGCAGGTAACAAACAGCATGAAGGAGCAGGTAACAAACAGCATGAAGGAGCAGGTAACAAACAGCATGAAGGAGCAGGTAACAAACAGCATGAAGGAGCAGGTAGCAAACAGCAGCATGAAGGAGCAGGTAGCAAACAGCATGAAGGAGCAGGTAACAAACAATATGAAGGAGCAGGTAACAAACAGCATGAAGGAGCAGGTAACAAACAGCATGAAGGAGCAGGTAACAAACAATATGAAGGAGCAGGTAGCAAACAGCATGAAGGAGCAGGTAACAAACAGTATGAAGGAGCAGCAGGTAGCAAACAGCATGAAGGAGCAGGTAACAAACAGCAGCATGAAGGAGCAGGTAACAAACAGCAGCAGCATGAAGGAGCAGGTAACAAACAGCATGAAGGAGCAGGTAACAAACAGCATGAAGGAGCAGGTAACAAACAGCATGAAGGAGCAGGTAACAAACAGCAGCATGAAGGAGCAGGTAACAAACAGCAGCAGCATGAAGGAGCAGGTAACAAACAGTATGAAGGAGCAGGTAACAAACAGCATGAAGGAGCAGGTAACAAACAGCATGAAGGAGCAGGTAGCAAACAGCATGAAGGAGCAGGTAGCAAACAGTATGAAGGAGCAGGTAACAAACAGTATGAAGGAGCAGGTAACAAACAGTATGAAGGAGCAGGTAACAAACAGCAGCATGAAGGAGCAGGTAACAAACAGTATGAAGGAGCAGGTAACAAACAGTATGAAGGAGCAGGTAACAAACAGCATGAAGGAGCAGGTAGCAAACAGCAGCATGAAGGAGCAGGTAGCAAACAGTATGAAGGAGCAGGTAACAAACAGTATGAAGGAGCAGGTAGCAAACAGTATGAAGGAGCAGGTAACAAACAGCATGAAGGAGCAGGTAACAAACAGTATGAAGGAGCAGGTAACAAACAGTATGAAGGAGCAGGTAGCAAACAGTATGAAGGAGCAGGTAACAAACAGCATGAAGGAGCAGGTAACAAACAGCATGAAGGAGCAGGTAGCAAACAGCATGAAGGAGCAGGTAGCAAACAGCATGAAGGAGCAGGTAACAAACAACAAGAAGGAGCAGGTAGCAAACAGCATGAAGGAGCAGGTAGCAAACAGCATGAAGGAGCAGGTAACAAACAACAAGAAGGAGAAGGTAGCAAACAGCATGAAGGAGCAGGTAGCAAACAGCATGAAGGAGCAGGTAGCAAACAGCATGAAGGAGCAGGTAACAAACAGCGTGAAGGAGCCGGTAACAAACAGCATGAAGGAGCAGGTAGCAAACAGCATGAAGGAGCAGGTAGCAAACAGCATGAAGGAGCAGGTAACAAACAGCATGAAGGAGCAGGTAACAAACAGCATGAAGGAGCAGGTAGCAAACAGCATGAAGGAGCAGGTAACAAACAGCATGAAGGAGCAGGTAACAAACAGCATGAAGGAGCAGGTAACAAACAGTATGAAGGAGCAGGTAGCAAACAGCATGAAGGAGCAGGTAACAAACAGCAGCAGCATGAAGGAGGAGGTAGCAAGCAGCTGAGAATGAGACATGGAGCTTTCTGGACCACCTATTAAATGATGGAGTGCACATAATGTCAAACTCGAGGCCTGCGGGCCAAATCCAGCCTGCCTGGCATCTCCAGCCGGCCCCCAGACTGAATCAATTCATTTTGGCCCGCTGCCTCTCCGAGGCGGAATTGCACTGGCCTGTGATAGAGATCGAGCGTACCTTGGACTCACTGCGTGACGATACAAATGTCTCGACTTTTGCAAAATGCAAAAGCTAAATGCACAGAGCGTTATCTGCACCTGCATCGTGTTTTTATTGAATAGAAATGCATCCATCCTGCTTTCGTGGACCATTGGAGGAGGACCCAATATTTAGCCTGCAGTTATACCTTGTGTTTTTATTTACTTTAACTTTTAAAAGGTCGTCAGTCATCCGCTTTCACTCGACTCAAGCCGCGGTGTTATTCGTTTGCATCGAATTTTACTTTATCAAGTGGAATTATTGCTAATTCATCATACCTACTCTGAAATCAAATCCGTGGAAATGATTGGTTTTGCACAAGATGAGTGAAAGCTATGGTAGAAAGAGATGCTGATGTGAGAGACCAGTTTATCCTAGAATTGCTCATCTTAAAGACTATTGTGGGTGAATGACTAATTAAAACCTAATAGGTGTCATTAGCTTACAATCTCTTATTATTTTAATTCATTTCACATATATACTACTACATACTACTGGAAATAATTGTTTTGCATGAGACCAGTGGAAGCGAGGTGAGAGCGTGCGGGCGTGTGTAACCATTCTCCAATAGTCCAGGACCAGTTTAGCCTGGAATTGCTAATCTTACAAACTCTTGTAGGTGAATAATTACCGTAATTGAATCCTAATATATGTAATTTAATGAAATCTATATTAAGCCAATTATCCATAAATGATGCCTCCTTACCCACCTTGTATTCAATGAGGCACCTAATGAACAGAAGTGCATTTACAACAACATATTGAGCTGGTGCACAAATTGAATAGATTTGACAAAAATTACCAATCAAGCTTGTGTCTGGCCCGCAAAATCATCTGTATTTAAAATTTCAGCCCCCTTGGTAAGTGATTTTGACACCCCTGACGTAGTGTGTGCGGACTGGTGTGATAGGCTAGCTGACACTGGCTTTCCTGGCGTAGCGTGTGCGGACTGGTGTGATAGGCTAGCTGACACTGGCTTTCCTGGCGTAGCGTGTGTGGACTGGTGTGATAGGCTAGCTGACACTGGCTTTACTGGCGTAGCGTGTGTGGACTGGTGTGATAGGCTAGCTGACACTGGCTTTCCTGGCGTAGCGTGTGTGGACTGGTGTAATAAGCTAGCTGACACTGGCTTTCCTGGCGTAGCGTGTGTGGACTGGTGTAATAAGCTAGCTGACACTGGCTTTCCTGGCGTAGCGTGTGCGGACTGGTGTGATAGGCTAGCTGACAGGCTTTGCGTCATTACCGTTCAGCATCAGGACGTTAACGCCGTCGACTTGCTTCTGCTCCTCTGTTGTGGCGCAGCGCTTCATCTTCGCGCCTCCCCTGCCATTTAGACGTGACCGGAGGTCTAAACTATGAGAATTCAGTGTTGAAATGGAAATCTGCCTCATCAAGACAG
This sequence comes from Notolepis coatsorum, assembly GCF_963971535.1. Taxonomy (NCBI): domain Eukaryota; kingdom Metazoa; phylum Chordata; class Actinopteri; order Aulopiformes; family Paralepididae; genus Notolepis; species Notolepis coatsorum. The sequence goes on along the minus strand of NC_140175.1, from coordinate 28,395,332 downwards.
TAACTCCATTAACAGGCGTTCCTATCGGGAGGAACATTAACGGAATCTACTGTGCTGAGATGAAAGGAGATAAGCCACTTTGTTACCAAGTAAAGAGGCTTTCATTTCTGTATGAGGAATGGATGCAAATCACCAAATGTTTATGCAGTAATGTAAATATATGGTTCGTGGAGGATACACAGGTCGTTGTTCTGCTAAGGGGTTCCATATGTCTGAGGAGGGAAAAAATAAATCGTTGTTGTTTTTTCTTTTAGATATATTAGGTCTATGCTGACTACTACTGTCATCTGTGTTTAATTCATACTTTTTGGAATTCGGGAGGCATTTTCAAATAAAATGTACCCAGTTTATAACCTCTCCTATAAAAAAGACCACAAATAATACAGCGTGACTAGCTGACACCCAACACTGTCGTTTGTCTTGTGTGGCAATTTTGGGAGTGTGTTGTGTAGCGTGTGTAACAACTGTCTATGACACCAACATGGAGGCTCACTCTCATTGACCTCACAGAAGTTGATTACATATGGGGGGGGGGGGGGGGGGGGGGGGCAGCATCCAGAGAGAGAGAGATAGACAGAGAGAGAGGGAGAGAGAGAGAGAAAGAAAGACAAAGAGACAGAGAGAGAGAGAAGAGAAAGAGAAAGACAGAGAGAGAAACAGACAGAGACAGAGAGCGAGAGAGAAAGAGGGAGAGAAGCGAAACAGAGGGAGAGAGAAAGAAAGACGAGAGACAGAGAGAGAAAGAAGAGAGAGAGACAGAGAGAGAGAGAGAGAGAGAGCCAGAGATAGAGATAGACAGAGGGAGAGAGGGAGAGAAAGAAATAAAGACAAGAGACAGAGATAGACAGAGAGGGAGAGAAGCGAAACAGAGAGGGAGAGAGAGAGAGAAAGAAATACGAGAGAGAGAGAGAGAGACAGAGAGAAAGAAGAGAAGGAAGGAAGAGAGAGAGAGGGAGGGCCCTTTAGCTTCAGCAGCTGGCTCTGGTTTGCCTCGCTTTAGTGTGGGTTTGCAGAGCTCCTAGCTCTCTCGCGGCGGGCTGCTGGCTGTGGGGTTAACCAGAGGTGGCAGCCGGCCAAGCGCTCTGGAGGAGGCGGGTTCAAGTTTAGGCTCCGTGACCCCAAAATGATAAGGTGAGGGGTCGCGGAGAAGTCAGGAAGCCATTGTTTTTAGAAATTCCGATTATTTGGTTATTCAAGCCGACCGGGGTGCAGAGGGCCCCCCTCACTCACCCCTCCCCCCTCAGCGCACTGTGAGGCCTGCACACCATCATGAACATTAACCACATCTGCGCTGGCCAGAAGTGTGCTGGCCTGCCACTGACAGAGAGCTATAAGGGAGAAAACGCAGAGTGATGCATATAGTGAAAGGAGGAGCGAAAGTGTACTGGGGAGGGAGGTAATGAAAGGGGTGTCTGAGATTTAACGCAGGGTTCCCGGAACCGTCGGTTATCAATTGCGCAACGCGGCGCCGGAAAAACCCCTAGTAGTATCCGAGACGCCGTTTTTTTTCTCGAAAAAAGACGGGAATGATTTTTGTGATATTGTCAAGATGTCTCTTTTCCGGTACCCCCTTTTTTTTCTTCTCCTCTGTACATCGTGCAAAAAAAAAGAAGAATAACCCTATAGCAGGGGACCCCTATGTAACCCGAAACTCTGTACTTAAATTTTATTGCCCGATTCTCCTATTACTCCGCGCTCTGCCGGCTGTGTGTAAGAGCCGCGTTGGAGCATGCGCCGTGTTCAAAGACGTGTAAATGAAACGGCCACGCCGGACTGTATCTGGAGACAGTATTCCACGGAGAGAGAGAGAGAGAGCGCGGCGTGTTGTTACACTTTGTATTACGGTGCCTTCCTGTTATTGGAGAGGTGGTCAAGACTGGGCTTCTTCCAAGAGTAAAGGAGCACTCTCATACGAGTCCATTATCTCCACTAATGAGTGGTTTAGGAGGCTCTAGCCTCTCTCTGACCCCCTGTCCTAAGTTCACATCTGTCTGTTAAGCAGGAATGCTAGCACCGTGTGCGCAGGCATCCCCTTACAGATGTACAGGCAGGGAAATGCATGCATCCAATATCCAAGCATGGGCGGTTCACTGGTTGGGCCGGGAGGAACAACTCGATACAATTAGCAGGAGAATGTATCCATTTAAACATTAGAGGCCCCCCCCCCCCCCCCCCCCCCCCACCCCCCACCTTCCTCTTGACTTTTCATTCAGATTCAATTCAGCGTGTTTCTATAAGTGTCCTTTTCAGCATCATGATCTGTTGGCAGGCCGGGGCACTGTTGCTCTATACGTCCACCGTCCCCCAACCCACGTGACACAGCCATGAACACGAGGACACTGCAAGCCTAGAGACTGTATAATCAAAAGACAAACAAGTGGAGGAGTGTGTGTGTGCGCAGGGGGACAAGGGCTCATTACCACCACAAAGTAGAAAATCACAAACCAGAACACATGAGGAGATTTATATATATATATATATATATACGTTGTATATATATATATAAAAGAGACTACTGGGAATAAAGACTCGTATGCAAACATTTCAAACGGCTTCATATCAAATGCTGGTATTGGTAGAAAGGTTGGATAAAACCGACTGTGAAGGCGGTGATGGACCACAGATATACTGTAGCCTTCTAGAACAACAGATCTACAAACACTAGTGTTCATCAAAGAGGCTAGTCCTCCCTACTAGAACAGACAACAGGGAAGGGGGGGGGGGGGGGTTATATCTGTAAACACTAGTGTTCATCAAAGAGCCTAGTCCTCCCTACTAGAACAGACAACAGGGGGGGGAGGGTACAGATCTGTAAACACTAGTGTTCATGAAAGAGGCTGGAGGCTTTTGAAAAAGAAGAAACCTGTGGGTACAATGCCAACCCTGTCTGCCGGCCTCCCTGGCCTGTCTGCCAGCCTCCCTGGGCCTGTCTGCCAGCCTCCCTGGCCTGTCTGCCGGCCTCCCTGGCCTGTCTGCCGGCCGGCCTCTCTGGCCTGTCTGTCTGCCCTCCCTGGCCCTGTCTGTCTGCCTCCCTGGCCTGTCTGCCGGCCTCCCTGGCCTGTCTGCCGGCCTCTCTGGCCTGTCTGTCTGCCTCCCTGGCCTGTCTGTCTGCCTCCCTGGCCTGTCTGCCGGCCTCCCTGGCCTGTCTGCCGGCCTCCCTGGCCTGTCTGGTCTGCCGGCCCTCCCTGGCCTGTCTGTCTGCCTCCCTGGCCTGTCTGCCGGCCTCCCTGGCCTGTCTGCCGGCCTCCCTGGCCTGTCTGTCTGCCGGCCTCCCTGGTCTGTCTGCCGGCCTCCCTGGCCTGTCTGTCTGCCTCCCTGGCCTGTCTGCCGGCCTCCCTGGCCTGTCTGCCGGCCTCCCTGGCCTGTCGTCTACCGGCCTCTCTGGCCTGTCTGGCGGCCTCTGGCGCTTGTTTTGCTTTTCTGTATGAAAGAGAGGTTTTCTGTACAGACCAGTCATGGTGCAACACCCTCACACACACACGCACGCACATATACACACACACGCACACGCACACGCACACACACACACACACACACACACACACACACACACAACACACACACACACACACACACACACACACACACACACACACACACACACACACACACACAAACGCACACGGGATGATGTCGGGAACTCTACACACATAATGAGCGACAATAAAAAGAAAAAGAACAGCAACAAAAGCAGTGCTTCTCTGGAAAACACTGTTACCTTCTGTCTGAAGTCCTCCCCTCTCTGTGGGACCCCGCAAGTTCCACATCGTTCCCACTTCTTTACGACTCCATTTTTTTTCTTCTCTTTTTCTTTTCGTTTTTTTTTTTAATTTTATTCCCGAGGCCACATTTTGATGTGGGCCTCTTGTTGGAAACATCTGTCTGTTTTTTTCTGGGGCCTTTTATTTTTTACCCCTGGCTTTTGGACAAGCCAGTCCCTTATATACCGCTCGGCGTTGCCTGCCAAACACCGCAGAAGCCTTTTCCTCCCATTTAGATGTCTGCAGTCAATACGAACCCCCGAGTTCACGCCGGTGCCAAGAGAAAAGGGCTTTGTGAACCGTCGCGCTCGACACTCGAGAGGAAACTATAAAAGAGCACACATTTTGATCATGGGAAAAGATGGACACACCGCGGCGTGCCTTTATACATCGTAAATCTCCCTTTATAACGCACGCTTCACTGTCGTATCCCATAACTGTTCATGTACATTACTTCGATTCTTATTGTTTAATTCATCCACCAATGTCATCTGTCACTTTACGTGGAGAGAGGAGCGTGTGTGCGGTACCCTTGAGAGGTGCTTGCCATGCTTTTTCCTCTCTGCCCGTGCCATCAATTACAGTGCGTGTGGCATTACCCTCGTCCACGGCCCTGATGAATGGGAAAGTGATTCCGCCGCATATGTCATTTACATCCAAATCAATACCAAATGTGAAGGCATAGGAGCGAGGGCAGGATCTTCTCTTTTTTCATCATCCCCCTCTCTCTCTCTCTCTCTCTCTCTCTCTCTCTCTCTCTCTCTCTCTCTCTCTCTCTCTCTCTCTCTCTCTCTCTCTCTCTCTCGGCCCCTCCTTTTTTATCAGCATCCATCATTCACGCTGCACTTGTGGAGGATAAGTGGTATGAGTCATGCTAGGGAAAGGGTGCCATTGTGGCTCTAATGTGCCCAGCATGAAAAAGTTAAGTTGGGTGAAAATTGTAGATGCATTTGCTATGCTCCAAGGGTAGGGGAAATTAAATTAAACTGCAGTGATAGGCCTCTAGGCCCGAGTGGGTTACTGTATGTTCCATCCATTTACCTGGACAATCAACCTGGACACCGTGTTCCACGTTATTTGAACGCCAGGAGAAATGTTGGGCAAAACGTCCATTGTCCGAGATGGGCGAGCATCCTAAATGTCCATATTTCTTCAATCACAACAATCCATGCAGATGATGTGTCGTTCGACGTTTGATGACAAACAAAACACTACAATCAAAAGAAGCAATGTATTGAACAAAGTACTGTTATTTAAAAGTTAGATTTTGTTTGTTCGAGACAATTTACCTTACACAGCGGCCATTTTGCTCTTATGTCATGCTCAGGTTGGGATTCCTTTCCTTGTATATTCTGTATAATGTATAATTCAGCATATTTGTTTTTTTTGCCAACGTTAATGAGGAGACAATTAATGACAACTGTGGTCAAAGAGCTGTGCCAGATTTTCTCTAAAACTCATGTCATTAGTGTGGGTGACCTGGCCAGAGCCAGTCACACACACTATTATAATCTAGATTATTTATTTTCCTGCTTTATTCCATTGCTTTTTCCCGGCGCTACTCCTCCCAGAGCTTCCGCACCCCCCCCCCCCCCCCCCCACACACACACACACACACACACACACACACACACACACACACACACACACACAAACACACACACACACACTTGTAAGGTGTTAAAACGACCATTCCAACTCCAGTTGCTATTACTGTTTGGAAAGTTGCAAATTAATGGAATTGGACATTTCAATCAAATTATTTGGGTATTTGTTTGACAGTCATGCTCCACATACACACTAATGAACTCTCTCCACTATAGCTGAAATCTGTGATTTCACAGTTTTTACACATGTTTCTAGATCACCACAGAGGACACACTTGTCAACTGAATTACACATAATCACAGATAAACCTTCATCAATTCCCTCTTGACACCCACATTTCCCCAAGGGGATCAATAAAGGATAATCTTATCTTATCTAGTACACATATTTGAATATCCAAGCTTTATCTCTTATGGTTTTGCTTTTATTGTGCTCTAAGTGAGTGAAGCGCCGCCTCATTAAAATGCATTGGAGATGGATGTGTGTCAGTTAGGATTTTAATCCATTAAGGCTGGCATGGTTTGCATGCACATACAAAAATGTACTTTCACTTAAAGGGACAGGCACATGAACGAGCCTCTTACACCTTCACTGGGAAATACACACACAGACACAAACATACACACGCTTATGGAAGGTGTCAATCAACTCAGTACAGACTTCTACATCAATTAGACTAGGTTAACCGCATCCCTATTCTAAAGCCACACTCCCATTTTGAAGCAATGTCCATGCTCCATTTCATATATCTCATGAACCGTTTGTCATAGAGACTTGCGAGAGGGGTCATTGGACTCAGTGAGGAGATTTTGAACTCGCCGAGAAGATCCGCTCCTGATCCACTCCACAATTTGAAAATGTAAACCATTTATATTGTTTGAGTATGTAATATATGTACTTATTTTACTGACTCTTACCACCTAACCTGGACTACATCGTATAACGTATGACGTATATCATGCCAGTTAGGGTACCTTGTGTAATATGTTTACTTTACTTTACTCATAGTATATGTTCAGATTCTTAGTGTTTTATTGCCCACATATAATATAACTGATAGGGCAAGGCATACAGACACTCATCTGCACCTTTGACACTGTTTACTTTATCATATTCTTATATTCAGAGTTAATTATATTGTTTACACTGTTTATTTTTGTATCTTTACCATGCCCATACCTGTACCTCCCCTCCCCCCTCCTCCATGCTGCTATGATGCCGGAATTTCCCTAAGGGGATCAATAAAGGAATATCTTATCTTATCTTGTCTTGTGTAACGTTTGGGGTTTTGCTCTCATCTGGGAGCAAAAGCCCTAGCGTTACCCAATGGTAATTACCTGTCTATCTGCCCTGATTGCACTAATTGGTACCTGGTGTGTATAGTTAAGTTGGCTTTATATGTTCTTCCTGGTTACTATTCAGATCGTCAGTCGATTACTGAACCTACCCGTGAGTACACCGTTGTGAGTAAAGCCTTGTCCAGACGGAGACGGAACCAAACTTTTTTGTTTTCTTTTTGTTTTCATTTCAAAAAGGTTTTCCATAAACACGAAATCGTCTCAAGAAATATGTGCGTCCAAACGAAAAGACTGAAAATGCTGTAACGCTGCCACAAATGTACAAAATAAACGTGTTTCCGGTGTTTTAGACTTCGCTCTTTTATTTTGAAACCACCGACCGGAAGTATTATTGTTGTTATCGCTAGCGGAACAACTTGTGTCGCCCGGTTCTGTGTTTTTTAGCTAATGCTAATACAAATGTTGAGATTGATGTTGAACAACTAACTTTAGGTTAGTTTTAACGTTAGCTAACGTTAGATAAGTTAAGGTTAGCTAGCAGCAGGGATGGACGCCGTTGTGTAAATGCAGCTACAGGCAATCGATGATGAGGAGGAAGAGCTGCTGATTTTAATCGGCAGGAGAGAGAGAGCGCATCAAAGCTGTATATAATATAATAGTCCTGTGGTGCGGTCGTAGGCACGACAGCGCAGCTCGAACTACCAGTTGTATTCAATTAATTGATGAATGTTTAACTTGTCCCTGTGTCCAGTCCGGGGTCATCCCTATGTTCCCCGGGTCCTATATTCCCCGGGTTCTATGTTCCCTGCTTTTTTTTAAAGAAAGGGTCCTATGTTCCCCACTCCCGAAATAAAGGTTCTATGTTCCCCGGTCCCGCCCGCTCCCCAACAAAAAAAGGGTCCTATGTTCCCAGCTGAAATAAAGGTCCTATGTTCCCCGGGTCCTATGTTCCCCGGTAGCGATAAAGGCTCGCCAAATGCTGAAATAGAGGTCCTATGTTCCCCGGGTCTTATGTTCGCTGCTCCGTAGCGTTTCAGACACAAAAAAACGTTTCAACTTTCAAACTTAAACGGTGTGCTCCCAGCGCACATACCGGCAGTGATCTACAGCAGTGGTTTTCAACCAGTGGTAAAATATGCATAAAAGATAGCCAAGATATTTTGAGAAGATAATTAATCTGTATCGCAACAGAGTCACGGATCTGGTCGGGGCAGGTAGCATTATGTCGGGAAAAATTTTATGAAATAAACAAATGTGAATTAAAGAATTTTAAACGAAGTTTAGCCTATTAAATCATTTTAGAAGCCTATAGCCATGTACGTATTTTAACTCTTGCTCCGTGGACGACTGGCTAAGAGGACTGCGAGGAGGAGGGGGAATTGCAACCAAGCAAAACTTTGACTGAGTTCGGTTAATGATGCCATAATTCTCTGCTGTGCTTTTAGGCACACACACACACGCTAACATTGAGTGTTGCATCATGCCAATTAAAGACCTCCGCGACAGACAGGTCCTGCTGCATACACGCCATGACCGAAGGAAAACACAAAACAGCCCGTGCGCCACTCACACCGCCATGCACGGCGACGGGAATGCCACACCTATTTATGTATAATATATCAAAACTATCAAAAATAAATGATAGGCAGATCTTATGACCAAGGCACACGTTAACCCTTTCACTGCAGTACACGGCTGTAACCAGAAAAGTCAAGTCATTAATCCTCATCTTCGTCTTTGGCTTATAGCCCGAAAATTACGGCAATTACAACAAGACATTAATTAATTGCATTGTTACTGTTCACATGTGTGGTGCCGTCGTCGCCGTCACAGTCATATTTAAGTAAGGATAGTTTGAATGACACTTCAGCACCAAGGTGCTGTCCACCTGGCGAGAAATAAGCCAATATATATCCAGCTGCACAGCCGGAGAGCAACGCTCTCAGGGCCATGAACATAGCAGCAAATGATGGCATCCTCTCATGTTCCCATTAGACTTCATATCAATAGGGTTTGACAACTTCATATCAATAGGGTTTAGCTTTGTCAACAACACAGGGAAGTTCTACAAACAGGCCAGAGGATGTATACATATAGTAAATTAACTATACTTCATAACATGTATTTTTCTTTTCTTTTTTGCTCACACAATATCTTGAATGAATGAATGCGTTTATTTATTTTGAACATAAATTAAAAAAAATTAAATAAATAATTTTTTTATAAAACAATGAAGTAATAAACAGATTAAAAAACAAACAAGCAAAACAGTAATGTTCCTTATAATTGATTTATAAAAAATAAAAATAAAGTTTGGTCAACGACCGGCCCACTACTAGGCTGGGAGTGACAGAACAGCAGTCACAGCGCGGCCCTGAGACCATTGCTCTCCGGCTGTGCAGCTGGACCCTTCTCAAATAAGCACGAAAAAGACGTCACTCGCCACTTAAAGAAATCAAAAGCGTGTATTTAACAACCTCAAAAACGTTCGAAACACGCTTTATATTAACTTAATAAATAAACAAAAATGAAAAATCTACTTATGTCAACGAAAGCAGCGTCTGATGGCCGAATCTGTCAGACGGCACTGGAGTAGATATACAGTACTGTTACATCCAGAACACACACACACATACACAATTACACAATTACACATGTTGCACCATATCTACACCCTCACACAACTCTGTCGCTTTTTCGAGAGTAGCGGGGAACATAGGACCTTTTTTTAGTCGCGACGTGTACGTTTGAGAACACTACCGTAATGACAGAGAAATGAAGCAAGCTGACATGGTCGGCCCTCACACAACTCGGTTGCTTTTTCGGGAGCCGCAACGGGAGTGGGGGACCCGGGGAACATAGGACCTTTTTTATCGCTACCGGGGAACATAGGACCCGGGGAACATAAGACCAGGGGAACATAGGACCTTTTTTATCGCTACCGGGGAACATAGGACCCGGGGAACATAGGACCAGGGGAACATAGACATGCTCCCTCCAGTCTTTTCGACTAGCCCCATGCATGTAATTGTATTAACGTTACTGTGTGTTGTAGCTTAATACATTCTGAATGGCATTAACGTTAGTTGGGTATGTTAGCTAGTATGATAGTCCAGACAAACAAAGCTATTTAGTTAGCTTGCTAGCTATCGTTGGTAATCAAAAGTTGTCTGTATTTAACGTTACCTCAGGATACCACTGTCATTGTATTTAGTTGGTTAGCTATTTAGCTAATGTTGATAGCATTGAATAGCATCAATGCTAGCTGGCTGGCTACAACGAATTATCACAAGCTGGCATTGTAAAATCTCAATACCAGCCATGGTAATACTGTTTACTAAATTATGGAGGCTTTTTAATCATCAAGGTAAGAGAGAATTTGTCATGATCAACCGAAGGCGTATGCTATGGAACAGTCTATGTGCTTGGCTACTTAGCTAGCTTATTTGGGTTTTCAGAAAAAGGTGACGCTAATCTCTAGCTAGTATTTCATCACAGTAGCCTCCCGGTGTTTAATAAACACTTCTTGCCAGGACATATCTGGACATATAAGACATATATGTATCATGTTTATTTTTTGTTGGCTGGGTTTGCGCATGTGGATTAAGGGAGAGGTGGGCTATCACGTGAATAGTCCACTCACAAATACAGGATTACTTTGACTGTAATGGCTTGAACACAAGTTTTCAACATGCTTACAAACCTAATCATTCTACTTGTTCTGCCCTTACAGTAATGACAGATGACTGGCTCAAGGAAATTGATAACTCAAAGATGACTGGTGCAGTATTACTTGATTTTAGTGCTGCATTCGATGTCATAGACCATGATCTGCTCATTGGTAAATTAGAATGCTATGGGTTTTGTCCAACAGCCATCATATTTATGAAGAGTTATCTCACAAGTAGGACACAAAGGGTTTATTACACTGGCAGCTGGTCTCACTCTAAGGTCTTAGACTGCGGGGTCCCGCAAGGGAGCTGCCTTGGACCACTCCTATACGCCATCTTCACAAACGACTTACCATCAGTTAACGGTAGAGAATAGGCTGGTTTTCAACACAGTTAAATTTTTCAGGAACACTGTCTTTTCGTCTCAACCTATTTTCTTATACAAACAAATTGTCAGATGCAGTCAGGTTCATTCTTATTTTACTAGGTCAGCTGATGATGGACAGATTATGTTACCACGTCCAAAATCAAATGCTTTAAAGAGGACTGTTGTTTATCGTGCCATCAATCATTGGAATAACTGCCCACTGAACATAAGTAAATTGAATAGTAAAGTGTCTTTCAAATACCACCTGAGAATGGTATTTCGGTAATTACAACAAGACATTAATTAATTGCATTGTTACTGTTCACATGTGTGGTGCCGTCGTCGCCGTCACAGTCATATTTAAGTAAGGATAGTTTGAATGACACTTCAGCACCAAGGTGCTGTCCACCTGGCGAGAAATAAGCCAATAGTATCCAGCTGCACAGGGCCATCAACATAGCAGCAAATGACGGCATCCTCTCATGTTCCCATTAGACTTCATATCAATAGGGTTTGACAACTTCATATCAATAGGGTTTAGCTTTGTCAACAACACAGGGAAGTTCTACAAACAGGCCAGAGGATGTATACATATAGTAAATTAACTATACTTCATAACATGTATTTTCGTTTCTTTTTTGCTCACACAATATCTTGAATGAATGAATGCGTTTATTTATTTTGAACATAAATTAAAAACAAATTAAATAAATAAAAAGAAATTATTTATAAAACAATGAAGTAATAAACAGATTAAAAAACAAACAAGCAAAACAGTAATGTTCGTTATAATTGATTTATAAAAAATTCAAATAAAGTTTGGTCAACGACCGGCCCACTACTAGGCTGGGAGTGGACAGAACAGCAGTCACAGCGCGGCCCTGAGAGCATTGCTCTCCGACTGTGCAGCTGGACCCTTCTCAAATAAGCACGAAAAAGACGTCACTCGCCACTTAAAGAAATCAAAAGTGTGTATTTAACAACCTCAAAAACGTTTGAAACACGCTTTATATTAACTTAATAAATAAACAAAAACTAAAAATCTACTTATGTCAACGAAAATGTCCAGTAGGCCTAACTAAATAACAGATATACATCTCTGTTACGCGCAAGCAGCGTCTGATGGCCGAATCTGTCAGACGGCACTGGAGTAGATATACAGTACTGTTACATCCAGAACACACACACACATACACAATTACACAATTACACATGTTGCACCATATCTACACCCTCACACAACTCTGTCGCTTTTTCGAGAGTAGCGGGGAACATAGGACCTTTTTTTAGTCGCGACGTGTACGTTTGAGAACACTACCGTAATGACAGAGAAATGAAGCAAGCTGACATGGTCGGCCCTCACACAACTCGGTTGCTTTTTCGGGAGCCGCAACGGGAGTGGGGGACCCGGGGAACATAGGACCTTTTTTATCGCTACCGGGGAACATAGGACCCGGGGAACATAAGACCAGGGGAACATAGGACCTTTTTTATCGCTACCGGGGAACATAGGACCCGGGGAACATAGGACCAGGGGAACATAGACATGCTCCGTCCAGTCCTTTCGACTAGCCCCATGCATGTAATTGTATTAACGTTACTGTGTGTTGTAGCTATGTTAATACATTCTGAATGGCATTAACGTTAGTTGGGTATGTTAGCTAGTATGATAGTCCAGACAAACAAAGCTATTTAGTTAGCTTGCTAGCTATCGTTGGTAATCAAAAGTTGTCTGTATTTCACGTTACCTCAGGATACCACTGTCATTGTATTTAGTTGGTTAGCTATTTAGCTAATGTTGATAGCATTGAATAGCATCAACGCTAGCTGGCTGGCTACAACGAATTATCACAAGCTGGCATCGTAAAATCTCAATACCAGCCATGGTAATACTGTTTACTAAATTATGGAGGCTTTTTAATCATCAAGGTAAGAGAGGATTTGTCATGATCAACTGAAGGCGTATGCTATGGAACAGTCTATGTGCTTGGCTACTTAGCTAGCTTATTTGGGTTTTCAGAAAAAGGTGACGCTAATCTCTAGCTAGTATCGTATCGTGTATTTCATCACAGTAGCCTCCCGGTGTTTAATAAACACTTCTAGCCAGGACATATCTGGACATATAAGACATATGTATCATGTTTATTTTTTGTTGGCTGGGTTTGTGCATGTGGATTAAGGGAGAGGTGGGCTATCACGTCATTGGTTCAGGAAAGATGCGTACTGGCTTGTAAAGACGGGAATGCAAGGGTGGCGTTGATTGATTGATTGATTGATTGCGTCTTCAGATTTGTTCACTCTGGGACCCGTTTTCAGAAAATAGCGTATTCAGGCTTAGGGCTGGGCGATATGACCAAAAATGATATCACGATAACGATATGATAATGTTATCATATCACTCGATATCGATAATTATCGATATTGTTATAAGTATAATTAACACATTGGATGCCAGACCCGACGAAAAGTCAGGTTTTAATCGTTATTTCTTTTATTCGATATCCGGTATTGCACATCCTTGCAAACCCTCTGGCTTGGGCTGTATGTCGATCTAAGAAGTCCGGTCCGGGTTTTCCTTCTCGGGCAGGACAAGCATTTATAACACATGGATTGGGGAGACTCAAGCACCGCCGGTTCATGTGTTTTGGTGGATTATCTTGGCAACACGACCGACATCAATACTTGGAATGGCGATCAGATAATTGGAATATATAAGCGGCGTTTCCTGGGATTACACAGAATTACTCTAAAACTATACTCATATTCACCACGGTATAAAACGGGAATGTATGGATGAAAAAATTATCTGTTTTTTGCATATTTTTTTTTTATCCACTTTTTCTCCTTATTTTAGATTTTTCTCCCATCCCAATTTCACTGTTTCCAATTCTCCCCTCCCCTGTCTTGAACGTTGCTCACATATGCCCCCCACAGGTCGGTAGGGAGGATAGAAGCCTTGCCTCACGTGTCCCCTCCGGTACACGAGGAGGCAGCCTGTCAGAATGGCGCCCAACTTGGAGAATGGCGCTTCACCGACCGGCTGCCTTTCTGTTCGCTCCGTCGAGACTGTGCTTACTTTTGTTAATATTTATAGTTTTAAGAGTTTTGTCTGTACCAACAGTAGGTGCATTTAATGTGTATGACCGTCAGTCACTTATAGACATCGGATTACGGGAAACTTACCGATTGGATTACTCACTGGACCAGCTTTCCGAACCGCAACAATGGCCTGAGGAGATCCTCCGGAGAGTAGGACCAGATCCTTTGTTCCTTGATCCCAGGAACAAAAGAACCAGACGGCGTGGGAAGAGAGCTGGGATCCGTAACAGGCTGAGATCCAGACGCCACCGAACACCATTGCCCAGTATATTGCTAGCCAATGTACAATCAATTGACAATAAACTGGATGACATCCGAGCAAGGATTCAATACCAAAGAGACGTTAGGGACTGCAACGTTCTCTGCTTCACCGAAACGTGGCTCACGCCGGAGGTTCCAGACCACGCAATCCAACCAGCCGAACACTTCTTTATCCACCGCAATGATCGGACAGCAGAGTCCGGTAAACAACGTGGAGGAGGTATTGCCTTCATGTTCAACAACAATTGGAGCGATCCAACTAACGTGAAGGAATTATCCAACCACTGCTGCCCAGACCTGGAATATATAACCATCAAGTGTCGTCCTTTCTTCCTCCCGAGGGAGATAACGGCGATCATCCTTGTAGGAGTGTATATTCCACCGCAAGCCAGTAACAACGTCGCGCTCTCCAGACTCCACGACGAGGTAAATAGAATACAAGCGGCGAACGTTAACGCAGCCATTTTGGTGCTGGGTGATTTCAATAGCGCCAATCTGAGAAAGGTATTACCTGACTTCTATCAGCATGTGACTTGCAACACCAGAGGCGGTAACATCCTAGATCACTGTTACACGCAATTTAAAGGTGGCTACAAGGCTCATTCTGATAGTGGCTTTGGTAAATCAGATCACGCGTCAATCTTTCTTTCACCAATGTACAAACAGAGAATCAAAAGTACTCCTGTAGTCTCGCGAGAGGTGCAGAAATGGGATTTGACGTCAGAGGAGAAGCTCCGGTCTGCGTTTGACTGCACAGACTGGAATGTGTTCCGCGACACAGATAACATTAATGTCTACACGGAAACAGTGCTGGACTATGTTTGTACTATGGTGGAAGAAACAATCCCCACTACCAAAATGAGAGTTTACCCAAATCAAAAACCCTGGGTAGACAAATCCGTCCGTGAAGCTCTGAGAGAGCGCACCAAAGCATACAACGACGGCCTAGTGGCAGGCAACATGATTGACCACAAGGTGGCGCGATACAACGTAAGGAGGACAGTGTCAGAGGCCAAACGGCGCTACAGGGATAAAATTGAACTCCAGTTTGAACAAGCTGACTCTAGAGCTATGTGGCAGGGGCTCAAAACGATGACAGACTACAAAGGCGCCTCCCTCAAACTGAACAGTGACATCTCCTTAGCAAATGACCTCAATACCTTCTATGCGAGGTTTGATGCTGGTAATAACAACACCAGCTCACAAGCCACGGCAATGGGGGGGGGGGTCGGCTGCTGATGGAGGCGCAGTGTTCAGGGTAACAGAGCATGAGGTGAGGCGGACCTTTAAAAAAGTGAATATCAGGAAGGCAGCAGGTCCGGACGGCATCCCCGGCCGCGTCCTAAAAGTCTGTGCCGACCAACTGGCCCCAGTATTCACTGACATATTTAACCTGTCCTTAGAACAGGCTGTCATCCCCACCTGCCTGAAGAAGTCCACTATTATCCCTGTACCCAAAAAATCCAAGCCTGCTTGCCTCAACGACTACCGCCCTGTAGCTCTCACCTCCATAGCCATGAAGTGCTTTGAGAAGCTAGTAAAGGGCTACATCTGCTCCTCCCTCCCCATCAACATGGACCCCCTGCAATTTGCATACCGCCCCAACAGGTCCACGGAGGACGCCATAGCCCATGTGCTGCACACAGCAGCATCACACCTGGACAAGAGGCAGGGGAACTATGTGAGAATGCTATTCATCGACTACAGCTCGGCATTCAATACCATAGTCCCCTCCATACTCATAGCCAAGCTCAGGGACCTGGGCTTGAACTATGACCTCTGCCAGTGGGTCTTGGACTTCCTGACTGGCAGACCCCAGGTGGTGAGAGCAGGCAACTGCACCTCCTCATCCATCACCCTCAACATAGGGGCCCCCCAGGGCTGTGTTCTGAGTCCCCTCCTCTACTCCCTGTACACACACGACTGTGTGGCTCAGCGGAGTAGCAATACAATCATCAAATTTGCTGACGACACAGTGGTGGTGGGCCTGATCTCTGCCAACGACGAGAGGGCCTACCTGGAAGAGGTCAAGGTCCTGGCGGGATGGTGCCAGGAAAACAGCCTCTCCCTGAACGTCAGCAAAACAAAGGAGATGATTGTGGACTTCAGGAGGTCGGGGGTCAAGGACTACAGCCCCCTCAGCATCGACGGGGCACCGGTTGAGAGAGTCAACAGCTTTAAGTACCTCGGAGCCTACATATCCGAGGATTTGACATGGACCACACACATTGACAGTGTTGTGAAGAAGGCACGACAACGCCTCTACTTCCTCAGGCGCCTAAGGAAGTTCCAAGTCAGTCAGAAGATCCTTAAGAACTTCTACTCATGTACAATAGAGAGCATCTTGACCGGCAACATCACCTCCTGGTTTGGGAATAGCACTGCACAAGACCGAAGCAGACTACAAAGAGTGACACGTTCAGCCGAACGCACAATTGGAGGGGGGCTCCCCACCCTCCAGAACATTTACAACAAGCGTTGCAAGGGCAAGGCGAAGAGAATCATTAAAGACTCCAGTCACCCGAACAACTGCCTCTTTGAACTGCTGCGGTCAGGCAAGCGATACCGGAGTCTCAAGGCGAGCACAGAAAGACTCAGAAGAAGCTTCTATCCCCAGGCCATCAGGCTGCTAAACGAACAATGAATGAACACTACACAACAACAACCACCAAACGCACATAGCACACACATCCACACGCACACACTCACTTTAAACAAACACACTGTAGCACCCACTCCACACACTTTATAGCACACACCCACTTTAAACAAACACACTGTAGCACCCACTCCCTACACTTTATATTTATTGATGAAGGATTGCACTACAACTCGTACACCTTACTGTAAATTGTACCTAAATTGTACCTCATCCCATTTCTGCTTTGCACTATATAGTACTGTACATTAGTACACTGCATAGTATTGTATATTATATGGTAACTCAGAACATTGTACATATGTCTATACCGAACACTGTGACCTCATTTTCTTCTTCTAAAATTACATGCTATACTATGTTATTTGATACTATCTTGTCTAGCACAGTCTCTGGAGCGTAACAGTAAGAAGCATTTTGTATGAAAGTATTCTGTACTTCTGTATGACAACTATTAAAGAAACTTGAAACTTGAAACTTGTCACATCTTTTCACCTGCCAGCGCGGACTCTCATTGGCGAGGTGTAACGTGTGGGAGGCTCACACTACCCCCGCTATTTCCTGTCTCTGCTGTGCAGGCGTCCCCCAACCGACCTGTAGGAGTCGCTGTCCACAACGTCCAGATTACCACCCATCGACTTCCACCCGCTGACTCTGCCAATTGAGCCAGTATGACGGCCAGCCCAAGCCGGAGGCAACGCCGACAGCCGGATTTGAACCCGGTGTCACTTGCGTTGGTGACGAGCGCAATGTCCGCTGTGCCACCCATCTGCCTCTGTTTTTTGCATCTTGACCGGAAGAAACTCAATGACAATCGACTATATTATTAGATCCATAGCTATGATATTTAATATAGTTTTAGCACTGCAAACACCGGCATGTATCCCCATTCATTACAGCGCTGGCACACACGGCCATACGCCCACAGCGACCTCTGGCGCTGAACCTGTTAAACAACAGATGTATGTTTATTTTGCAGCAATTCTTTGTCGTTGCTGCCATCTTTAGTGTTACATCCCCTCACACTCCAGTTCTCAGGCTGCAGCTGGTTTGAAAGCGAAAGTAAACAGGCTTCTCTGCTGGCTGTGGCTCCAGGGGAGTTGAATAGTTCTGGCTCTGCTAGTTCTATCTTTTGGCGCTTTTTTGGTGGACAAACCATCGCACATGTGCACCGTGACTCGTGACTCGATACTAGCTCTGCTAGCACACATAGCCTACTGTGTACAGACTGTTTCAAACTGTATTTTAAATTAGAAAGCAAACAAAATAAATGGACAAGAGAAAAATAAATCTCAATTTGGTCAGTATTGTCATTTGGACAAGCAAAGCCATTACTTTAAGTTGCAGGCAAGAAAGACACGTCTGTCCACTGTCTCTGGTTTTAAAACTGCCCTGTTGAAGGTCAAATTTATTTTTAATTTTTTTTATTATCGATCGATATCGATTATTAAAATATATCGCGATAATTATTGTTATCGTTTTTATCGCCCAGCCCTATTCAGGCTCCCAGAACGCGATTCTGTCTGGATAAAACGTGCATACGATAAAATACTTTGGCGGATACACCCAAAATCGTCACCGTCTGGACAAGGTCTAAGTCTTATCGCTCCTTGCCATAGGAGGATAAGTACGCTCGTTATTGTTCCTGATTATCATGTCACTTTGATTGCCGTTTGCGTTCACTGTTGAAATATATATTATTATGTTTGTATACATCTCCGTCGTTTGACGTGTATGCCAAAGAACGTGTTTTGGAGACAGTGTTCTCTCCGCTTTGCTTTCCCTGTTTTGTTACCCTGAGATCTCTTTTTGTTCAACACGTCGTCGCCTGCGTATGCTGTTCGTTACAAACATTAAAGTAACAGTTCCTTGTTTTTTTTTATCTATTTTTTCTCCCCCTTTTTTCCGTATTAATTTTTTTCTCCCATCCCAATTTAGTCGTTATGCCAATTCCCTTCCTGGTCGTTGCACGCATTTCCCCCCTCACTTGCCGGCCTAGGGAGGGTTGAAGACGATCACATGTCTCCTCCGATACATGTGGAGTCAGCCAGCCGCTTCTTTTCACCTGACAGCGAGGACTCTCACTGGGGGAGTGTAACGCGTGGTAGGATCACACTACCTCCCCCAGATCCCTTCCCTGCTGAGCAGGCGCCCCGACCGACCAGTAGGAGTCGCTGTTTACAACGACCAGGATACATACCCCACCGGCTTCCCACCCGCTAACACTGCCAATTGTGTTAGTAGGGACGACTGACCAATCCGGTACCGCTGACAGCTGGATTCGATCCCAGTGTCTCTGCGGTGGTAGGCAGGCGCTTAGTCCGCTGCGCTACCCAGCCGCCCCAACAGTTCCTTGTTTTGAAGATCATCACGTGTCCTTCGTCATATCTGTTCTCTGCTGCACCTGGGTCCAACACACCTACCCAACTCGTAACATCGTGTTTGTAATATTGCACAATGCACATTGCTGATACAATATCTAAATACATTACTTGTGGTAACATAACGTACATTATAACTTACGTATGTTTTTTGGAATGCAGCTTGGAATGCACCCTCCCTTATAATTATGCAGTATCTTTTTCACAAAGAGATTAAGTTTTAGGTGCCCGTGCTGAATTTGCAGCCATTCAGAATAGATGTCGATGTTTATCTGGACTGAAGCACTTTGTTAGGAAGGGGCCTGAGGCCGAGGGAAGAGGCCCTGGCTACACTATTTTACACATCTTTCTTTGAAGAAAGCCCTTGAAAAAGAGAGAGATAATAGATTGTGAACACAGGCAGAATCTTGCTTTCAATCTAGATTTGACACTCATTTACACAAACAATACCTGAAGCCATACCTTCCACCTGTTTACGCTGTAACATATTTCCCTTTTTCTCTGGAACTCTCTTCGAAAGCCAGATATGAGACGCCACATTTCCCACTAGTGTAAACAGGGCTAGAATGGTGAAACAGTATAGTGCCAGCTGGTGAGTAGGAGGGTGTCTATATCTTTCTCCAGGAGAGACATGTGTTCTTTTCGGCTGCCTTTGTCTTGCTTTAAAAAAGATTTAAATAAAAAAGACGAACTTCAATGCGACATAAAATGTTTTCCCTCCCTCCTTGTCATTCTATCTCTCCTCTTTTGTTAACATGCACACGCACACACACACACACACAGACATGCACACAAACACACACACACACACACACACAGGAGGAAACATTATGTACCTGTCACACACATGTTCAGGGTCACACGTGCACACATTGTGTGCATGCTGCTGACACACACAGACAGGCACACACACAGACAAACACAGGAGACATTATGTACCATTGATATTCAGGGTCACACATACTGTACACACACACATTATGTGCATGCTGACACACACACACACACACACACACACACACACACACACACACACACACACACAGGAGAGAGAGACGTCGCGGCTGTGCCAGATGCATGCAGGGTCTTTTGCTAATGCTAATTATCCATGCCCCTCCTTAAGAGCCTCAGAGGCACACTGCTGGATGCTACAGGCCGCCCGGCCGCTGTAATGTCTCATGTACTTGATACCAGCGCTGGTGAGTTCAGCTCCTCCAGGGCTATTCGCTACACGGGAGGGGCACACACACCTACACACATACGCACACACAGGGACACACACACACACCCACACACACAAATACGCACACACACATGCACACACAAATACGCACACACACGGACACACCCCCACACACACACACGCACGCACACACATAGGAGGTGTTCCAGTGGGCAGTGGGCTGCACACAGCAGTTGCTCATCATCCGTGACGGATTGTTATCTGCTTGCATGTGAGATCCCGTACAATGGAGGAGGAGAGGGAGAGAGGGATAGGAGGAAAGACTTGGCACCCATGTGATTCGTTAGCTCCTCGGGCATTTTATTTTCTATCCCTAACTCACCCACAGCCCCCCCTACCCCCCTTATTTCGTCCTCTTTTATTTTATTTTTCATTTAACTCCTGGGCGCTCAGCCCCTCATAGCGGCACCGTGACAGCGTT